>NW_008350356.1:691159-742904 GCF_000622305.1 Nannospalax galili
CCTGTGTCATGCAATGCCACAGAGGTCAGAAGAGGGCGTCGGATTCCCCTGGAACTGGAGTTAAGGACGGTTCGTAGCCACCATGTGGGTGTTGGGAATCGAACCTGGGTCCTCTGCAAGAGCAGTCAGTGCTCTTAACTGTTGAGCTATCTTTCCAGCCCCTGGATTCTTTTTTAATTGCCCATATTCTCTCAGTTCAAATATTTTCAGTGTTCAACTGGAATCAGACTGCGCAGGGTTGAAGTGTAGTTTCTCCCCATTGGGTGGGAGTGAAGCTAAGGAGATAAGCCTCACATGCTCAGGGTGCTGGGAACCATCCCCAGCACTGCTCTGAGAGTAGAACAGTAACTATGGGGTAACCGCAGCTGATGAATGGGCCACAAGGTGCAGGTGCAGTCTGTGTCTGTGGAATCACTTGCCTGGCTGCAGTGTGAAGTCTATCTCTATGATTGGGCTCAGGCAGAGTCCGTTTCTATGTCATCTTATACCCCTGCCCCCACACACACCTTTTTTTTTTTTTTTTTTTCTATTTGGATTGGTATATTCCAGTGAGAGAAGAGTCTTTGTGGTATTTTAATTCCTGTGTTTTATCTTTGTCTTGTTTGCTTTGCAACAGAGGGGTGTGGTTCATAGCCAGGGCACTGGCTGTCACTGCCTTTCCCTTTGGATATTGGATAGGACCACAGGCAAGCTTTCTCTTGGCATGCTTTAGACTCTTGTGCCTTTAAGCACTGGACACTGCTCATCCCTCTTCCAGAGAGCTAATGAGTCTTACTTCAGTCTGGAGCTCAGACCAGAGTTCTACCATTTGCAACGCACTGATGTTCTGGCTCAAAGTATTTCTTCTATAGCTGGAGGGATTCTGCAGGCCAAGCCTCAAATCTACTGACACTTGCCCTGGGCTCCCAGAGGAGGCTATGTGGGGAAGGACCTTGCCTCTACATCCACTCAGCCAGCAACTCACCACAGGTCTCTTAACAAAGGCTTCTTTAGGAAGATCAGCTCTTCTTCACTTAGCAACAATCAGTTGCCAATATTTCTTCAGATAAGATTGGGGTCTGCTGTTCATTTTCCCCAGTTCTATGCTGGGTTTTTATCTGCCTGAGTTTGCATGGGACTTGTGTATGCTGACACCACTGTCATAGAATCACATGAGCAGGTTCTCAGGAGCTTATAGGACTCTGTTTCCACATGGACGTGTACCTCCACCCTGGCTCTTACAGTCTTTCCACCCCCTCTTCTATGATGGTCCCTGAGCCTTGGGACGGTGAAGTTTAATAAAGGAGTCCTGTCCAAGGACCAGCATTCAGCAGACTCTTGCTCTCTATGCTTTGCCCATTTGTGACCTTTTGTGTTCCCGACCCTCTGTTGCATGAGGGAGCTTCATTAATGAGAACTGAGGGATTCATTAGTGTCCTTCATTGATGAGAACTGAGGGATTCATTAGTGTCCTCTTCTTGATCCCTGTTCTGTGTTCCATGAGCCTTGGGTGTTGAGGTTGCACTGTAGATGTCCCTTAGGCCTGGGCAACTCATAAACAATGTCCGTGTATGACCAGTTGTGGTACTTGGTAATAGTCTCCAACTGGTGCAAAATGAGATGCTTTGATGAGTGGTGACTGGGATATTTGTCTGTAAATATACGGATACATATTTTGTACATAGTAAGAAATCACATTAGTCTACGGATGTGAAAGTCTTAGGGTTTTCTCTAAGATCCTAAGAGAAGGGACTCTAGATAAGCTATTACACCTCAATGAATGGACTTGCACTAGGGAATGTCTGGGGACACTGACTTGACACAGTGGGCCTTAACAGGGATGACAGAGTATATGGGCTCCAGTGGGGGCACTATGGGAGGCTGCCAGTGGGGATGGGGGCATAAAGATAATTAAGATTGATTGAGATGTTCTGTATGAAATACGCAAAAAAAATTCAATAAAAATTTGTCTATAAAAAAAAAGGCTTCTTGCCATTACCCCATTCAAGAGATGATTTTTGAGACCCTCACACATTTTCTGTTTCCACCAAGAGTATTCACAAACTTTACAAGGCTGTAGGCATTTAAAGACTGTGTCTCCCATTGTTGGAGTTCTGTCAGGCATTGTACTGAGTCTAGAGCACGTTGAGGAGTGTTAACATTTCACAATATGAAGTTTTCATTCCAAGCTCACAGTCTTGTCTCAGGATCATCTACTTCTACAGCTGTGTACTCTGACAATCTAGTCTCTTGAATGTGGAGACTGTCTTATTCATTTTGCCATCCCCAGAACCTAGGCTAGTGCTCATGAAATGCTGTCTGGAAGACTGTTGGTTGAGGAACATTCTCTGGTGTCTCTGCCTCTCCTTGGGGCCCCGAAACCTCTGGCTTAGCTTCCGTCAACGGGCAACTGCATGAAAAGTCACTGTATCCAGCATGTGACACTGCTGGAAGGAAGCTCTGAATGCTAAGGTCAGTGCGGGAGAGGTGGCTTGGTTACTTCCTGGATGGTTATGAGAGGCGAACACTGAGGCTGAGAAGAGCCTTCCTATTTCACAATTAGCACATTAAGCCAGTGGGTACTCACCACCAGATTGCCTCTCAGACTGGATTGTCTTACACTTATATAAAAACTTTGCAAATGCCAGAGCACTTAACTATTTTCTATACTCGTTGCCAGATGAAGTAAATCCAACAGGTAGTGCCTGAAGGACTCCTCTACGCAGAACACGCCACGAGGAGCTCTAGTAGGACACAAGTAATTCTGCTTGGCTTTGCCCATCTCTTCACCTACCTTATTATAAGACCAGGAGAAAAAGGTTCTCAGGTTAGGTTACACTGTAGAAGACTGTTAATTTCTCATTGCTGTCATAAAAACAAAAGCAATGGCTTAATACAACCCAGGATTGACCTTATGGTTATCGATGGCAGATGCTCATCTTACTGGGCTAAAATGGAGGTACTTAACAGGATTGTGCTACTTCTGGAAGTTCAGGGGTCTGCTTCCTGGCCTTTCCCAGATTTTGCTGGTTCTTAGGATTCCTCCGCCCACAATCCTAGTAATCTGATTATTCTGGCCTCTTCTTCTATCTAATGAAGATCCTTTCTTCCAATATTTCTCCTGCTTCCTTCTTTCACTTCTGATCCCTGTGATCACATTGGGCTCCCCTGGGTAAAGTGGGTTTAGCATCCTGTCTCAAGAATTTAAAAACACCCCTAAAATCTACTTTTGCCATGCCTGGGTCTGATAATTAGGGCATGAACCCTTGGAAAACAGAATATTATTCAGTCTTATATTTACAAGGACTCTGGATAAGTTAACCTTTTTCTGACCGGAGAAGATCCCTGCATCCATCCCCTTGGCCAAGGTCATGTAGGGGATGTCCTTCTGTTTCAGGATCTCTCTACTTTTCAGAGAAGGAAACAGAGACCTGGAGAACTGGCTTGTTTCAACTGGCATAGCTAGTGGTTGGCAGAGCTCAGACTAGGCAGAGGCTTCTGACCTCTAGAACACTAAGATTCAAAGACTTAGTGGTTGATTGGTGAAGGAGGAAGAGGAAGAGGCTATAAGGGGTCAGAATCTCAGCCTTTTTTATGTGGCTGCACAACACCCCAGCAGTTCACACATGGATGAATCTATTTCCAGAGCCAGTGTAAGAGTAGCTGTCTTGGGGCTGGAGAAATGGCTCAGCGGTTAAAAGCACTGACTGCTCTTGCAGAGGACTCGGGTTTGATTCCCAGAATCCACATGGTGGCTAACAACCATCTGTAACTCCAGTTCCAGGGGATCCAACACCCTCTTCTGACCTCCATGGGCATTTCATGACACAGATGCACCTACCTACATGCAGGCATTATACTCATACACATAAAATAAATAAATAAATAAATAAATAAATAAATAAATAAATAAATGTTTTAAGCAGTGTAACTCTCTCCACAAAAGGGTACCTGTATTAGTGATTCTGTGTCTAATCACTGTCCCAGGGGAAATCCAGTATGTTCCCTTTCATATTAAATCCCATCCCATTACATCATCAAGTCAGCGACTCTGCTGTGTTTCATAAAGTTTGTACCAATGGGGAATTTCTTCTGAATACCCAGAGGACCCTCAGGGAACTTGGAAGGTTCCAGGGCTCAGGAAACCCCATCTCTCCAGCTCGCTCAAGTCAGCAGATTGCATTTCCTGGTGAGTTCAGCCATTAGCTCCTACCTTCTGTCATTTAGTGGCCACATGCAGTCTCCACACAGACTTCCAGAAACCTGCCTGCTGCCCACCCTTACTGCTGTAGTGCTGCTCTCTGCTCAGCGATACCCCTCTCTGCCTGCCACTCCCCCCTGTTGTCTGACACTAACTCAGAGACTGGGGCTGGAATTTTGTCGTTGCTATGGAAGTGGGAACCAGCTCAGTCTTCCCAACTCACAGAGTGTCCAAAAACACACACGGCATCTTGCGCTGACACACCACTGACAACCTGTGATGACAGGGATGTACTTTTGAGTGTCATCTTGACAAGGAGCAGGAGCCTCTATCTGCCGGCCCATCCGCCTGGCCATCTGTCTCCCAAGATTGCCTGCACTCCACTGGCTCTGATCCTGAACCCCTTTGCAGGAGGCTTGTCCTGGCCTGGCCTGGTGCCTGAAAGGGGTGAAAAGGGAAGAGCCCCTAGTCTGTGGTGGAGTTTCTGTTGGGAAAAGGTGAGCCAGGGAGGGCGTGGGAGCAGCTCAGGGTCACGGTGCCTTAGCAGTGCCAAGGTCACGGTGGGCCTTTTGGCTTGGCGACAGAGGGAAGAGAGCCAGATCTCCTGCCTTGTTTGTGGCCTGGAGCCACAGCTTTGGGATTTCCTTGGCTTTTGGAAAAGCAGCCCGTTGGGGAGGTGCCAGCATCTCCAGGTGGTGTGGGGAGGGCTGTTCAAGACACGTGGATTCCTTTGCTTCCTGTCTCCAGCTCCCTCTGTCAGGAAGGATGGAGGAATTCCTGGATTTGGTGGATATCCCAGTCAGCTAATATGACTGGAAAGGGCAGAGAAGAGGAAGACTTCCTTGCTTTCTGTTCTTACTTAGCTCTGTCTGCACCTTAAGTCTGGATCTCCCTCTCTGTTAAGATACGGGGCAGGGCTTTCTGTCTCTAAATTGTCTACCGTGTTGATTTGGCTGCAAGTGCACAGGCAAGCTTGTGGTCAGAGGGCTCTGCTCATCCGCAGCTATGGATCTTGAGTTACCTATTTTGACTCCTTCCTCAGTCTACCAAGGACTGCTATGCCCAATCCATGTTAATGGCATCCCAGACTGTAATCTTCTGCTCTCACTGGGGGAAGTCTTTCTCTGTGTTCTCCTCTCCCATTTTTTCTCATCGTGAATGTGAGGCTTTATACCTCTAATTCTTAGAGTCCTGAGGACCGTTTACTGGGGCATCAGTTAGCCAGTCAGCACCTTTCCACTGTAGTGGCTGAGCCACAGAACACAGCCATCAGCATTGTGTCCTCAACACTGAAGCTCTCTTCCTGATGCTGGAGGATACCATCCCCGGCAGTCATTAGCTGTTAAATACTTGGCTTGTGTCTCCTCCTAAAATACTCCACATACATGATGATGGCTGTCAGCCCTGGCTCTGAGATCTAATTTGAGCCTCCTTGTGTATATCTGGTACCAAGGCTGTCACAGCCTGGTGGTTTCACGAAGGAAGGGAAGTTTGTATTAATCAGCTGATGGAACTTAAATGCCAGGGAGGTGGGAAAAGCTAGGAAAGGCGATCTGAGAAAAGCATTACTTGGCTCGTGTTATCCATTGATTATTCAAGCTTTTCGGTTGAAGGTCAGATCTTCTCCCCTAGCATTTGGATGGCACAGGTTCTCTTAACCATAGTCTTAGCTTAGGGGTTTCCAAAATTTACCCATAGGAACCTTCTGGCAGCTGTTCATTGGATCTCTTGCTGTAGCAAACAGTCCTTTATAACTTATTTTTTAAAATATCTGTTTTTAATTGATTTTTGTGGATTTTATGTAATATATTTTGATCATACTTAGACCCCCTCCCCTATCTGCACCTGTCTTATAGCCTCCACCTCCCGCTTTTCATGTGCTCTGTAATCTATATCAACACCTATTGAGCCAAAGTTTGTGTCCCTAAATGTCCCTCAATGTGCATCCATCCACTGGAGCCTAGTTAACCTATCCGGTGTCATACTCTTCAAGAAAACCAACTCTCCCTCTCCCAGTAATTATGGGTTGCCAACCTCAGTTAAGGTTGGGGCTTCTTACCTACTTTCCTACTATTTTACATAATAAGCATCACACAAAAAAACTTCAGCAAGAGAAGCAAAGTCAGGGCCAGATTATAAGAAGCATCGGGGTGGGGGCAGTATTCAGGAGCAGCTTCTCGGTAAATCTTCCACACAACTTACCTAGTTTAAAAATAGTTTTCCCGGGGCTTGGAGAGATGGCTTAGTGGCTAAGAACACTGATTGTTGCCATTGTGTGCCCGGTGGTGACCTTGACAGGTATTCAGGAGTCTTATGAAACAAAGGAGTGCTTCTACTCAGAAGCTGGAGGCATGTACATTTTGAGACAGCAATTTCATAAAAGGTATTTTCATTTGTTATGAGCTAGGTACCTTTAATACTTAGCTATATTGGCATAAGAGGAGGGAAGGGAGGGAGGGAGGGAGGGAAAAGGGAAGGGAAGGGAAGAGAAGGAGACATCATAACCCTCATGGGCTTTGCATTCACAGCAGTAGCACTGCATTATTTGAAGACTACTTGCCGAAAGTGTTGAGAGCTTTCTAGCATCTACCTGAAGAGGCACCTCACTGAGTAACGATGTCTAGTTGACTTCTGCCATGGTAGCCACTTCCCCCCCACCCCCGCCTTCCAGTTCATCAAACAAAGTCCTGTCAAGTCTGCTTATCCCCCTCCTCTGGAGCTCTACCACAACCCAAGTCTGAGCTATCATTTTTCTTATCTGAACTGCTACAGACCCTCCTCACTGACCTTTGCCAGTCCAGCCTGCCCATATTTGTTGTTCACACCGCTTTCAAGTCTTCAGTCATTCTCCCGTTGATCTGAGTACAAAGATCAAAGGACTGAAGAGTCTGGAAGGCCCCTTTCGGCCCGGGTCCTCCCCAGCTTGCCAGCCTCATCTGACATCACAGTCTCTGGTTCCTGAGCTGAGCTTGTGCAGTGATTATGTCACCTCAGGGAGCGTGTGTGAAGTCCTTCATTGGAGATGCCGCCCGTCTCGGCACACACTGAACAAGGCTCAGTTCTTCCTAATTGCTTCTCAGCTGAAGGGAAGAGATACTCTGTGACTCTCTACTTCTTATACTCCCCTTCTTCCACAGGGTAAGACTAGCTTGTAATTGCCCATTCATCAGTGTGATCATCCGGCTCATGTCATTCTCTTAAATGAGGCTACGAGCTCCCTAACTGCAAGGACCTCCGCTGTTTCCCCCACCATTGAATTTCCAATGACCAGCCCAGGTCCTGAACACGGAATGAGTGAATGAGTGTAAGGAAATAACTTGTCATTTATGAGAGGCCCCACTCTCTATAAAGAACTCCAGAGAAATTCAAGGTCTGCATTTCTAGCACAGCCCTCAATGATAGCCCTGTGCTAATAACCAGGAGAAGATGCTGCAGCTTGAAGACATAATCCTAGACATCTAGCTTCAAACACTTGTTGAAATTAATTTTTACATTGGATTGCATTCTAACCTCCCAGACAAGTGTTTGTCAAGGCTGAAAGTAGACTGAGTGATAAACATGACTTAGATGTTGGGGTCTCCAAGGAAACCAGGAAGTAAGAACTCCACAGGTAGGCAACCAAGCCACAGCCTCCAAGTTAAAGGGCTTTGTTCTTCCTCTGAAGTCACCGATTAGCTGCGTGATGAATCCATGCAGAGGAGAAGTGGAAAGAGATGAGCCCTGCTCGGAGCTGCACTGGCAGAACAGTGCCTGCTGAGCCCTGCTTTCCAGGTGGAGGGTGAACAAAGGGATTGATGGAGTGAGGTCCGGAGACTGCAGGGTCCAGGGTCATGTGATCTTAGGTGAGCCCGAGGCTCCGTGAGCTTCAAGATGCCGGTCTGCAAAATGGAGAAAAATACACAACTGTTAGTAAGGATTAAACAGATGGTATAAGGGAGTGCTTTTCTAAACCTGTTGAGATGTGAGCTAATTTCCTTTATTTTGGAGGCTTTAAATCATCTGCAGATTCAGTGTCTGCTCTGCTGGAAGAATTTTGCCACCAGCTTTACTGAGATCCTTGGAAGCCTCAGGTGCAGGGTTCAGCCCCTTAGAGCTGTGGGGCCTGGCTGTCTGTGCACCTGCTTTTGGCAGTCCCTGGCTGTCTCCTTACCTCCATTTAGCATTCTTGATTTGTGCAGTTTTGCTGAGACTCTCTGTTGCAATGTTGACTTATCACTCATCCCAGTAAGTTCCCATTCGCTCTCCTCCTGACAGTCTCGCCTAATGTACTTATTCATTCAATTTAAATAAATCGAACATGGGCCTATGACAGCCGATAAGTGAGTCACACAAGAGCAAACAGAAGAGAAAGCTCTGCAAATAGTCAAATGTCAAGTAAGAATGGAAAACTGTCCCCACAGCTTCAGCGAACCTTGGATGTCTAATATTTATGGCCAATTGATGTCATTAGAAAGTAAATAAGCCCTCTTATGCTGCATTACATAAGATTAACTGCAAGCGATGGAGTTTAAATAGCAGAGATAAGTGCAGATGGAAATAAACCTGTTTAAAGTTGGAAATATTTGATGGGCCTCCTTGCTGCTTTTAAGATAATTGATCTGTATATCTATATTGAATCTCACCATAAAAGCTTTGAAGAGACTTATGGCAAAGCCTGTTCAGGCCCAAATCACATTTCTCTGGGGCCACCCAGCTTGGGTTAGAACCTTTCCAAAGAGGAGCTTGGGCTGACGAGATGAAAGAAACAGAGAGAAAAGTCTTGCTGACTGCAACCAGCCTACCCCATACACCCCTTTCAACCCCAATTTCCTGGCCAGCAGCTAGAACTAAATGACAGGCTATAGGGACTTGACCTGTTGTGGGCAGGGAAACTAAAGGAAGGGCAGTGGTTTACCATGGTGGAGAGAGGTGGAGTGGGTTAGAAGGAGGCCTAGTCGTGCTCTCAGAGTGTTTGCAGTAGTGCCATGTACAGTTTGGCTCCCCTTATCTAAGATTCCACTTTCTGTAGTTTTAGTTATCTGGGGTCAACTATGGTCCAAAACTACTAAGTGGAAAAATCCAGAAGTAAACAATTTATGAGTTTTAAACTGCATACCATTCTGAGTAGCATGACAAAAATACCGTCCTGCTTTGTCCTGCCCAAGATGTGACCATTCCTTTTTTCAGTGTGTTCATGCTGTATAGAGCACACACCCATTAGCTACTTAGAAGCGATCACAGCAAGCAAGCTGCTTCAGCATCTCAGTGCTCTGTTCACCTGGCCCTCATTCTACTTCACAACGGCTCCAAAGAGTAAGGGTCGTGATACCAGCAATTTGTGCATGCCATAGGGAAGTTATGAAGGCCTTCCTTTAAGTAAAAAGGTACAATACATGTAGATACAGAGAGAGAGAGAGAGAGAGAGAGAGAGAGAGAGAGAGAGAGAGATCTACATAACTTTTATGAAGTTCCTTGGGACTCTCTGGCCAGCCAGCCTACTCAGTTAGCTACAGGTCAGTGAGATACCCCATCTCTAAAACAAGGTATAGATAGATGATGCCTGAGGAACAAGACCTAAAGTTGACTTTTTGACCTACACATGTGGGCACACACACACATGCATGAACATCAGCACACACAAGTGCACCGCCCCCAAGAACTTGCAAATACATGTGCACAGAAAAATAAAAATAAAAATCTCAAGTGTTTTTCGTAGCAAAGAAAAGTCTAACATACATAAGGGACAGTGCTGTCTGTTATTTCAGACATCTCCTGGGGGACCTGGGAAGTTATTTCCTGTGGCTAAGGGAAGACTACTAAGTATTACACACCATAACCAAAATTGAAAAGCTGGGATGTTTTGGTGTCATAATAAACTTCTCATCACTGAAGATTTTGAGCAATAGCTAGACAATCTCTATTGTGAATAACAGTTGGGACCCAGGTGACACATTTAGAGGTTCTGTAGTTCTGTGAATTGGGGATGGGTTCTGTAGTTCTGTGACTGGGGATGGGTTCTGTAGTTGTTCTGTGAACTGGGGATGAGTTCTGTAGTTCTGAGAACTGGGGATGGGTTCTGTAGTTCTGTGAACTGGGCATGGGTTCTGTAGTTCTGTGAACTGGGGATGGGTTCTGTAGTTGTTCTGTGAACTGGGGATGGGTTCTGTTGTTCTGTGAACTGGGAATGGGTTCTGTAGTTCTGTGAATTGGGAATGGGTTCTGTAGTTCTGTGAACTGGGGATGGGTTCTGTAGTTGTTCTGTGAATTGGGGATGGGTTCTGTAGTTCTGTGAACTGGGGATGGGTTCAGTGGCTACCACATGGAAGAACTGAAAAACACACTTCTTAATATTCCCTGCTTACAAGCAACCAGGGATGGCACAATGACAGCCCGGAGCCAGGGCTGGTGTCCCACCTTCCCCAGTCTGGGAACCAGTTCCCCTGTGCATCCAATGTCTGTCTTATGTTCAGGTTTAAATCCGGGATTTCCATGGGTAGACTGCAGTGTGTTACTTTAGCTGCTCTCGGGTACCAGGGCTGTAATCAGTCCTCAGCCAGTGTTAGCTTGAAGTGAACATGGCATCCTAGTTTCCTTTTGTAGATACTAGTGATGGATGACTCATCCTCCTGGACCTTTCCATTTTGCTCCTGTATCAGAAATATCTGTAGCCGAAATGAGTAGCACCTGCTTTGGAAGCGCTCTGCAGACAACAGAGCGTGCGCTCCTTATACTGGCACGTGGTACTGTGCCTTGCTCATGGTAACTGTACCTGATGTGATTAGAAATAAGAGCTGAGACTGTAAAGTAATGAAAATAATTTGTTTTGTGACTTGCAGAAAGTACACTGGCTTCTACTGATGCCATCTGTTTTTTGTTGTTGTTTTCTTTTTCTATTGGGTATAAACCTCACATTGTACTTCATTTTAGTTCTTGGCTGATTATTTTTGAAACTCATATCAGTAGATTTTTGTCTTTCCTGTTATTGTCTCTTACCTTAATGCAAAGGGGAAGGGATAACTGTGTTCCCTTTACGTTCTGTCTGCAGAATCCAGTGGAAAGCAGGTGCATCCTTCTAATGGAGGAACAAGAAGCAGTAGAGAGACCCTAGAGGATGGAGGACGATGATGGGATAAGCTCTTATGAAATTTATGGTACATGCACACAAGCGGATTCATCATGGGAACGGCTGTACTTGTAGACCTTGAAACATCCTACAATATGCATGAATGAGCTGAAGTGCTAGGAGAGTCTCTGCTGTGATTCAGTGTGAGTCTCAAGGCCTGGGAAGCAGAGGATTCTGGTGTGACTCCCATCTGATGCCTAAGTTGTAAGCACTGACAGCAGCAGGGGGATGTCAGGAGTCTTGCTGTCCAAGAGCTGTTGAGAGCAGAGGATGACAAAGGTCCTAGCTCCAAAAGAGAGAGCCTCTGTGCCTTCCTCGGTTCTTCTGTTGTCTCTTCAGTGGGTGGAAGGTGCCCACCTAACATTGGTGGTGGAGATCTTCTTTACACAGTCCCTGATTCAGACACTAATCTCTTCCAGAAGGAGCTTCATGGGTGCTCTGAGAGATAATCCTTTACCAGTTCTCTGGGCATCACTTAGTCTATTCATGTTAGCATTAAATCAACCGCGTTCAATGATATTAATACTTAATTGTATGTAAGTCCCTTTACACGTGTGCGTGTGTGTGTGAGCATGGGGAAAGATGCAGAAAAACATACCCTGAGGGCCGGAGGGCTGGCTCCGCAGTTAAGAGCTCCTACTGCTCTCGCGGGGGTCCTAAGTTGGGTTCCCCGCACCAATGTCAGGTGTCTCACAGTCACCTATAACTCCAACTTCAAGGGATCCATTGCCCTCTTTTGGCCTCTGTGAGCTCCTGAACCCACATTCACAAACCCACATACAGACACACAACACACACACACAAATACACATAATTAAAAATAAAATAAATCTTTAGAAAAGAAAAGCTTACATTGCATCCCAATGTTATTTTCCTGAGTGCACTGGACTGGGTATAGGGATAGAGAGTGTTATAATTTTATAATTTAATTTTAATAATTTATAATTGCAATCAACGTATTACCTTTGTAATATACATGACCTAATTGTTAAACTGAATGACCTATTATATATATTGAATTTTCTGATTTTAGGAAAATGTTCAAAAGTGATGGAAGCCTTCATCATATTTAAAATTATTAATGGGTATTATTTACACACACACACACACACACTATTTACCTGCCTTTCAGTGGTTTGACAATTCCGATGGTCTTCTACCATGTGCTTTGCAAAGTGACTATTCTCTGGAGCTTTGCCAACAACAATGCTCCCAGAGTCCTTTCCATAGAGCCCATTCTGCACAGAAGAAAGCTCATTGAGGGAAAGCTTAGTTAGAGGGACTGGAGAGCTATAGTTGCCAGGTACACAAGAATCAGTTAGGAAGTGCATTTGAAATACAGACGTCTAGACTTGATGCCTAAAACTCTGACCCACCAACCTGCTGTGGGCCCCTGTATCTGAATTTTCTAAGCATTTCCCAAATACTTGCACTTTGCAGCTAAGCTTGTAGACCACTGCTCTATGATACTCAGTAATTTGCATTTTCAGGATGGAAAAGCACAGCACATAAGATTTGTAAATAATAATCCTAGATTCTGTGCTCTGATAGACTCAAATGAGGATAGTAAGTGACCACAACTGTTGTTGCTCTTGCTGACGTGGTTGGTCAGTCAGCTGACAAGAAGTTCCACAAAGGGAACTCCGTGTGGGCCTGAAAGAACAGGGTAGAGCAGTGAGATCTGGTTTTATGCTTAAATCAGCACTTTCCCTGAGAATTCTTCCTGGAGATTTTCTAGCCCAACTGTTCTAATCACATAGTGGCGATTTCATGATATTTCAATTTGAAGTATATATATTGAGGTATTTCTATTTTGGAGCTCCTCACAGGTAATTGAAACGCTTTAGAAAAGCATGTTCGGATGCCCTAGGTACCCCAAGATGTTTTCTAAACGGAAAACAGCTGTCTGTAGGCTGCTGAGGTCTCTCCTCTTTGGCCATACTCAAGTTTCGGTCTTTTGGTGTATAAAGTGTATCCATTCCCTGAGGTTTTAGATAATCATTCCATAAACTCACCAGCAAGGCACGGGCCTGTATGCAAACTAGCAGATTGAAGAGGCTTAGCCCTGTGACAAGAGATGGAGTTTCAGTAAGTGGTGGAACCGAGCTATGAATGCAGGGAGTTGCATGTAAATGTGTGTTGGAGGGACTGGGACCTAGAAGTGCAGGTGGCAACTGCAGGCAACGGTGGAAACTCCACCTGGTCCCCTGTGCCATTCATGGCTTATCCGCTGGGCACCATCTACAGACCAGGCACATGTCAGAGCAGTGCTGCCACCACTATTTCCATCACAGAAACATTTATTTGATCTTCCAATGTTGCTTTCAAGATGATTAATCTCAGCCCGGCTGTGCGTTCAGGCTCTCCATAAAGGCAGGTGCACGTGTCCGTGCGCAGCTCTGTCAGGACTGCTAATGTAAGCGTCTGTTTTACAGCCCAAGTGACAGCTGTATTGTTCTGGCAGGGTTACAGCTCTGACATGTGGAATCAATCTTTTTAACCTGTCAATTAATCAGCGGGCAGCTGTCAGACCAGCTGAAAGGCCTGAAGGACAGTGCCCTTTCAATGGATTGTACTGGGGGCGCAGCGAAGTGAAATTGAACACTTCAAGCTTCAAGGAACTCTTGTAGCATTCAAAGCTGGGCTTCACTCTCACTTAAAGAAAACAGGCTATCGCTCCAGCGTGGGCCCCTCCCAAGGGCTTATTGAGGCATCTAGTGAAGAGGAGGGAGTTAGTTCCTGCAGTTACCTCGCAAGGCTCAAAAGCTCCCTAAGGGGGTGGGGGGGCATACTGCCAGGTGAACCTCATCTGACCTGTATCAGAGGAGGCTGTTGTTTATGCCGTTCAAAGCAAGCAGTGGATCACGGGACACTTGGTCATTAGGAGGATTTACAGGTGCCTGCTGGAAGGGAACTTGTTAGGCCAAATTTATGAACTCCTTCCTTTATATGGGGCATTGCCCTAAGTGCACACAGGGAGAATGCAGAGCAGAGTAAGTTTCCCTTCCTTTGTCAACTTAGGCCGGAGCAGGGGAGATGCAGGCAGGGAACTGCGTGAAAGGATGAGAGAGGTGGGTGCACGATTATTTGTTAAATGATTGAGTCGGCATGTCAGCGTATGTAAATGGACAGTGGATGTTCCTGAAGGAATATTCTGAGCAGTTGTGCAGAGGAAAGGCTCGGAATCAAGCGTCAGATGCACCCTGGGTTCAAGCCCACACTGGGTTTTCCCTCACTATTCTTTCTGTAAATAGCTAACCTTCTCTACTCATTTCGTTCTTCCTTCTACAAATATTTATTTAACACCTAATAGTTGCAAAGCTTTCTGCAAGATGCTGTGGGGAATATAAAGATGATTTAGTCCAAGATGAATTGAGAAGAAAAACTTCAAAGCTCCTTTCTCTCCTGGCCATGGAAGAGAAAGTTATGCTCACAGCTCACGCCACTGAATCTAGGCATCAGCAGGACTGGGTATTATTCCATTTCTTGTAAACCCAACACCAACTATCTATCTTCTTGCTTTTATTTTCCTTAAACAAGCACTGGTTCTGTCTGCCTGTGGATAAGAGAGTGCTTGGTTTCATAAGCACACCAAATGAACTCCACCATCGTGTTCTTTAGAAAACAGTGCATACTATTTCTCTCTACTCCACTACACCTCAGTGTCAAGCAGGTATGTGTTAACTCATAGCTCTGCCACATATTAGCACTGTTATCTTGGGCAAGTTCCTTCATCTGTCTGAACTCTAGACTATTTGTCTTTAAAACGTAGATAATTGTGTTCACCTTTGTATGAGTTACTTGATGCTGTGAACATCTGAACAAGAACTCAAGAGACAAAGGCTTTCCTTTGGCTCACGGTTTGAGAAGGTAAAGTTCATCACGACAGGGATGCCATGGCAGCGTTCATGGTGGCTCAGCTGTGGCAGAGAGAGCATCAGGCTACTTGCTGACATCTAGGTGGATCAGAAAACAGAAAGCTAGGGCTGCCCCCTTCTGTGTATTTCTGCCAGATAGGACTCACTTCATAAATGTTCCACAGTCATCCAAAATAGTGTTTCTAGCCAGGGACCAAGTGTTCAAACACATCAGCTTGTAGAAGACATATTCAAACCACAAAAGCTTAAAAAAGTTGTTGGGAGAATGAACTGAGATAATAAATGCAAAATACTTTGTTCAATTTTGATCATAGAAGGTTCTCAGAGAATCATGGGTTCAATTGACTAATTCTTTTAGAGATGAGAAAACATGGCTGACTTTGTAAACATCACCATTATTTCTTCTACAGGTAATTGCTTCATAGCAGACACACTTAAATAATTGAGTGTCTGATGACTCTACAATCACTCTCTGGTGCTGTCAACACATGCATCGAAGAAAGGACCTTAATGGTTGTGCATATTGTGCCTGACATTCGGGCTGCTGTTGACTCACTTAACCGGTACTGGTTGGCTGGAAACCATCTATAACTCTAGCAGGAACCAAAATCAAAACAGCCACAAGAACGCTCAGCCTAACTCTGGGACTTTGAGAGGTGTGTGTGTTGATCTCAGACAGCATCCTGCCTGAAGCATGGTCAACCGGCTCTTCCCTGCCAGCACATGATGTTCAGCATCTGCTTTAGCAAACGTACCTACACCTTGACATCTAAAAGCTGCATTTCTGGAAGGATGCAGGTCTATGCAGTCCAGTGACACAGAAGCTGGAGAGTGCTTGCTTCCCCCAGGGATGTTTATCTACCGTCTTCACTTGAAAAATTGGGAGTTACTTCTAGAAGAGGATGTCATTAAATCTTTTCAGTTAAATGACCACTCAAAAGTGGGTGGAGTTTTTCACTAAATGACAAATGGTAAATGATATTTCTGCTTCGTTTGGCACAGTGAAGTGAAAGACATCCATTCCATTCAGAAGTTCTCATTGGTATAATCTGGTGTGTCACTGGAGCTGGAAACAAGGCACTGGGTGTACACAGTCTCAGTTATACCATGGAGCTTAATACCTTGCAAGTACCTTCATAAAAGTGCCTGTTGTCTGCATGATTGTTACTTGAAAAAATAGGGCATTTTTCTGTGTTAGACTTATCAAAACTAACAAAATGCCTGACAGCCAGCTTAAGAGGATAAAAAGTTTTACTTTGGCTCACGGTTTCTGTCTGTCTGTCTCTGTTTCTCTGTCTCTCTTTGTCTCTTTCTCTCTGTACTTGTCTGTTGATTTGGATGTATATTTGGGATATATGTTTTTTTTCCTTTCTTTTGGCTCATCTTTTGCCCCTAATGTTTCAGTAAAAATAATTATAAAAATAGTTATTTTTATATAATTATTTGCAACTTTGCATAATGATTGTTAAGCCACTGTGTTTTAACTTCTATCTCACCAGAACAGAATTTCATGACTGCCCTTCACTTTTCTATACCTTACCAAAGCCTCCTGTACATTTCCAATCCACACTAGCCTTCCTGCTTACACCCCCAACCCACAGGCCTTCTTGCTCACACCTTCCTCCTCTTTCCTCCTCCCCACATTCCTTCTTCATTATGTTACTTAAATACTGATATTCTTCAATCTGAATAGTCTACAAACCACACCTTTTCCATCCAGCACCCTAGCACCATGGTCTCTGAACCTTTACTGGGATACAAGTTGCTCCTACAGATGGGTTAGACTAGTCTGCCAAAGTCTGCGCTAAACAGCTGAGGGAAACGTAATTCCCAGTGAAGAAGTGCCTCCAGGATTCATCGAAAACAAAACAAACAATTAGTGTTGGAAAAATGGACAAGGGTTAAAACTGGAAGCACCTCCATCCCTACAGATGCACAAAACACAGGAAACGCGGATGACCGGTTTTCAGTCAGCCTGTGTCCCAAACTGCCACCCCCACCTCTCTCTGCATTTCCTCCTTGTGTGTCCCCTCCTGCACTTCATACCTACCAACAAAATACCAATCGCTACACTCACCATGCCTTTTCCTCTTCCTCCCTTCCCACCTTTGCCTAAATAACTAACACATTAGTATACACAGCACTGTCAATGCCCTTTACTTCCTAAAGTAATTGGTTCTGAGGGGATATTGTTGAGTAGTTAACAGTTCCTCGGTTTTCACAGTGGGTTTATCCCTGGATACTGACTGTTGTTGCAAACAATATTCAGCTCCCAGGGCAGGACTGGGGATAAAGTCCGGTGCTCTGAACACTGGTGGAACAGAGGAAAATGATTCTTCATCCTATTACAACTTCATCCCCCCAAGCATTGCAACAAACATCTGTGCTGAATGAAGAAAGGTGACCTCAATTAAAACAAAAATATAAGCAGAAATCCCTTAACCACTAACTAACTCCAGATGCACAAGTCCCAACTCAAAAGCACAAGTAGTAACATGAAAGAAAAAAAGAAAACACAAAAAAACCAAAAACACATCCCCTCTAAAAATCACCAGTTACATAATAATTGATTCACCAGTGCAGTGACTTAGATGAAATTAAACATACAAAATCACTTTATGGTAACGAACTCACAAATAACATCATCACACCGCTAGATTAAGGTAGCCACTCAACAAATACTTGCTCAATCCCAAATTCTGCATCACCGTGAACTTCTTTCTACACAGGCGGAACAGCCACCCAGTCCCATTCTCTGTGTGTCAGGGTGAGCTCTACACAGAACAGCCATTCTGACGTGATGGGCTTCACTGAGAGTTTCACTAGCGGTTACATTTTATGTACTAGTCTACCTCCACAAGAAAGAAGAAAGGAACTATGACAGTCGAAGTTGGAAAAACAATAAGCTTTATCTCTCACAGCTCCTCTGTGGTTCCGCCCGAATGCTGTCCTTTCTCATCACCTAATAGCACCCTTTCTTGTTGTCTTTTCTAATGTTACACTGTACCCATACTTGCAGGTGCGTACATACATACATGTATACATTACATTATAGGCAAGGATCCACATATGAGGGAGAACATTTTTTTCTTTTCTTTCTGAGTTTCCTCACTTAATATTCTAAGACCATCCATTTTCCCCAAGATTTCATGATTTAATTTTCCTTTACAGCTGAATAATATTCCACTTAGTGTATGTGCCACATTTTCGTTATCCATTCATCTGATGACGGACATCTAGGTTGGGTCTGCTTCCTTACTGTTTTAAATACATGGGTGTGCAAATACCTACCCATGATAGGGTATGAAGTAGTCTGGGACTACACCTAGGAGTGAATAGCATGGTCATATTGTAGTTAGATTTTACCTTTATCAATGAGCCTCTAAACTGATTACCATAATACCTGCATTAAGTTGCACGCCCACCAGTATGGAATCACTATCACTATTTGCCCTCATCTTCTCCAACATGTACTATCAGATTTGTTGAGGACTAACACCCTGACTGGGGTGAGGTAGTGTCTCAAAGTAGTTTTAATTCCCATTTCCCTGATAACTAGGGATGCTGAACACTTTTTTAAAACAGTTATCAACTGTTTGTGTTTCTTTTTGTGAACTGTTGGTTGATTTCATTAGCTCATTTATTGACGGGCAGTTTTATTTCTCTGGTATTTAATTTCTGCCGTTCTTCGTAAATTCTGGATTTTAGCCTCTGTCTGAAACATAGCTGGTAAAGATTTTCCCCAGTTCCATGGGCTGCCTGTTTGCTCTGCTGATAATTTCTTTTGCTGTGTTTAAAGAATTCAAAGAAGACAGACGTAAACACCTGGATGCATTCTAGGCAAATGCAACCAGCTGAGTGAAATAAGTCAGTCAATTTAAAAGATGGACATAGAATTCAGTACAGATGGAAATGCTGGGAAAACTAATCTGAAATGATGCGGGAAATGAACATTTTAATAAGTCAGATAAGAAGTTCAGTGGAAAGCCTCAGCAACAGAATGGGGCATGTGGAAGACGAACTCTCAGGGCACGAAGACAAGGTAGATTTTGATCATTTGGTCAAGGTCAATGATAATATATTTTTTTTTAAAGTACGAACAGAACGTGAGATTTCGGGGACACCATAAAAAGAGCAGATCTCTGCAATATGGGCTGAGATGAAGGAGAATTATGTTTCAGTGACAAAGAAAGTATTTCCAATGAAATCATAGAGGAAAATTTCCAAAATCTAGAGAAAGATGCCCAGCCAAGTACAAGAGGCGCACAGAACACCAAGTAGACAGACCAGGAAAGACACTCCCTATATCATGTTATAGTTCAAACACTAAACACACAGAACAAAGAAAGCATGTTGAAAGCTACAAGAGAGACACACAAGACACACAAAGGTGGCATGCTGGCTGGCTCCCATAGTGCTGCAAGGTGTCACGCAGGCTGCTGGCAAAGAAAAGATAGCAACAGTCTTACCTAACTATGAACACTGACAGCTACAATAACAACCTGACAGGTGCGATGTATCCATTTGTGGAAAGTAGCATGACTGTTATGGGGATAACCAGTCACTCTCTGATACAATTTGAGGCCCACTCCACAAGAGGGACTCCATGTCTGATACTGTAAACCTGGTCAAAACCCATAGCTGGGGAGGTTATAGACTTTAGTAGGGAAGCCACTGCCATTGTTGTACTATATGGACATGATGTGTCCATCAAATTACTGCCTAAATAATTACGTTTATACCCATACACTAGTGCTGTCATCAGCTTTAGCTAGAGGCTCCTTCTTGCAGTGAACAGCAATAATTGCAAAGAATCGTAACTGGTCAAAGTGCTGAGAATAAGGGACTGTTGAATGCTCAGCCATAAATGGGACTCCTATACCGCCCCTCCATAGCTCAGGGAACATTGCTGAGGGTGGGGCAGAAAGAATAGGAGCTGAATAAAGGAGTAAGATGAATAGATGCTGTCTTTGGAGCATGGCATGACTGCTGCACTTTAGATCTCACAGCAGTTATAATCACCAGCCTCATGAGGCCAGTGGAAGACTGGGTCTGTCAACATTCTGTCATGTGTGTGGGGATAGAAGGACCTTTCAGCCCCGTCTCCCTGAGGACCTATAGACAGGTAATAGTAGCTGATGAGGAGGGGCTCCCAAGGCCCTACACTTCTCCCTAAGTATATATAGGCACATAGTAGTCACTGTGGATGGAGAGCTAGTTCCTTAATGCTGTAGTCACTGGTAAAGAGCCAGAGCCCCTCCTGTAATAATCCCTCAGCCAGGACCCTGCAAGCAACTCTAAAGAAATGTTTGGTTACATATATTTAAAAAAAAAAAAAAAAAAAAACAGGAAAAAGAGAAAGAAGGGTGGGGAAGAGGGAAGAGTTGGAGTGTTTGAGGAACGAGAAGAGAGGTGAGGGTCGAGTAGAGGCAGCCCCATGGTGGGAGGGAATGGAGAGAGCCTACTCTGTTTGCAAAACCATTCCATCAGGGACAGGATGGTATCTCCTTTCAGAACCTTCGAATTTATCATCTGACTCTTCAAGCCGAAACTCCATTCTTAAAATTAGTGTTCGACCCCATAGTCAGTTCCATAAGCGATCCAAACAATGGGCAAAACGGTTCCAACAAACACTCCTGAGTAGTCAGCAAACACTAGAAGTTGCACTGGGCATGGGGTGCCACAAAAGCAAACAGAATACAGTCTTGTGCTCAAATACTCCCAGTCCAGTGAATGAGACAGCCTGTACACACTGCATGTAAGGACATGTGTTCGCTGAGAAATTTGCACAGATGTGGGGGAGTATAACTCATCTGGCCTTGGTGTGGAGAGGAAGGGACCAGGGATTTACCAGATGAGCAATTATTTGAGGAATATTGCTAGTTGGAAATGTCCAGAGTGAAATATAATTTGATACATTGAAAGTTTTTAATGAAAAGAAAACAGAATTGTGATACACTTTAGATAGAGACCATAGATACGACTTCCAAACCCAGAGATTTCAAACTCCTGTATGACACACTGAAGGCACAACTTTCTTCAGAAAGGGCTGGACATTGACTGAAAACAGACAATGAGTTCAAAATGCAGGGAACAAAAGCTCATAGAGACTAATTCCAAAGCTCCTGGTCCTGAGACCCCATGCTCCAAAGCCATGCTCCAAAGCCATGCTCCAAAGCCATGCCCCAAAGCCATGCTCCAAAGCCGTGCTCCAAACGACCCGGGAGCCTTTTTATTTCAATTAAGTCTTCTAAGTCAAAAGAACTAAAACAAAGCCGTGGTCCCAAACCAGAGCATCCAAAATGACATGTGCTTTCTGGGAATCAATGACTGTCTTGCCCGCAGCAGGTCGTTTCATTCTAAGTGAGACTTTTCCACTGGGCACCAAGAAAGAAAGCTGAAGTTTGTGATGAAAAATAATATACCTGCACCTGGTAATGAGCCCAGCAGACCAACGTTGCTGAATACCTAGAAAAGTCAAGGAACACTGGGTCCTGACCGCCCCAGTTCCCTGCTTTCTTAAAGATGGAATCAAATAACACTGGGGTGGAGACTCTCCAAACTAAACTAGTCTTCAGAGGCCAAACATCTTCCTCTGGCCTCCTGTATGAGTTTTGCCCCAGGCTTGCCCTTTCTCCCTTGGGCCCTCCCTCTTCCCTTCCTGTCTTTATCCCTTGATTGCATTGGTATTTGCACTGTGAAATCAAGTTCATTAGTGAAAACATTAATAATGGCCTCAGTAGTAGCGTCAGAGTTTAAAAGTAATTTATGTCTGTTAATTCTGAAACCTCCATACTCCAACCTCTGATCCACCAACTTGCCATATGGACCCCAAACAGACTTCACTCTGTTCTGTTCATCTCTTTCTCTGAATGTTGTGGCCCCTGTCTTTGTTTTTATTTATCTCTTTTTTTTCCCTTGTAACTTCAGATACATAGGGTAGAATCGATCTGTTAGTGTGCATGCACTCTAATTTTTATTATGTAAATCCTTATTGAAATATACATACAGAAAATTGCACAAATTAAAAGGACCCAGCTTGGTGGATTTTCACTGAGTGAACCAAATTGTCTTAATTTCACTTTTCTGATTTTAACAGCAATGTATTTTTGCAATACGCTGCATTTTATTTGACTTACTTTATTGTTATATTTGTGAGATTAATCCATACTGTCCAGAAGTTTGCATTGCAATGTGGCATTCAACTGAATGGATATACCGAAATGTATTCATTCTACTAGTCAAGCATGAGAAGCCCAGGCTGGCCTGGCTGGAGTCCAAGCTCTTCCAGCCCAGTCTCCTGAGTGCCGGGGTCACAGGCGTGCACCATCATGCTCACATGGCTGATTACACAGGGTGCTGTGAGCATTCACAGTGATTCTTGTGACTGCACATATGGACAGACCCACCGAGGACACGGCTGTGGGTATAGTCCGTACTGTCGAAATGTTCCCGTTCCTTTGTCAGCACTTGGCATTGCAGCTCTTCTGGCTATTCAAGTCTATTTATATACTGTCACATATAGTTTATTGCTCTTACTGACTGCATCAATCAATTTCCCTAATGGCAGACTCCTTTGAATTATTTAGTTTTAGTCAGGTTTTTTTTAAAGCCAGTGTCTCCCTGTAGCCCCAGCTGGCCTAGAAATCACTATGTAGACAAAGCTAGCCTTGATCTCAGAGAGACCCACTTGCCTCTGCTTCCAAATGATGGGATCAAAAGCTAGTGCCACAATGCCTAACTTTATTTTCTGTTTATGAGTGTTTTGCTCATGTATGTAAGTATACCTGTATCATGCGATGCCTGTGGAGGTCAGAAGAGGGCACTGGATCCCCCGGTACTGGATATACAGATGGTTGTGAGCCACCATGTGGGTGCTAGGAACTGAACCAGGGTCCTCTGGAAGAGCAGCCAGTGCTCTTAACCATTGGGCCATCTCTCCAGGCCCCAATGGTAGACTCTTTAAGCTGTCCCCAATTCCCTTCCGTATTAATGGACTGTATGATTAAAGTGCTGAAGGATTTCTGGATTTAGAATCCAGACATTTTTACCCTTGTTCAATCCTGTCACACTGCTCTCCATGACAAGCACAGCAGTAAACCTTTGAAGGAGTGTTTCAGTCCCTCCATATCTTCCCAGCATGTACTATCTGATTTAAAAACGTTTGGGCGGTATTTGTTTTTAATTTATGTATATGAGTGTTTTGTGTGTGTGCGTGTAGATGCACCCATGCATGAAATGCCCACAGAGGCCAGAAGAGGGCATTAGATCACCTGGAACTTGAGGTATAGATGGCTGTGAGATGCTATATGGGTACTGGGAACTGAACCTGGGTCTTCTGAAAGAACAGCCAATGCTCCTAACTGCTGAGCCATCTCTCCAGCCCCCTATCTGATTTTTAAATTGGGGGCATTTGGATTGTCAAAAGTAGTATCTTGGGACTGGTGGGGGGGGTAGATCAGTGTATTGACCTAGAATGCATAAGGACCTGGGTTCAACCCCTTGCTGTAAAACAAACAAGCAAATAAGAAACAAAGACGCTACAAAGCATCTCACTATCACAGTTCGGTTGCTAAGGAAGCTGGATCTTTGTATTTGGTAGTCATTTGGACTTCCTCTTTTGTGAACTTCCTACCTGTCTCCCCTCTCCATTTATATATTGGTTTTCCATTTTCTGGTTGATTTATGAAACTTGTTTTGATAAACTATACAATAATCCACTTGTTCATTTTCAGCATTAAACATAACTTTGTTACCTCACCTGTTTGCTGTTCTGCCCATAATCTTTGTCCTGGGATAGAAATACTGCACTTGAATTTATAAAACATTTTTACAATTTGTATGTCTGGGCTTTTAAGCCCTTTGCCTCACATCCCAGAATATTCTTATTCAGTTAAAAATTGCACTTATAGTTCCATCTTTCATATTTAGATATTTAATTCATCCGGAGATTGTCGGTATTTAAGTTTTTCCTCCATATAGTAATGCAACATTCCAATGGCATCTATTTAAAAACCATGATTTCCCGCTAGTCTGTGGTAATATTCTATCATATGTCACATTTCCATACATAAATACATATATTTGAAGTCCTTATTGTCTTACAGGAGTATTTGCCTATTCCCACTATACTACCCTTTTGAATTCTTTTTATTATCAAAATTGACTTAGCTCCCCATGAACTCTTATTTTTATATGTAGTTTTTAAATGTTTATATTCTGAAAATACTGAAATATTATTCACATTGCTTTAAATTTGTAGATTAATTTGGTTTTTATTGACATCTTTAAATATAAAAATAAATATAAATTCACAAAATAATACACTTCATTTTTCTTTTGAAAAATAAGCCTTTTTCTCCTTGAGTTTATAGTTTTCCTCCATTAGATCATTTGTTAGTATATCTTAGATATTTTTCTATGTCTGCGACTGTCACAGCTCTCTTTGTATTTCAAACTTAACAATGCTGCGCTCCACCTAAGCAAATCAAAGAGAACGTGATAGACTGAAAAGTCCCTCTGCCCTCAGAGGAGGCTCCTCATTGGCAGCTTGCCACCATCAGGGTGAGACAGTGTCTAGGGCAAGGGGATGTGAGAGTGCGGCTCTGTAGCTCTGCATTTCACAACAGCATCGGTTCAGATTCAAACTTTCAGATTCCCTTATCTTCCTAATAAAAATAGTAAGAGAGAACAGTTCGCATTCCTTTGATAGCGTCATACAGGGGCCTCACTGCTTTTAGCTTTGTTCGTATTCAAATAATTTGAGAAGTTGCTGGAGCTTGTCAGGACTTGTGACTCTGGAATATTTTGGTTGTGGTTGTGGTTGTGGTTGGAGGCTGAGGAGCTCTTTGGTTTCTCTATTCTTTGGCTAAAGCCAAGTGATAGGAAGGGAAGAGGCCACAGTGTCTTTGTTTACCCTCCTTCACCACCTCGCCCCAATTCCTTATCTCTTGTATGTGTACAGTTTTCCCAGAATGTGTGTCCTTAGGTCTGAAACTTAGCTCCTTAGCTCCCCATTCATTATATTCCTTTGTAAATCAGCGTACCCATTTACCTAATCACAGCTCAGAAGTCTTGTCCAGATACATTGCTAATGCTCAGTTTGTAGTCTCTCTCTTTCTCTCTCTCTCTCTCATCTCTATCTCTATCTCTTTTTCTCTTTCTTCAGTTTATATACTTGTTACTGTGGATGTGTGCTTGTGTGCGTGTGGGTATGCATGCATGTGGAGGCCAGAGGTCAACACTGGGTGTCTTTCATTGATTAATTTCTATTTTTTTTTTTCAATAAGATCTCTTAATGAATCTGAAGCTCATATATTCTGCCAGGCTGACTGGCCAATGAACTGTAGGACCTGCTTGATTCAGCACACCCTGCCCCTAGTCCTGGGGTTACAGACATGAGCTGGCTTTTAATGCCTAGCTGGGGATCTGAACTCAGGCCCTCATGTTTTTAGGACAGTACCTTTACAGAATGAGCCCTCTCCCCAGCCTTCACTTTATGATTCTTAATTCCTCCTTCCTAGTATCCATTTTGTCATCACTTTGTCCCTGGCCCTGGTAGGCTCAGTTACCACCACCAACCTCAGTTTCCCTTACTGCTTCTTGATACCAAGAAATGATTTCTCTCTAGAACATATTAGTTACTTTTATATTGTTGTGACCAAATACCTGAGGAGAAAGAACCCAAAGAACAAAGGGTTGTTTTTGGCTCACGGTTTGAGAGGGCTCAGCATTACCAAGGAGGGGAAGAAGGCCTGGTGGTGGAGGTGGCTCATGGCTGTGGCAGTGGGCCCACAAAGCAGTTAGGAATCAAGGAAGTTGGAGCCAGGCTATAACCCTCAATGTTGCCCCTCTACCTCCAGTGACCCACTTTCTTTAGCTAATCCTCATCTCTTTAAAGTTCCACAGCTTCCCCAAACAGCTGGTACAAGTGCTGAAACACATTGGCCTGAAGGGGATATCCCAAATTCAAACAGTACCATATACCCTATGGTCCATCTTACTTACCGGCCTGTTAGGTGTTTGGGTCAGTGAGCCTGCTGTGCTCCAGGGACTCTGGTGACCCACTGCATCTTGGCTTACTGATCCCATGTGAGATGAAGTATTTCAGGAAGTCAATATGCTTCTCAGCTTCCCAGCAAGTGTGTACCGAGTCTGACTGCATCCTGGCTTGCTGGTTTTCAGTGCAGCAGAGATACGTTTTCTAGGGGACATGTGTGTGGTGGGGAGAGAGGCCAAGTGAGGAAACAGGTACATAACCCTAGGATTTGGGCTTTCAGTTTAGATTATACCTATGGCTGAAGCTCCTGGGATCGTGTGGCCCACTGTACTCACTGTGCTTCTTGTTAGCTGAACTGTGGGACGCCAGCACGTTCTACAATCTACACACTTCGTCCCTTTATCACCTAGTTGCAAGCTATTCACAAACCTTTGGCAGGGAGTCAGCCAGCTCTCCAGTCTTCTGCCATCTTGGCTGCATCTAGACCCCTCTTTAACTTAGGCAGAGGCTGGAAGCCAGACATGATATGTGTGCCTTAAATGGCTCTGGTCTTGGGCAACTCTTAGCACACTAGCGGGCCCTAGGTGAGCCAGATATCCTACTTTAGACAGAGACCAACTGTTTGGGATTATGTGGTTTAGGATTGATGGAGCTGGATTTCAGCTACTATAGTGAGGAGCCAGGGTCGGGGTGGGGGTTACAGTGGTGGAGTGACCAAGATAAACAGCTGGGCTCCTAGGGCACCTGTTGTGACTGTGGCTCTGGACCTCATGAGTAGCCAAGCTTGCTCTAGAATGTGTCCCCAATGATTCTCGTGGCTTGAGGTCACTGACAAGGAGAACAGGTATAAGGTTTCTGTTTGCATCAAGCACTTCTGATGAGAGATATGGAGAGTGATACTCATTACTCAAGAGGATGAGGTATACGCAGAGCAAAGCTGTGTGTCCTTGACAAACTGCCTAGCTTTCCCATGCCTCTATGCTTATCAAATTAGAGAGAACAATATTTGCCTCACATAGTTTTGGGGGGGATAAAGTAATTTAATCACAATAATTGCCTATGGAAGTACCTATAGTTTGTTAGTTATTTAAAATGTAGTCTAGTACCGTACAGGACTATTCATTCACTCCAGCTGGTGGTCTCACGAGATTGTAACATCTAGATACATGGCAGCCTCTCAGTGCTCGCTCTGGGACATTCACACAATGGCACAACCACTTAGCCACATGCTTCTCAGCACATATCTGTATTATTAAATGATGCATGTCCAGATCTGACCTTCACAGGTCATTGTGAAGGATCATTGACACTGAGGTGTAGAAATGGTTATTTACTTGTGGCTGGTGCGTCATGGAAGTAGGAAGTAGACATCACACTAGTCCAGTTAGTGGTCACTCGACTGGTGGCACAGTCTTCAGATAACTAAGTTGTGCTCAGTCCACTGGGCTGTATGTCTAGATCACATGATTTGGGTGGATTCTCCCCGAAGCAGAACCCTTAGCTTTGCTTCTAGGGCATTTCTTACCATCTGAGGATCTTTTCTAGTTGCCAATGCCCAGAGCGTGTCTGAACATCTAAATCAGGCTTGCGGCCCTGAAAGGGTGTGAGGACCCCTGGCCTGCTGGCTCATCTTTGTCTTGTGGATATTTCCCCCTGAAGCAGCTTAGCCTCTGCAGAGGGTGGGGAGAATTTGCAACCAGAAGTTGTGAGTTTTCAGGAAGGCTAGGGCTCCAGGAAGTGGCTGTTGTCAGAGCAGCAAGAGCAAAGAGTCCCCCACGTTGGGCAGGCTGCACTTTCATAGCCCCACAGCCAGCACACTGTGTCATTAGTTGAATGGCTACTGATTTGATTCGTAGGGCAGACATGACCCTATCCCACCAAGCCTTCTCCAGCCCTGATTTCTCTCATTCATATAGAGCACGTGGAAACTTTCCATTCTTTTCAGTTGCCCAGGACCTCACTGGCTTCTCTTTCCCTCTGGGTTGCTGGTGATCCAGGTCCCCATGGCAAAGAGTTTTCCTCCCACCAGGCTGCCTCATCTGTCAGTGTGCCAGTGCGGGCAGGAGATGAGGGGCAGGGGGTCGTTTATTTGATTGTTGTATCATTTATGTGTCTGTGACTTCCAACGCTATTATCTTTGTTTAGCACAAACGGAGAGCAGTTAGTGCGCCTGGTAATCTGTCTCAGAATCAAAAGGCTATGGAGGCAGAGAAGCCTCTTCTCTAGCCTCCATCTCCCCACCATCATTTTCTCAGCTGGGAGCAGATGACGACTCTGCTTCCAATATGCTGCTCAATGATTTTAGATGATTGATCTTTCTAAAGTGCTTTTCCGTTTCTTGCCACACAGACGTGGATAGATTAAGCAATTATGGATTATTTCAACATCAGATGGCCCAAGACAATTAGTCAGAGGGAAGCAAAGAGGTGGTCCTGCTGCTTTCCAGGAGGGGGAGATATGAGGCGCATTGAAAGCAGAAGCAAGGATGGTTTGCTACCGAGATGGGAAAAGACAGGGGAGAGGGCCCTTCTGATATGTGACTCGGGGGTAAAATATGTATTTCCATAGTGGCAGCCAGTTGGGTATTGTTTTATCAGACTACAGTACAAAGAACCTGTACTATCTTCAAATCAAGCCAACGCTTTAGAATAGCATTCCTTTAAGGGAGATTAAATTGCTGGTGCTTCTTCAAGCAAAGTGGCAACAGGGAGAGTGGAGAGAGAGAGGCTGAGCGGTGCTTGTAATAAAAGACAATAGATTAGATAGTCAGTGGATGGATCCTTGCCCTAAATCACTGCCGAGGCCTGACTGCCAGGGCGCAGACTTCCTGAGCAGGGCCGGGATGTTTTATGGTGGCGGCAGAGCTCTGGGGAGTGAGTTACAACCTTGCTGTCAGTGGGCGGCTATCTGTTATCCCACATGTAAACAGGTATTCAAATCCTGACTCTGGAACCTTCGCCTTGGCATTTCATCATCCTGGTAATCTAACCCCTGTCCCCAGCCAAGGTCGCTGTTTGGATTGTGTGACTTTCAGACTCTTCTCTGGCACTGAAGGCAGGAGCAGCCGGGCTGACAGCCGCCCAACTTATCAACTGGGCTGACAGCCCCAAAAATTAACTTTGATATTTTGTGTGGAATAATTCAGTGGCAATTGGGCCAGATGATGTTCTCTAACCTAAATTCAATTTCCATCATGGGGAAGCATCACAGAACTACTCACCCACTTGCCAAGAGCACCTAGCAATCTCGTGTGTGTGTGTCTGTGTGTGCGTGTGTAAGCTCATGAGTACAGGTATGGCTATTTATGCCATGCATCAACCATTCCTATTAATGCCCCATACACTAATATGAGCATGACATATCTCGTGAATCACTCACGGATTATTTGGGAATCGCTGTGCAGGGTCGTCCTTTCTTCCTTTACTGCTCGTGCTAATTCTCTCCTTTCCTGTGGTGAGGGGCAGACGGGAAGGAAGGAGTGTGAGAGAGGGAGGGGAGGTGTAAAACCCTCCATTATGCTTCTCAGCAGTTCTCTGAAAAGCCGGAGGACGGAGAGAGATGTTGCTCTTATTAAACTCTGGACTGAGCAGTACTTCTGTGGGGTCCAGGCCACTTGTGCTCTTCTGCACAGTAGTAGTGCAGTGGACACTGGGCAGCCAGCAGATGGCCATGTTGAATTCTGGCTCCATCTCCTTCCAGATGTGTGGCCTCATTGATTCACTCCATCTCTTGAAGCCCAGTTTTTCTCTTTGTAATGTGGGTAAAAGCATTCTCCTGGTGCCAGGCCTAGAATAGGTGTTCAGTAAATGGAAGCTGTTGCTTGTTAGTCAACAGGAAAGACAAGATTTTGAGTACTGGTTTTCTGTTGCCCTTTGAAAAGCACCCCGCCCCTCACTGAGATACCCTGTAAGAGGCAACTGCAGCTGTAACCAGTGGGCACATGCCTCTTAAAGAAAGAAGAGATGGCACCAGAGAGAAGGCTTTTCTGAATTAGTCACAGAGTCATACATGTTAAGTCAGGAGGGAACTTGGAGACCAGGCACTCTCATGTGAGGATTCCCTGGAATGTGATGCCAAGGCTCAGACAAGGCAGGCATACTGCCCAACAGTGCACGTCTGACCCACACAGCACCAGCATGTCCTGCCTGACCAGTTCCCGGTGTGAGGCTGTGACCCTGCCCATTCCCTGTAGAGCTTTGCCGAAGCAACCTCGGGGCCAGGCCACAGGAATGCAGTGGGCAATGCTCTTGCATAATGCCAAAGGCCCTTTTGGAGGCGGTTGAAGCCAGAGACTTTATGTCAGGTTCTGCTCATTAGAATCTGGTCTCCCATGACACAGCTTTTGTACACGTGTGACTTTGCCATTTATTAAGGATGAAGGCAAATATGTATACTGATAGATGGATGTTGTGATGGCTGTTGTGAACAGTCAACTTGACAGAATCTAGAATTGCCTGGGAGACAGGCCTTTGGGCATGCCTGTGGGGGATTATCTTGATTACACTAATTGAAGTGGCAAAACCCATCTTAATTGTGGTTGGGACCATTCCCTGGGTGGGGGAACCTGGACTGGATATACTGAACAAGGTGAGCTGAGCACCAACACACACTCACTTCTGTTTCCCGATTGTGGGTGTGATGTGGCCATCTGCTTAGGACTGCTTCTGCCTTGACTTCCCCACCACGATGGACTGGGCCTTCTGAGCTAAAATAAGCCCTTTCTCTCTTAAGCTGCTTTTATCAGAGTATTTTATCACAGCAACAAGAAACTAATACAGACAATTTTATAGTAAGTATTAAACCTTGCCTGATATTTGTGGTGTTGTTTTTTCTATCGTTTCCTATTCTTTTTGACTTGTTTGTTTAAAAGTTAGCATAGATTTCATCTTGGTATTTTCCTACACTGTTTTGGTTGATCCTCCTCCCTCCCTCCTCTTCCTAGTTCCCCTGTCCCCCCCACTTGTGTCCTTCTACATCCTCTCGCTTTGTGACTGTATTTCCCTCTACGCTGGTATAGGTACCACAGATGGAGAATGATCCTCTCTTGCTTTGGAATTAGGAGGTAGAGACAAGAAAGGGCTGGTTGTAGGAGCAGCACTAGAAGAGAACCAGTGTGGGAAATGGTGCACGGGATCAGCACACGGCTTCCAGGGTTTCACACCAGCCTTTAAGTCAGCACCTCCATTATATTAAAATAAAAATAAACCCCTGAGATGCTGAGAAGCTTAGGCTGTTGCTCCAAGATGCAAAGCTTTGAATCCAGTGCCACCCTGAACCTGTGTCTTATCTGCCACATCTTATGCCATTAAGTACAGATTCTGGCCAGATTTATGTTCCAGGTCCTTCGTCCAGGTCCCCAGTGTATGTCTCGTTCTGACTAGGCCCATAATCTAAATACTGTGACTCCAACAGGCCTTAGCAGTACATGGATGGCCATCTGCCAAATGCCTGGATCCTATTTGTTCCCCCGTCTCCCCAAGAAACACTCTTGTTCGTTTAAATGCAGACGTGACTATCTTTGTTGGGGCCTATATATTTTTCTCTTTAAATAGAAACGCTATGTGTGTAATGCTTTCTTTAAAAAGGAAAGCCCAGGGATTGTCTGCATCAGGTTATAAAATGATCCCAAGGTCCAGGCCTGGCTCTAAGCAAGTTGAGTATACATCACCTCGTTTAATTCAGCAATATCATCAATGTCAGTGCGTATCCACCGGCTGTTGGCTATTGGTCATCCAGACCTGACACAAACTCAATAAATACTCCATAACCCCTGACAGCCGCTAGCAGATTAGCCTGAAATGAGTGATTGCCCAGCCAACACCTGCTGAACCAAATCAGCCCCGTGACGGATGGGCCTGTACTGAGCTCTGACCACGAGTGAGATCAGTGGAAGAATGATTTTATACTTTAAGAAAAGAATTAGAGATGGTGGTGGCTGGAGTGATTGGAAAGCTTTCAGCAGGGGCTGTTTTTCTTCTCTCTCTTCCTCCTCCCCTGACAGATGCTCCAGCTCTCCTCCCATTCCTGAGGCCAGAAGCACACAAAGCCCACAGGAGGGTCAAGGGTGCAGGCTTGGGAGGCAGCGAGGCTAGCACTGGGCCATTTGGGGCACATACAGAATGTGGGCGTGCTGTGTTGGAGAGGCATGGAGCCACCTTAGGTGGATGCCTATTCAGGCAGATGCAGCCACCCAACTCCATGGTAAAGTGGGACAACCATTCAGGGATGGGGTGCATAGAGTTAGTGAATGGCAGGCTGAGGTTAAGGCTCCTAGGAAGGCTTCCTCTTATCCTGTAGACGGCATCACAGTCTTCTTACCTAGCGTCACCCAACAATGTCACCTCCAGTCACATTGTTTGGACTAGGACACAGGCTTGGTGGAAAAGCCAATTTCCACAGAACAGCCTTTTGTTTGAGTTCTTTTCCTTTCATTCAGTAGATGGGAGACACTGACATCTGCGTTGTCTGGGAAGTGTTTGGAGCTTTATTTTTCTCACATGTAAAATGAGGATTTTCTGTTCATTCTACTTCCTGTAAAAACTACTTTTTAATTAAACCAGACGTTGGTACTCAGAACATGTATGCTGGTCTCCTGTAGAATTCCTTTTTAATTGGCTAACAATTTGGCACTATGACATCACTCTTCACTGAGGGATGTTCTTACAAACAGACCTGTGAACCTCATTTCCATGTTTATAGAAGGGCTGTTCTCAGGATGTTACTCACTAAATCAGAGTCCTTTCCACCAGCAGCTGGGGGCAGGGGGCATTTCTGGCTGCTTAGACTTCCAGGAAGGGTTGTGTTTATCTTGAATGACCATTTAGATTGGATGGTGTGAACTCCTTTGGACTGGTGAGAAGGGGCCTGAACAAGCTGGCATCTCTCTGGACCAGTGTATGGACTTCCGGGATGGGCGTATGCATTGGTATTAATCTCATCCACTATTCACACTTCCTTTTTTGACTTAATTCTTTTACATTTATTTCATTTTATGGAATGTGGTAGGTTTCTTTTTTGCATTCTGATTTGTTTTTGCAGTGCTTGGGATCAAACATGGGTCCTTGTACATGCCAGACAAGTGCTTTACTGGACCACATTTCAAATCAAGGTATTCTTTTTCTGGGATACTGCAAAACATTTGTTGGCACTAGGTTGGGGGGTGGCATAGGTAAATCGACTGACTGACTGACTGACTTGGGTGAAGTCCAGAGCCCCTGGACTTTGAGGCCAATGTGCTGGAAGAGGTAGGCAGTCCAAGGACAACGTTCTTTATTTGCATCTAGAAGACCTTTCTGGTAAATTAACTTCTGGAAAGGATATTTTGTACCTAAAAAGTCCCCATTAAGCAAAAGGCAAATGGGCCAGGCCTGTGTCCTATATTTCATACTTGTAACCTGTCTGCAACAAGTCAGCAGCCAAGAGAGAGAGCCACTAGGGTCTCCCAGCCCATTTCACTCACACCAGACACTACCTGTCTAGCTCACCCAGATGGTGAGGCCTACTGCGGCAGGTGGCTCCCTCTTTCCATCACACAGGAGACGCACAAGCCCACAAGGACTGCCCAGCTGTCTCTGGCCCAGTCACCAGGTGACTGTGTATCGCCGATTGCCACTCTGCACTGCTGTCCTAAGGCACATCCTGCCAGCCCATGCTTGCCCGTCTTACCAACTCAGCTATTCTTGGTGAGCCCACTGGCTCCAAACTCTGCTCCTCATTTTCTGCAAGTTTCCCTGGCAACTTGATTTCTGTTCTCCGCCATCAGTCTTGATGCCTTGTCATCATGGTCCACATTCTTTTCCTTTTTAAAACTTTAAACTTCAAAAGAAGCCTTTGGAACATCACGGCAGACCCACCAAGGTAGATGCATCAGGGGATGGAGCTCCTCTTTGGAACCCCTAAATCACACCTGTTTCTATTTTGTATCTTCGTAGGTTGGTGGTTCTCAGCTCTGTTGTACATTTGACTCATGGGGCAGCTTTTGAAAAATGCTAACAAAGCCACCCCAGGTCCATTGGAACTGATTGTTGAGTGGTGGAGGAGCCATGGATAGCTAGGTTTCTTAAACTCTCCAGATGGATCCCATGTGCCAGCCAAGGGCACAGGTGACTGCTGTCATGGAGTCCAGGTCCAGGTCTGAAATGATTTCCAGGCTGAAGTTGTAACCTTTACTTGGGGCCTGTAAGTGTATAGGGGTGCGACACAAGTACGGTACATTTTTGTTAAATACCTAAGAATTTTTAGAGATGCTGGCCTTGCAAGTCAAAACTGCAAGGGGGCTCAGCGACAGTTGCTGACTGTCAGCCACATGGACACATGGCTTTTGGAGCTTTGAAAAGCGTGGTAAAAGAGGGAAGAGTGTAAGAGAAGACGAGGAGGGGCCGAGGGCGCAGGGCGACAGTCCACGGCACTCATTCCTCGGAGCCTGACTGGCCTCAGTTGGTGGGGTAAAAGGAGGACTTGTACTCTGTGCTACAGTGGACACAGAACAGCTCCCACAGCAAGGCACAGACCAGTCTGCTGTCAGAGGATACGGAGAGATCTCAGAACATTATGAGCTGCTGGGAAGGTTAGCAGGGTCTGTATTCTTTCCTCAGCCTGTTGTGTGGCCTTTGCAGGTCCAGTCCCACCTCATTTATCTTCTGCTGTCAGGGGAGTGCAGTGTTCCACTTAAGTGAATTTTCCTGAAATCCCAAGCTTGTTCTTTCTAAAGCCAAAATTTCATTTATTTTAGCCATTCTGGGTGGAAGACTTTCCAAAGCGCATTACACACCTCCTCACCGTCTTAGAAATGCAGCTGTGTTTAACCCTTCCTGGATGACCTGGCCTCACTTCCACGGCCATCCTGCACACTGGACTCCTCACTTAACTTTGCTTACTTTCTCTGCTACTGAGCTGCTAGCTATCACTTTCCATGACTGCTACTGAACTGTAGCTCATATTTCTCTCCTCTTTTGTCTGAGCATTTTATATAAGCCGCATCCAGTCTGCTGCACCCGAGAAACTAAAGAGGCGATTGTAAGATTTTTATCTTAAGCAAGAGTGAAGAGGCCTTGAACAAGAGGCTGGGTCCTTCTTCTGAGCAGTGTAGCCCATGTATTTGGTATAGAACTGTGCAAGAGTTATTTTAAGTATCTAGAGCTTTCTCCGCACAACTTGGAACTTACTAGAAGTCAGACTTCAAGATAAGTAGGGATGATGCCACAGTGGATTTGAAGAGCTGTATAAGTATTTTCTCCTGGCTGTTCATTTTCAGGAATGTCATGTGTCTTATCCAACTAGCTGGTCCTGTGATGGACGTGTTATTACCTTCACCTGCCAGACTACCTGTCAGTAGGTTTTTTTTGTCTTCGGGTTTCATGAATCTGGGCTTTGTCTGACAAAGGACCCTCCCACACTGAAGGAAATGAAGATCAAAAGCCCCTTCAGGAATATGTGGAGGTCTTCAGACTGAGAGACAGGGACCTAGTTTGAAGACCTGTCAGGCTCAGACACATGCAGTGACATTTGGGAAGTAATTTGAATTACCAGAGGACCATGGACATTGGAGGGTTGGCAAAGATGTCTCCCTCACACCTGCTGTCGGCGCCAATCAACACTAGTCCAACACCTTCCAGAGAGGAGAATGTCCTTACCTAAACTTTGGTGTCTTGTGGAGTTATGTCATTTGGACTGGCAACCCTAGTGTATTGCCAGCAAGAAATAATAGCCTATACCTGGGATCATAAGCAGGCAAGATTCTGGGGTTTAGAGAAACCAGCTTTGATATTTTTAGTTCCCAGTAAATGCTGAAGCTAGAACACATCCCTCGTGACCATCCCCACCTTGGGGAGTTATCCATCATCACCATGTGTCAGCAAAGTCAAAGGAGGCATTTTTGTCCTGTGTTAAGATCAGATGCGATGTCCTTCCTGAGCTCATGAAACTGGACAGTGATGTAACTATGATTGGAATGCAGGGTAACGGTCAGACTCCTGACATCTGCTGCTTTCTCTGAGTTCTCACTGCTTTTCTCCGGAGGCACAAGGAAGTGGGAGTCTAGGTTGTGGGGATGGTGGTAGGCCCCGAAGGGCAGAGTCAGGCAGCTTTTCATGTAGGTGGGCCAAACAGCCTCTTCTGTAGTGTGTCCTGCTCTGACAGGACAGAGTTACTCTAGAAATACTCCTCATGTCCTCTGGGTTGCCTTAGTCTGCAAATGAGAGCTTCAATCCTCTAGCTTGCAAGTGTTTTTAAGGATGCAAAGATATAACTCTAGTAAGGTACTCTGTTAAGCTGAGGCTGCTTATTTGCATTTTGGAGCAAGTTAGTTTCAATTTTTTGTGTGAGAGCAGATTTTTTTTTCTTGGAAAGGATGATAAGGGAAACATGGACATTCTCAGTGGACAGTTCAACTTATCCATGGAGAGACGGACAAAGGAATGGCAAGGGCCAGCCATCTGAGATTCATTTGGGGAAAACCATGAGGCTAGAGGTCAAATGATCTGCTAGGCAGTACATAGCATATCTCAGAGTTTAAAAGGTACTGTGATAGATGCACAGTTGGGATTCAGGCAGTAGTTGGTGATTTCAGAGTCATAAACATTAATCATGACCATGTCATCTTGCTTAGCTCCTATCTCCTGGACCAGCCACTATCTATTTGGAGCCCAAAGAAATCTTCCAGGGGGTGGAGAGATGGTTCAGTAGTTAAGAACAGGGGACCCCTGGCCACTTGGACAGGAATATAAATTAGTGCAGCCATTATGGGAAGAAGTATGGCAAGTCCTTAAAAATCTAGAACGAGGGGCTGGAGAGATGGCTCAGCGGTTAAGGACATTGACTGTTCTTGCAGAAGACCTGGGTTCGAATCCCAGCACCCACATGGCAGCTAACAACTGTCCGTAACTCCAGTTCCAGGGAATGCAACAGCCTCTTCTGTCCTCTGAGGGCATTGCACGACACAGGTGCACTTACATGCGGGCAATATTGAAATCTTCCAATATTTTGTAGCACCTCACATGATATTAGACTCAGTAAATTCTGATTCAGTATTAAACAGGCCACTCACATACATATTAACACTGATGGAAGTGCTTGAGGGACAGAGATGCCAACAAGTGCATTTACATACAATGTCCAGCACTTGGCTGGTAGGAGGAAAATACCCTGTGTTGACACCCATGTTCCTGTGAACCAATGCAAAGATGAGAAGATGAAATCACCTAGCCCTCCAGCAGAGCTCAGGAGGGCTCTCTGTTGGTTCAAGCTCCAAGCTGATAAAAGTCTGCTTCTTTCCTCACGGTGAACAAGAAACTGAATAACTTTAAAGTCTCATTCATCAGTTTGATTGGAATAAGAAACACCAAGGGAACTGGTAAAACACACTTCTGGGTATGTTTGTGATAGTTCCCAGAGACTATTATATAGTGAAGACTCTAACCTAATGAATGGACTAATCCCTTGATGGATTCATACTATAATGGCATTATTGAAAATGGCTTCAAGGTAGGAGAGGGAGAAATCAGGGATGTGCTCTTAGGCTGTCGCTTGCCCCGGCCCCTTCTGGTGTCCTCCTTTCTCTGCCTCCTGGCTGGCACAATGTGGATAGCTCTGTCTACCAATGGCTCCTGTCTCTGTGATGCAGCCAAGTGACCACAGTGACTCTCTGAAACCATGAGCCACATTATATCCCTTCCCCCTTGTTTGTCAGGTAATTTTGCTAGAGTAACTGAAGTAGTGACTACCCCATGCCATTGCCAAACCCAGACTCTGCCCCAGTCGGTCCTTGCTCATCTCCCTATCATCCTCCACTCTTCTCTCCACATCCCTCAGTACCAGCCATGATGGTCTCTGAATACACAAAACATCTGCAGCTCTTCACATTTACAGTGCTGCCTGGGAGGCCCTTTCCCTGGCAGACCATGTCCCTTGTTTGGGTCACAGCCTGATGATGGGGTTTAGTTTCTGAAATCTTACGCTACAGGTGGTTTCTATCTATCACTTAGCACTTGAGATTTGTTACCTTGGTTGGGTTTTGAGAGCAAGGTTCACGTCTTATGTGTCTGATCTGAAATGCTGAATGAGATCCCTGTGCTGCCTCAGACTGTATAATATTGTGTCAGTATGGCACTGATTCCAAGTTGGCAGAGCCTTAGTAGCCTAGTTGGTTTGTATACATGTTTTGGAAGTAGGGGTTCTCTGGTCACATGCATGAGCAAAGTACTGACTTGATTAAATATGTCTCTTTTTCAGAGAACTCCTCAGTGTCTATACAACATGCACAATTCTCCATGTGTCTGATGTTGAGACCTTTCTTGTGGCCCTGTTAACCTCTGTGCACACTGTCAGTAGTGAGTTGGAACTAACTTGTGAGAGTCAATTATTCAATTTTCAAGAATTTCCTATGCTGGTGGACATCATATTGGTGCTTTGGTATTGGACCCTATAGGATTCAGTTATGTTGTGGGAATCACCAAATACTGCAGTTCAGAATTCTTTACTCCAGAGAGTCAGTCGTTGATCAGCACACGGCTAACCCCTGAGTTCTGACGGTTACAACTTGAAAGATACTGGCTCATAGGGGAAGGTGGTGGAGAGGGGCAGAAAAAGGAAGAGCTGTGAACAAATTCTCTAGCAGCCGAAGGGCTCAAGATCCTTTTAATATTTCCCAGAGGAGCCATGCACAGAGTGGCTGGTGGGCCCCAGAGGCGATAATGAAGATGATCAGACCTAACAAATGTGTGCTTCTCCATTCAACTTAATTTGTTCCTTACAGCCTTACAGAGTCTGCTGCCAATTAACCAATTAGTAGCTAATTTAATTTCCTCATTGGGATCGCAGCAGAAGGTTTTCTGATTTGAGTTCAAGGCATGCCAGGGCAGGTGCGGGAGTTGCTGCTGTGCCTGTGAGTGACAGCCTGGCTTGCCTAGGGGCTGCACATCTCCAGGGAGAAAGAACTCGGGCATGCATTCCAATCCCACCACCATCTGTCTGAGTGACCTTGGACAAGTCTCTAGGCTGAGTTTCTCAGCTGCAAAATAAGGCTAACCCTGACAACTCCCAGGTCTGTTTCCATCTCCGGGCTCTCTGAGTTGCTCCCTTCTCTGTCTCTCTCACTACCAATGTTCTAAGAGGGCTAGGCCAGTCCCCAGCCAGTTTTTCTAAGATACTGGCTCCCACAGAGCATACACATAGCTCAGAAACAATAACCAAGAGTACGGAAACCAGAGTTCCTCCCTCAGGTGAGTGAGTGGCTTCCCTAAGTGTCATCTGCTCGTCCATGAGCATCATCTGCTTGTGCCATGACAACTGGGAAGGCTCAGCCCATAATGCATGGATTTCCTCCTCCAGCAATGGAGAAAATGCTATCGCCTCGACTGTAAGAAATTTTAAAAGCAACCCTGATAGATAAAAACAAAGTGGATGGAGAACCAATGGTCTTAGGACTGAATTATTCATTCTGGAAAATGATGCTTAAAGAAAGGCACTGGCCCTAGTGAAACTAAAACACTAGTAGGCCCCATTCCCGTTCTCGTCTCACTGCTCTCTCCACGTGGGGCTTTCCTGCCTGCTCTGCCTCCCAGTTGGTTTTCATGGGGCCATACCTATGTCCGTGGCTGGTTCACCTTCCCTAGCTCCTGCAGCTCCATTCAGAAGAATGCAGGTCTTACATCCCCTGTCACACCCTCATTCCTCTGCCTGCCCTGACCCTTTGTAGATTTCATTCTGAGTAGTGGGAACAGTTCTGTAACAAGATGTTGGACTACTCAATGAGGAACCCTTGTAATGCCCTAGAGCCAGGCACAGGTACCTATGAATGAAGGGCCTGGGCACCAGGAAGCTGCTCACCAGATGTACCTGCACATGGGCATAAAAGGCAGAGAACACCACTGCGAATAGTTCTTTAAGTAGAAACTCTTTTTTTCTTTTTCTTATAAAATTTTTAAGATTTATTTTACCTGTCTCTGTGACTGTCTGCTGTGTGTGTGTGTGTGTGTGTGTGTGTGTGTGTGTGTGTAAGGGTGCCTGGCAGAGGCCAGAAGAGGGCGTCAGATCTCACTAACTGGCTTGACTGGTGGTTTTGAGTCACCTGCCAAGGACAGTGGAAACCACACTCAGGGCCTCTGGAAGTGCTAGTAGCAAGCGCTCTTAACTGCTGAACCATCTCACCAGTTCCCCAAACTCTTTTCATAGAAAAATAAATTACACCCCAATAGCCCCTTTGGCAATCAAATTTTCTTAAAGCCCATCACCAAAACACCATTTTTTTTTCTTGCTAGAGCATGTACCTTTTGATAGCAGCTTTGTTGAGGTGTACGTAATTCACGGTTTGTGAGTTACTCATTTAAAGTACATACCCTGTTTTTTTTTTTTTTAGTGTATTCATACAATTGCAAAACAATTGCAATCAAATTTAAAACATTCGCTAACTCACAGAAGAAATCCAGAACCCATTTGCGATTGCATTTGGTTCCTGCTCCTGTGCCCTCAACCTTAGGGATCCCCTCATCTTTCTGTGTCTTCTCTGTAGAATGCCTTTGAGGGATGTAATGTAAGGATTAACCTCTGGACTTTAAATTCCATTTATGAATAGGTCCATACATAGCCACTATCACATTAGCCTGATGACTTTAGCTATATACTAGGTTTTAAAATCAAGATTAAAACATTTAATTTTATTCTTTTTAAAAGATTTCTTGGACTACTTTATGTCCAAAAATTCTATATAAATTTTAGAATCTGATTGTCTATTTCCCCACAAAAGTCTAAGATTTTTATTTTTGTAAAGATTGCATCAAGGGGTTGGAGAGATGGCTAGGTGGTTAAGAGCACTGACTGCTCTTGGAGAGTACCCGGGTTCGATTCCCAGGACCCACATGGCAGCTATGAACCGTCCTTAACTCTAGTTCTAGGGGAATCCAATGCCCTCTTCTGACCTCCGCAGCATTGCATGACATGGGTACACTCACATACATGCAGGCAATATACTCATACCATACACATAAAATTTAAAAAATAATTGTATAAATATATAAAGATTGCATCGAATCTATACATCAATATGTGGAATAATGATATTTTAACAACAGTAGTCTTCAAATCTAGGAAAGGACATATTTTCTATTTATTCTTTTATTTAAAATGTTTTTTAGTTCTCAAATGTTCAAAGTTTGAAATTCTTTTCTTAAGCTTACTTATGAATATTATTCTTTTTTGTTGCCATTATAGCTGAAATTCTTTTCTTAATTTTATTTTCTGGTTGTCCTCAGTTATAGAAATAAAACTATTTTTAAGATCGCTCTATTATTTGTTTTTGAATATTTTTATTTATTCTTTGAAAATTTCATATTTCTTTATTTTTTATTGAGCTTTTAAAATTTCATACATTTCCCACTCACATCCAGACCCCTCCCCCATCCACACCCCCCACTGAACCCATGCCCTCTGTCATACATGCTGAGTCCTATTCATTCAGGTGTTTGTGCCCAAATGTCCTTCAGTGGAAATGCGTCCACTGGAGTCCAGTCAGCCCATCCAGTGGTCGTGTGTAAGTCATACTCTCCCTCACCCCGCAGCAACCAGTCTCAAATAGTTCTCAATCTAGTACTGACCCACCACCTATTTCTCACCTCCCCTTGGGCCCTTGTTTAATTGAGCTGGCATGAGTTTTGTGTTGGACACCACCTCTGCTGCAGGCACACGTGAGCAAGCCTCCACCTGGAAGCCTCCACCTCATACGTTCGTGAACCAGCCCTTGGCTCTTAGAATCTTTCTGCCTCCTCTTCCAAAATGGTCCCAGGGAAGAGGGAAGAGGAGGTGGAAAATTTCATATTTCATAAATGTATTTTGATCATATCCATCTACTAGCACCTCCCTCCAACTTACCCTATTTTTCTCCCTGTCACCCTATCAAATTCATGTCCTCATTTTATAAGTTATTAATAAACCCCTGAGTCCAATTAGTGCTACCCTTATATACACGGATGTGGGGCCATCCACAGAGGTATGGGCAGGCTACCAATGGTGGTGTCCCAAAGGACTCTTCTCCCTCAGCAACCATCAACTTCTCCTAACTCCTTCACCAAGGGTGGAGCTTCGAGTCCCCTCCCCTACTCATACTGGAATTGTGACTGGCTTGATCGTGTATAGGTCTTGTGCAGGTCACCATAGCTTCTGAGATTGATGTGTGCAGCAGCCGTGTCATGCCCAGAAGTCAGCATTCCACGGCTCTCCTCCTTATCTGCCAGCTCTTACATTCCTTCCTCCTGCTCTTCCTTAATGTTTCCTTGGACAAGAGGAACTTGATATGGATGATTCATCCACAGCTGAACTCTCACAGTGACACTTGGCACCTTGACCAGCTAAGCGTCTCTGCATTAGCTGCTGCTCACTGCAAAAAGAAGCTTCTCTGGCCAAAGTTGAGAGTACCATGAACCTATGGTTAAATATTTATGCTTAATAAATTCAGAAGGCAGTTTGACAGCATGATCATTTACCTTAACAACAGAAGGCTCCCCCTAGGGCCTTTAATCCTCAGTCATGGGCTTTGACCAAGGCAAGCCTCAGATCCAATCAGAAAGCAATTTGTTGTCCCGATAACCATCATGCCGCTGTTGCACCAGCGAACACACCTTGCAGGGCAGGGCAGCATTGTAGCCTGCATGGTCCAGCATTGGGTGAGACCATTGATGCTTTTTCTCCTCCAGCAGGCTGCATAGCACCCAAAATGAGTCTTTCATGTTGATCTTGTAGTTTGCAATCTTGGTGAACTCACTTATTGTGTCTCATAGGTTTTTCTATATATAATGTTCCATAATCTGTCAGTAAAAATAATTTGATCCCTTTCTCTCCAATCTGGATGGTTTTTATGATTTCTCTAAGTTTGTCAGTATGGTATTAAATAGAAGTAGCTGAGACTCAGGATGCTGATGCAGTTTTCATTTTCATTCTGTTGGCATGTTTCACTGATGGTTTTCAGATGTTAAGCCGACCTTAGCATCCTGAGATCAATGACACTTGGCCATGGTGCAGAATCAGTGTTACTTATTACTGGATTTTGATGAAGATCTGTGTACCTACTTCCATAAGGAATACTGATCTACAATTTTATTTTCTTGTGATATCTTTGCCTGGTTTGGGCTTCATTCTAACACTGATCTAATAGAATGATCTTAGAAGTAATCCTCTTTCTTTTGAAGAAGGCGACAAACTTGTGAAGAATTTGCCATTAGTTCTTTAAATATTTGGTAAAGTTTACCATGAAGCTGTTGTCCAGGTTTTCCTTATCAGAAGCCTTTGAATTAAATTCAGCCACTTCCTGTCTCAAAAGTAGATTTCCTACTTTTCATCTTGGCTCCTCTTTAGTGGTTTGTATGATTCTAGAAATTTGCCCATTTTTTTCAAAGTTATCTAAGTTGTTGGCTTAGCTCATGTTATTCCCTTATAAGACTTTAATTCTCATGAGGTCAGTATTCATGTCTCATCTTTTATTGTCTTTTACATTTTGCTCTTTTCCTGTTGGTAAGTCTGGCTAAGATTTTGTGACTATAGAATTGGTTGATGGTTTTCTCTCTTAGTTCTTTCAGTATGCCTTCTTTGCTCCTCGGTCTTCAAGATTTCTTCAATGGAAAGCCAATTTGCAACATATCTGAATATTCCTTGTTTATGGCAAGTCATGTTTCTCTTCGTGTTTTAAGATTCTGTTTGTCTTGGAAGAGTTTGGCCCTGATGTGGCCACATGCAGTGAAACGGTGACAGTGTCCGGGAATGGGACCTCCAGGGGCACTCCGGAGCCAGATCCCAAACCGCCTCCAGTGGTTGTGGGGCGGCTTGTTCAGACTAGCACAGCCAGGGCGAGGGAGACAGAAGCAGGTCAGGTTCTAATGCCCAAATCGTCCTTGTACATATGGTCTTTTCATCCATGTCATCTCATTTCATCGTGTGCCCTTCAAGTGCCAACAAGGATGAAACAAACGAAAGAATCAGAAGGTTGAGAACAAATCCAAGCAAAGAAGCATTTTGAGAGTGTCTGGAGGCGAAGACTTGGAGCTGTGCTGGAGGTGCCTGCACCGCTGCGCTCCAGCCGTCTCACTGTTCATACACGTTTGTAGGTTTTCTGAGTTATCATTTAAAACTCTCAGGGTATTCACATAACACTTGACATGTGCTTTCACACCCATTATCTCATCGAACTTCTCAGTGACCTGTGAGTTTAGATGAGGAAACCATGGCCTCTAGATATTTGGACAATTTTTCAGAGTCACACAGAGGGACTCATAGCTGGAGTCAGCTCTGAGACTTTTGACTGGGCTTGTGGCTCTTCCTACAATGCTGGATTGCCTTTAGGAACGCTGCTAAGAATGTCCAGTGAGGAAGGAGTTGGAACAATGGCTCAGTGAGGTGTTTGGCAGCGGCAGTTTCCTCTGCTTCATGTCAGGAATGTCCTGGAACACCCCGTGTCTCCTGACCTTCTTTCCTGTTCCTCATCTAACTGATGCTCTGTGGGAGGCCTCCCAGGTCCCGGCTTGTTTCTGTTCTTGAACTGACCTTCCTTCCCAGAGAAGACTCTTTTTTGATCATCAGGTTTACTTCAAGACTGCAAAGGTACCTGTAGCCTCGAGGTGTCTCTTGGGTTAAGTCCTGAAGTCCTGAGGAAGTGCCACCTCCCCTTGAGGGAGACACACCAGGACATCTCTGTTCTTGAATCTGTTAATTCCAAGCCACTGACTACAAGACAAATTAAGTCCCCCTGCAGCCCTTGCTCTGATTATCTCTTGGACATAGCGGCGGGTCATGGTCTTCCCTTTATTCCAGTGAGCACCAACATTTGACATTTTTATAGACTGTTGGTCTTCTAGAGTTCTGGGGTGCTTGTTCCTTTTTTTTTTTACCAGTGGTGGGCTGGCCCTTTCCTAGAAGACACAGCCAAGCACACTTGGGCTGTTTTGTTTTTATGTGCCTGTTGAGGAGGGTGTGATTCCTTCTTGACTGTGCCATGTCCCTGAGGTCTGTGTTCATTCACTATCCCTCTCATATGGTGAATCATTGGAGTGAATGCTTATCCTCTTTATTTCTGTGATGCAATTCACATTGAAACCCCCAAGGAATTTGCCCAATTTGAGTGCTTAGTCTGTGAGATTCCCAGAGGTCAGGGACAATAGTCAACCAACAAATATATTTTCTCAATGAACGAATGACATAAACGTATTTTGCATAGAAAGGGACACATGATAATTGTAACTACCACTTAAATGCTTCAGACTGTAGCTAGAGTCGAGATATGGCTTATGTGCTTATATAGGGAATTCATAGTAAGATGAGGTAGAAATAATATAGAAGTTTGAAAAAGAGGGCTTTTCAAAGTTCTGCTGGGTGAAGATAGAAATTCACTTTTCCCTCCTGGTATTGTTTTATGAATGTAAAAATGTTAAATATAAAGATCCCAAATTCTATGATTTGCACTGTTATATAGGGGGCTCGGTGCCTCAAACAATGAGAAACTCAGAAATCAGAAACATCTATTTCCAACCCAGACCACATTTTCTTTCAGTGTTCTTTCTTTGCCCTGGCGACCTCCACTCAAGTTCCAGGTGCCAAGTGTCACCATTGCTATGGGGCCTTGAGTTTTGGTAGAAAACGTGTGCTTTTTTAAACTCAAGCTCACAGACAAGGGTTCAAGATGTCCACCTTCCCTGTGAGGAAGCTCTTATGAAGGAGGAGCCTCACAGACCTGAAGGAACAGTTCTTTAAAATGCCAACTGAGTGATGATTCTGAACAGAAGCCCCTCCTGAATCTTCTCATACCAGTTACCTAGGGTCTGGCTGGCTGTCCACATGTTCCTGGGGCCTGCCCACAAGGGCATACAGACAACATGGACCCCTTCTGTCAGCCCCTTGGGTGTGTAGGACTGAGCATCCAGAGCCCCACCTGCCTTCTTCCTGTACTCAATTTTGCTCCTGCCATACCCCTGAACCAGGCTGACACTCATTCTGGGTGCACAGGGCACTTGGGGCTGCTGCCACTGGCTCCTGTCACTCCCTGTCAGTTCCAGTCACCCTCATTTTGTTTCCTCTTTACAGTCCATTAACCATAGCCATCAGAATCCTGGGAGGTTACCTGCAGCCCTGACCCTTGGCCCCAGGTATCATGTAGCAAGAGACCGAGTCTTGACAGAAAAGAAGGCGCAGCCTCTGTCTCTCTCAGCCCCTGTCACCTTTCCAGGAGATGATTCTTGAAAGGGTGGAAAATCCCAAGATGTTTTATACATATATGTTTTTAAGTTAATTCTGCAGACTGCTGTGTTGGTGACATTTCCTTCAAACTGCAATAACTAACCTGTCACAGCCTTACAAATGCTGACAATACAGCACCATGTGGGGTTGACTTAATAAACCTCATTTACATTCATTTTGATTCACTCAGGCGTTGAAAAACATTTCACAGGAAAACTAGGAACCTCTCCAACACGACATGATGTTTGCTGATACGATATGAGCGGACTTAATAGGCAGCATATATGAAAACATGCATTTCTTAAGTTATTAGCAAACTCGGTATTTTATTTTTTTTAAAGCACTTAAAAATTATTCCTTTGAATGCTAGACTTCTAAGCTGTGAAATGTGTCACTGTTCACAGTCTTCTGTTGAGTAAGTAGATGCGGATGTCATTAACCCTCTCCTTTGAGCTGTAAACTTGGACACATTTTTGACCTCTATGTATCACAACTGTTTTACGCATTTAGTGAGTGTTTTAATAATATCTGTTTACCTACTTAGTCAGTTATCATTGAAATAATGCTGACTAACAAAGATCTCCCTAAATTAAAGTAGCTTACAATTGCAAGCACTTATTTCTCATTTATAGGTACCTGTAGAGAGAATCAGCTATATGTAGCTCTAGGCTGTGGGTTGAATTTAGGTCTCATTCTCCCTGGATCAGCAGGTTCCTGGGGCATGTAACTGTGAGTGGATGATGAAAACGCACAAGCCAAACCAAATCATAGAAACACATAGAAAGCGTCTGCACGTGTCACATTTCTTACGCTGTCTTGGTCAAAGTGGGTGACAGGACCCGGGCGAAGGCCACGGGCAAGGTGTATTTCCTTCACGCTACTGGGAGCTACTTCAAGGCCAGATGGAAGGGGGAAGGCGTGAAGAATTGGGAGCACTCACCATACTGTGCACAGCTGAGCACACATGATGTGTGTGGATGTTCTGTAAGCTGCAGTGCTTTGTCTTTGGGACAGTTCTACACGGCCATGTTCCTTCAGACGTGATTTCTCTGCCTACCTGATGTCAGTGTGGGGATCCACCTTCCTCTGGCCGCCCGGATGTGACTGTTACCTACTTCATCCTTTCCATCCTCTGCCGTGCTATAAGTGTATGCAGGAGCCTCACTGGAGACGAGCCGTGTCGGCCTCCCGGTCTCATTCCCCTGGCTTCAGACTCTTCGCACCTCTGTCTCCTTAGCTTGTCTTCACCCCAGCTCTCCTTGCTCCATTGGTCCTAAACACCACTCTTGAATTCCTGTCCTCACGGCATAGCTTTCATCCTATCAACCCCCTGTGCCAGGTTGGATAACCAAGTGCAGCGGCTGAGACAGGGGCGTTCGCACAAGTGATTAACGGACAGAGGGCTCTCAGAAGTCTCAGGAAGTGAGGGAAACAGGAGAGCGCGGAGGAAGGAGACAGGCACAGATGTGGTTGCAGAGAGAGTCTAGCCTCAGCCTAATTACAGGGAGCTCATGAACATAAATTACTCCAGAGAGGTCGTTCCACCCAGAGACGGAAGATAGGCTGTTCACCTCCCTTGCAATCTCTGCCCACAGGCCAGCCCCTCCTGAAGCTCAAAGTGAGATTCCCGTGTGAGCCATCAGCAGTGTGACCCACATCACTGGTGGGGGGCTCTGGGACCATGAGGCAGCGGCGGCGGCGGCCACACTCTGTCGGAAGTGTTCAGTTTTTCCTGTTGTACTTAGGTGAGTTTCAGTTCTCGGGTTTGTCACTCGGGATGCTCCATCTGTGAAGCTGCTCTGCTTACTTCTTCACTGCTGTATCCCACAGAAACGTCGCTGTAACTAAATCCAACCTCTCGCTGTTCTGGGATCTAAGAACAGTTATGTGATCACTGTCCTTGAAGTGCACTTCCGACTGCGTCCTGTTCATCTTCGTTTTGACTTCTCTCCAGGGTTTCTACCTTCTCTGAGAAGTTCAGAAACAGAGAAAATGGAAAATGGAGAGAATCACTATCAAAGAAATGATATAAGGGAAAGTACTGGGGGAGCACCTCTCTGAGGTCTGGCCATCTACCAAGTGCTTCCTTCTGTCATAACCTTCGCGCTTGAGAACAGCGGCATGAAGAGAAGCTACTGCGATAGGTTACACAAGAAGTTGGGAGTTGGGGACTAAACTAGATGGCCATAGGGAAATACCTCAGCAGCTGTGACACTAAATACTCAACACAGTGACCAAGCCTGAGATATTCAGGTGCCAAAAATCCAACAGACATCAAATGAATGAATGAACACATAAAAAAATCTGGTTCCATAGAAAGCTTCTTAAAGGTGCACTCTACCCACACACAAGGAGGGGAAAACGGCTTCCAGGAGCCTGGGGAGCCACGGCATGGAGAAGCAAGAACGCACAGATTCTCCTCATGATGTGAAAGGGGTGCTGACTTGGTGCCGGTCTGCATAGGGTGCCAGGAAATACCTGATTCAGGGAGAAAGACCCCAGAAAGGGGAACAGTCCTGGCACCCGCACAGGACTAGGAATAATCTAAGCCATTTTCTCTGTTTCTTTCTCTTCTTTTTGCTTTTTTAATATGCATCTGGTGCATATGTATGTATGTGTTTGTAGTGGTGTGAGCGCATGTGTGTACATGCATGTGTGCATGCGTGCATGTAGGGGACAGAGGTTGAGGTGGTGTATATTCCTCAGTTTCTCCCCACCTTATTTTGAGACTGAGCCTGGAGCTCACAATTCAACTGGGCTGGAGGCCAGCAAGGCTCAAGGACCCTCCTGTCTCTGCCGTCCTTGCTCTGGGAGGGCCAGCGTGTGCTGCCACACTGGGCTTTGCACGTGGGTCAGTGCTGGGATCCAAATGCAGATCCTCATGCTTGTGTGGCAAGTGCTTTCTAGCTGAAACATCCCCCCAGCCTCTCTTGTTTTGTTGGTTCCACTTTCTGGAGAAGTTCTTTGGGTTTAATTCAGTTATATAGGTCAGTTATTTTTTTATTTGAAATTATATTTTAACTTTATAAGATCTCTGTATTACTCTCTGTTCCTTTGAATTTGTCTTCTCCTTTTACTGTCTTAATTAAATTTGCCCAAGATGTCCATGTCTATTAATCTTTTCAAGCAATGCTCTTTTGGTTTGTTTATTTCCTACTTTCTGTGGCAGTTCAATTTTATTGCCTCCCACCTCTTAGTCTGCCTTTGAGTGTCCTGCTGGTGACAGCACCCTACCTTGTCAGCAGGTACAGTGGCAGCTTCTCCCCATCAGTAGAGGGAGGAAAGGGCTTCTCTCTTCTTGGTTCCAGCGTGTTTTTCCCCTGGGCTTTGGTGACGCTCAGCTGTTCAGCAGGAAAGTCAGGAGAACTGATCCCCAGCAAAATGTGACGTCTCTTTAGCAGGCACTCTTCCTCTGGCTCCGTGAGTGCTCCAGCTGGTTTCAGGTGGTACAGGCAGCATCACCCACCACAGGCAGCTTCCAGAAGACTTTGGGCATTGATGGGCAGATTCTGCTTAACAGGTGTGGTCCGTTGCTAGATTCTCTGGCTTGCCTCTTCTATGCTAGACTTCACAAACTCACTCTAAAGATTGTGGATTAGCTGTAGTTCAGGGTGAACTTTTCCAGCATCTTGTAGACTTAAATCACATCTTCTTGAGTGACATCCACATCTCGCACTATCAAATGGTATCTTTGATAAGAGACAGTGATCCCAGGGTTCCTTGGATGAAATAGATGGATAGCCAGCCAATGTATTTTTTAATCTATATAATAGAAAATTTTGGCAAACAAACAAACAAACAAGCAAAAAGTATCTCAGGAGCCACAGTTTTGTTTCTGGATCTAAATTCAATGCATAGTTCCAGAGCCTCTTGATAGAAGGTAACATAGGGACTCCTGACAGAAAGACCTCTGCTGGACTTTAACAAGCAGATGATGTCAATCTTCTTCCAAGTTTAACCCATAAGGACCTAGAGTCTTTGGTTAGAATGACTGCTCATTGGGAAAGAGAAAAATACAAAGAATTTTTGAAAATATTAAACACTGGTTACGACTTGACTCTAATTATTGAGAACTTAAATATGTCTCTGATCTACTGGTCAAGGTGGAACTATGGTGATCAGGTACTAGTGGCCAATGTTTGCCAATCTGTGTTTGATTCACAGATAGCCTGGTTCACCCTCAGCCCGCCATAACCCTCCCATTGGTCATTTCTCCTAGTCTTGAATGCATCACTGTACTCTAGTTCTGGCTAGCCAGGAAAATCATCACATTAGCTCTTAGACTCATGCTATGAGGATTATCATGGTGGCCGGGCTACCTTGGTGAACCCCTCCCTCTTGGAACATCCATACCAAGGTAGCGAATCAGAGACAATATTCCATTTAAGGTGAAGTTTTAGAGATTTATGCTGTTATCCAGCATTCAATGAAACAGAAGTGGTGGTAACTGTCACAATCCTACTCAGTTCACCTGTTTGGCCCATGTTGCAGTTGGATGGTTTTGGAAAATAAACTGATTAGGTAGTGGTCCAAATGCAGCTGTTGAGTCTGCTGTATCTTTCCTGGAGCAAAGCGGTACCATTCTTGGCACTGGTCTGTAGTCATGGACATGAATGATGCTTTCTTTCTCTATACCAATTTGAAAGGACCAAGTTTGCTCTTACCTGGCGGTGTCAATGGTATGTTCTCCGTGCTCTTCAGGGACAGCTCTACCATGATATAGTCAGCTGAGATCTTGAGCGTCTTAATATTCTACTGAACATACATTGTTTCTCTTGGTTGATGGCATTACAGGTGCTTCAGATGGCTTAGCCGGATACATAGTAACTAGGTGCTGGCTTAGCAGCACCACCTGGCCATCACCCTCACGAGTTTTGTTGCTGTTCCAGAGGCCAGTTTCCTGCCTGCTAGCCTTTGTGGCCCCCGCTGGGATTTTTCTGCTTGCTAATCTGAGCTCCAGGCCCCATGTTTGCCCATGCTGTCCTGCCAGGTGAGATGAGCCCTGGTCCATGGAAACCTGGAGAATGCCTCTAGTGTCTGGTGGACTGATGGACACTTCCTTCTCTAACGCCGTCAGAATCCCAGCTCTGAGGAGGAGCTCTCCCATTTTGGTGACCTCCTTGGGTATTGTTCCTTAGACTTAGGACATTCCTTAGAGTTCTTTTTCACTTTCTCCACAGTAGGTAATTTCTTTCAAATGCTTAATAACTATTTATATTAAGTATTCCTAGTTCAAATCATTGGGTTTTTTGTTTTAACTGGACTATGACTAACAAACTTTATTATCATTTCCTTTCTTATTTCTTTGGATTTAATCTGATCTGATTTCTAACTTACACTGAAGTTTCTTCATCTTTCTATCCTTGTTTCCTAATAAA
>NW_008350356.1:743262-757008 GCF_000622305.1 Nannospalax galili
AAATTTCTTCTAAATATTAGTAGTTTATACTATAATGTTGGCATGCAATTTCTGTACTATTTATCTCTAAACATTTTATTCAATATATAATTTTAAATCAATATTTACTTAGTAGTATATTATTTGGTCCCCAGATACATGAAATTTGAAAAAAAAGAGATTAATTTTACTTTGTTTTCTTTATTATTATTATTTAACTTTTAATCTTTGAGAATTTCATGTAAGATGTATTATCAGACTCACTACTGTTTTCCCCAGCCCCCTCCAGACGCCCCCAACATACCTCTTCCCAATAACTTCATGTCCTCTTCCTTTTGTGTTTTTATGTCCACTGGTCCAATTAGGGCTGCCTGTGCAAGTCATCCACTAGTGGCCACACTTACACAAGAAAATGACTCTTCCCTCCCCCAGCAGACATCAACTGCCAATAGCTCTTCAGCTAAAGATAAGGGCTCAGGAGCTGGGATTTTGAGGCCCCATCCATGGATTTTTGACTGACTTGAGCCTGTGCAGGTCTTGTGCAGGCAGCTACAGCTGTGTGAGTTCATGAGCGCAGTGATCCTATCATGTCCAGCAGACAGCATGCCACGGCACTCCTCTCCATCCTCCAGCTCTTATGCTCTTTCCACCGCCTCTCCAGGGACGCTCCCTGAGCCTTGGTGGGGGTGGAGGGGTGTGTGGTAGAAATATCTCATTTAGGGTGAGCGCTCACAGTCACTTCCTCTCAGAACTTTGACCGGTCATGGCTATCTGTATTAACCGATAGCCATTGCAAAAAGAAATTCCTCTGGCCAACGTTGAGGGCATTTCAGGTCTATAGATACAAACACAAATATTTAGAAGGCACTTTGACAATTTTATCATTTTGCAAAATGACATTAGTAGGTACCTCCTTGGGTCTATGACCTCCCCAGCTAAGGACTATTGACCAGGTTCACAGGCATAAATTCCCTCCTATGGAATAGGCCTCAGAATGCTTGGCCGTGTGGCCAGGTTGGACTTGAACTCAAAATCCTTCAGCCTCTGCTGCCAAGTATAAGATTTTAATGTATTGGGATTTTAAGACTTCACTGGTATAATATGAAACTTTTGAAGTGTGGTAGGTTTACTTTATGGCCAATACACAACTTGATTTATAAATGCTCTTTAAGTGTGTGCTCGAAGGAACAGTTCAGCCTCCCATGAGTGCTGAGACCTAGCATCTCTGTTGAGATTCCCCCGCACGTCCACGCATGTCATTTGCCTCCTTGATCTATTTTGAGTAAAGACCTATTGAAATCTTCAACTACATTCGATATAGCTCTTTCTCTAATGTGTGCCAGCTATTGTGTTTAGTAGGTTGAGACTGTATTGTTAGGTGTGTTTTTGTTTAAAATGCTCAGAGTGTGATATCATTTTTATGCCTTTGTATTTTTTGGTTTAGTCTTAAGTGTTTTTCATTCAGCATTAACAGTGTTAACCCAGCTTTATTCTGGCTTGTGTTATTGAGGGCTTTTTTCTTTTTCAGTTTTTACTTTTTTTTTTTTTTTTTGGTCTTTTTGAGACAGGGTCTCCCTGTAGCCCCACCTGTCCTGGAACTCACTATGTAGACCAGGCTGGCCTTGAACTGACAGAGATCCGCCTGTCTCTGCCTCCCGAGCGCTGGGATTAAAGGGTGCACCACCACGCCCGGCCCAGTTTTGGCATTTTAACCTTCCTATTCTTTTAGTTCTAAGTATGTTTCTTTTTAAATACTTTATTATTTTTATTTGATGTGTATGAGTGTACTGCCTGCATGTATGTAAGTGCACCCATGTTGTACAGTGCCCACAGGGGTCAGAAGATGGTGTCAGATTCCCTGAAACTAGAGTTACAAACAGTTGTTAGCTGCCATGTGGGTGCTAGGAACTGAACATGAGTCCTCTGCAAGAGCAGCCAGTGCACTTAACCGCTGAGCCATCTCACCAGCTCCCTAAGTATGTTTCTTATAGACATTGCATTACTGGGCCAGTTTTAAACTCCAGCTTGAACTTTTTATCCTTTGATTGATGAGTTAACACACTTAAATTCATGGCACTCACTGTTACATTGAAATTTAGCACATCTCAGTTTGAATTTTCCGTTTGCTCTGTTGTATTCTGATCTATTTCATATTTCTTTAATTCCAGAAATTTATCATTTCTGATTCTATTGAAAAGTACAGAATGCCCATGTATGGGCTTATGAAAACATATATGACATTTGAATACAATACAAAGCCTCCCCTAGGTGCTCCCTGCCAAGGTCACAAAGCACATCAACAGTTACTCACCAGCTGAGTGGATTCCCATATCACATCTTGTTTTCCCTCTTACTAGAAACAAGCACCATTTTGAATTTTGTTTGACTTATTTCTTGCTTTTTTGTAGTTTTTAAGCACTTAATGTTTCCTCAGTGACATATTTAGTTCCGCTTAATTTTGCTCTTGATGTAAATGGACTCATACTATAATATTTTCCTTAAGATATTTACTTAAGGCCCTGCATTTGAGATCTGTACATGTTAAAATTCAAGCTGTGCTTCTCTTCTCGTCACTGTTGTTCACTCTCACTCTATGAATGCATGACAATTATTTGTCCACTACACTGTTGTCAGACATTTGATCCCCACCCCCAGGATCATGCTGCCATGAACATTCTTTCACTTTTCTCTTTTGTGCATGTACTTGACTTTTATAAGATGCACAACCAGGGAAGAGATTTCTAGGATGGAGATTATGTGCACACTCCACTTTACCTTGGCATGCTTAGCGCCAAAGTATTTACCTCAGCAGCTACACCAGTTTAAATCTCACCATCCATAGATGTGTGTTCACGTTGTTCCACAGCCCAAGCAACACATCATTTTAAATTTGGTCTATGTCTTAACTATCACTTAGTTTTTCTTTCTGTATTACTAATACACGCCCTCATTCCTGACCACTTTTTTTTTTGGTCTTTTTGAGACAGGGTCCCCATGTAGCCCCAGCTGTCCTAGAACTCACTATGTAGACCAGGCTGGCCTCGAACTCACAGAAAGCCACCTCCTTCTGCCTGCCAAGTGCCGGGATTAAAGGCATGTGCTACCACGCCTGGCACTGACCACTTCTTTTAGACTTGTTTCTTGACTTTAAAAACAATGTTTTCCATTTCCTTTATCCTGAAAAAGTTTTTCGGTTAAGTCTCATAATTCCTTACTTCATTTATCAGAAGAGGCCGTCGTAAATTATTTTATATATTTAATTCTTTGCTTTGCTATTGTATTTTCAGACATGCTCAGTCCACTCTTACTTCCCTTACTCCTGATACCAGTGGCACCTCGGCACATCCTGGCACTGTGTGGACATACTTCCTAGGATAAAGGCCAGTTTTCACAATTTCCATGGTTTTCGGTATGGAGTGAAACAGCCATTGGATTTCTCAAGTCCACAGGTTGGTTGTGTGTTGGGGATGGGGGAGGGTACAGTCTGAGCCAGTTTGCTGCCTTGGCGAGAACTAGAAATTTATCTCCATCTCTATAGAGTAGCTGTCTTGGTTTATGGCTACTGTCAGAAGAGAGACCAAGACAGACTTAGGTGAAACCACAAGGTGGAAAGTGCCACCGCTGGTTCTGGGCGCCAGTGTGCAACGTGCTCTTCTCAGAGCTGTTGAGCAGCTCTGTTCCAGCTTTGGCTCCCCACGTCCTCAGTGACTGCTGTTGTCACTGTGAGGTTTGGTTGCTCCATAGAGAAGAGTCCTCAGATGGCCTGCGATGGAATCATCTAGAGGGCCTGTCAACATCTGGGTTGCTGATCCTATCCTGAAGTTTCTGATTCAGTTGCCTGTGGTAGGGCCGGAGGATTTTCACCTCTGACGAACTTCCTGGTGATGTGGATGCTGCTGATCTCAGAGCTTCCCTTTGAGAGCCATACTGAAAAGCAGCCCCTGACTGCAGCAAAGGGGCCCCAAGAAGGCATCTATGAGCCGACTTCTTTCAAAGACTTAATCCTTTTGCTCTTGCCCCACACATTGCTTAGGGTGTTTGCCATTTGGTTCCTGAGTCTCTGGGGCGACGTGTGAAGTGTGCTATTTCTTGAGGCTTCCCTTTTCTGTCAGTGTGAGGTTCACCTTTCTCCTGTCTGGCATGTCATTTGTCAGTTGTCAGTTACCCGCTAGCTTCCCTGCCTCCAGAATTGTGTTGATAGCCCCTGCCAGCTCAACCTCTCCTCCAGCTTTCTTGCTGGGTTTACTAAATATTTGTTTTGTTTTATTTCTTGTCATTTTAGTGTCATTATCAGAGTCAAGCCCAATGAAATGTGCATCTTGGCCAGCCACCCCTCTGCCCATCATCACTCATCTGGAAATAAACATCCTTTGACATGATGAACGAATGAACCTTGGACACACAGAGAGGAACAGTCATGAGGTATGTAGTGTGACATCACTCTGCCCCAGTGACAAGCATCATCATTCCTGTGACATGGCCTAAAGTTTTAGGCCTAAATGCTGAATTATCACTTTAAGCCACTTGTAGCATTTAATTAAAGTATAAGGTCTGATTGGCAGGACTTGAGATCAATTCCACTGTCTCAGGGGCAAGCTGAGATGTGATTCTGAATTAAGGGAATGAGACAGTTCCCCAAGTAATATATGAAATCACAGTAGAAAGGAAATGACGCACAAAACAGAGGCCAGTGCACACATGTGCATGTGTTAGTGGCCTTCGACCATGGCTACAATCCAGTGAAGGAGTTGGAAAACTTTATAAGGCTTTAGTCAGAGGCCTTCAAGTGACTTTTTGCCAGTTTACTGATTATTATTTACCTAAAAGAAGAATATTGACTATTCTGTGACTAGAATTACCTCTCAAACCTAGGAGGAAAACAGTTTCAGAATGTCCTTGTGAATACTAGCACTTCCTTGCAAATCAGTTATCAGAAAATTTTGCCATTTAACTTGCATTAAGTCAGTTCGTGGTTGAAATTGATAAAATGAACAATCTTTTCATAATGTGAAAATTTTCAAAATTCTGGGGCATAAAATGGACAGAGGCCGTTGTCCTCCCACCTTCCATCTCCCTCCATACCCTTAGAGACCACGCCTTCAACACACTACAGGAATTTCCTAGGACTGCCAAACGCAGTGCCATAGACAGACAACTCACACAACAGAACTTTCTCTGTTTTGTCTTGTATTTCTGGAGACTCGAGGCAAGATCAAAGTGTCTGAAGTCTGACTGTCCCGAGGCCACTCCTTGGTGTGCACATTGCCACCCACTCTGTGTGTCTTCTGCTGGTGTCTCTGTGCACACAGCTCCTAGGTAACTCCTGTGTCCAATTTTCTCTTCTTTTAAGGACATCAGTCAGAATGGGTCAGGTCCCAGGCTCCTGGCCTCACTTTAACTTAATCACCTCTTCAAAGGGCCTACCTCGAAAAGTAGTCTCATTCCGTGCTCACGGGGTTACAATGTAAATCTGGGGCAACAGAATTCAGCCATCTCACATGCTTTGTTTCAGTGATGAGCACTTGAGAGTCACAAGTGCTCAGAGGGCACCTGCCTTCCCATCCCACTCAGGTCATCCTGGGGTAGAAAGAACTGGTTGGGAAAGAATCCGACCAATCTAGCTGCACATGCTGAAGCTGGACCCAAACCAACAACTATCGAACTGGTTTCTGTACTGCCATAAAAACCCATTTCGGCGCCATTATCTTTGTCTTTCACCTCTGGACCAACCTCTCTGAGCAGCACAGCTTTCTTAGTCTTTCTCTTTGTTCTTTTGAGGCGGATAGTGGCCTGAGGGATGCTGCCTGGTTTTATTGTGGCTGTTGATTTTTCATTCCTCGAGATGGTTTAAGTCAAATACTTCTTTCCCTGTCTCTCTCTCTCTTCCTGCTCCTCCCCTGTTCAAGAAAACCAAGGGAAATTGACAAGCAGCAGGACGGGGAAATTGAGCTATATTATTTCTCCTCCGGGAACCTCACTTTGCTGCCTTTATCTGAAAGCTATCATTTTCTACATCTCTTGGCATGAGTTCTCATCGACCCATGACCCCTAAATGCCTATGCTGATCAATAGTCCCCGTATCTTATCGACATGCCCATTGACAGCTCTTGCAGAGCACAAGACCCAGCCAGGACTGGCAGCCAATTGCAATCCGTTTAGACTGCTTGAGAAGCAGGGAAGGCCTGCACTGCTATTGACACTGCAAATGGGGACAGTTTACTTAGCACTCAGGGAAGATGCATTTGTTAAGGAGAGCAATAGATCTCATTGCTATTTAAGGGCATGGGCTCTTCTGGAGGTCCAGGGGCTTGCTTATATCAAGCCTTTCCACTTACAGGACTTGGCAAAATAAAACTTGAGTGATCTGCCTTTTCTTCTTACTCCTTACAAGAGGAACCAGTGGGTGGAGCTGAATGGAAGCAAGGGCTGGGCACGACACGAGACAATGGGTGGCCTTGGTGGGTAGCATTGCAACTGTCAGCTAGTCAGGGCCTCTTTCTGGACGCTAGAGAGTGGCGGTTATCCATCTAGGAGGGTTCTGTCCTGTGCTTTCAGTAAGCAAGGGCAAAATTCAGACTCACAGGAGTTCCAGGCAGGAAGCCATTTCAGGATTCATCTGCCCCAGTGTGAGGGGATTCCTATACCCCATTCACCCCCTGGAATGTGCTTATCTTGCATTTCTTCGGTTGTCATCAGTGACATGAGACTCAACAGTCAAGAAATACCCCATCTCATCTTTTGGTAGCAGCAGTGGTTGAAAAGGTCTCCCTTACTCTGGGGCCGAAATCTGTCTGCCTAGAGCGTTTACTTGTTCCTGGATCGATTTCCTGTAGCCCCATCCTTACCCTGAAGATACGAGCCTGGCATTTAGCATTCTTTGTTCCTTATCCTGCTGACAACTCCTCCAGGAAGATGTGCTCTCTACCTCTGTCACTCTGTATTTTACAGCTGGGAACACTCCAGCTTAGCGGAGTTCAGTGATTTCAAGGCTCAGAGCTGGGGTGTGGGTTGCCTGCCTTCCTTTCAGTTTCTGCTGCACTGCCTGGTCCTCAGTCACAGGGGGCCTGCTCCTATCCTCCTTTTCTAATTCTTTCTCTCAGCAACAGAGTTCAGTCCAAGAGCAGTGTCTCCCTTCCCCAAGTCTCAGGTTTTCCTCCTTGGTTTGCCCCTTCTGGATCTCAGTTTTCTAACACCCAACAGAAACATGTGATTTCAGCATCTCTACCTCCCAGGCAACACAATCCCTCCCCACCGGACTCACTCACAGCACTACGACCAGGCTCTGCCCTGGCCACAGGAGAAGGTGGGTGCAGTCTGCTTACCCTTCCTGCCTGCGAAGCGTGCAAAGATGGAAGCATACAACAGAACAGCAGTACTTTTCCTGTCTCGGTGACAGGATGCTTGGCATGAATGACTTAAAGGGGGAAAGATTTATTTTGGTTCACTGTTTCATAGCTTTCAGTCCATGAGAATCCATCCCCATGGTCTTGGGCAGAACATCATGGTGGTGGGAGTGTTTGAGGAGGAAATTCTTACTTCATGGTGGACAGGAAGCTAAGAGTAAGACAAAAAAGGGTCAGAGATAATATGGCCCCATGGACCCATCCCCAGTGATCTTCTTCCTCCCGCTAGGCAACCCCCAAAAGTTTCCAGAACCTCACCAAATAGTTCTACCAGTTGGGCATCAAAGTGCTCCAACCATAAGTCTATGAGACACTTCTTATTCAAAGCCTAACAGAGAGGAAGTCAGAGGTTAACTCATGAGAGTGGAAGCCTCCTGCACAGCTTCCCTCAAACAGTAGTGTGAAACAGAGGCAGGGCAGAGCCCTGGTGGGCTGAGTCAAGGTCTCTGTCATGTCCTGGGAAGGAGGGCCAAGTCATAACAGTGAGGAATGAATGGGACAGAAATACAATTCTGTTTCGTTCTGTTACTGTGATAACACACTCTGACCAAAAATAACTTAGGGGAGGAAAGGCTTTATTTCAGTTTACAGGTTAAAGTCTCCATTATTGAGGGAACTTGGAGCAGGAACTCAAACGAACTTGAAACAGAAAACACGGAGGAGCACTGTTTGCTGGCTGATGCACTGGCTCATGATTAGCTAGCTTTCTTATACAACCAGGACACTTGCCCAGAGAATGCTACCCACAGTGGGTTGGGCTCTCCTACATAAATTAACATTCTGGAGGATTCCCACCCCCCCCCCGCCCCAGACATGCCCATAGGCCAATTTGATCTAGAAAAATCCCTCAATTGAGACTCCCTTCTCAGGTGACCCTAGGTTGTGAGAAGTTGACAATTAACGCTAAGTAGAAAGGGGTCCACAGGAGACTAAACTGAGCATTGTGTGTCAGGTCACATCACTGTGTGAGTTGCATGACACATGAATGGGACCAGGCAGGAGAGAGACTGGTGTGGAATCCAGCTGCTTGCTGAAAATTCCATGTGAGCCTCTTTTCTGGACGTTTGTACCGTTTAGGTCTACAGGGCGTTTAAAAGTCCCAGGAGTCTGCAGTCTCCAGGCAGAGAAGGTCTGTGGAGAATCTTGGCTGCCCAAGGGATGAAGAAAGGAACTGCCAATACATCTGTCTTTGGACACAGTCATAAGAGGCTTTTATGGGTCCCACTGGAACAATTGAGAGGCAGTGAGTGGGACCAGAAATAATGAACAAAAGTGGCTGAGAAGCAGATTTTTGAGATTAAATTACTCCCAGGTGAGGGCCTAGGAGAAACAGATTGTGAATGGGCTATGGTGGGACCATGTTCAACGCTGGCAAACCTGGGCTTACATGCTGTTTCCAAGCATGTGGTGATAGTAATGCATTGTCTTTTGAAGTGACTGTAAATGAAGGTGCCACTGACCACTTTTGGAAAGTTGTACAGGGGCTGGAGCAGGGCAAAGCAGGCCCATGTTCACCACTAGCCACAACTAGCTGCCATATCTTGCTGTCCTTCATCCTTTCAACTTGCCTTCTGAGCACACAGAGTACAGTGGCTGTCAGCCCAATGCTGGTCTTGCCCATGCCCCACCACAGATCCCATGTGCCCCCATGGTTAAGGCACCTTAAATGGCGTGTATGTCCCTAAGCCTGCCAACCACACCGAGCCTTTCTGAATGTCCTGCTTACCCTCTTTCCTCAACACACCCTTCTCTGCCTGCTGGATTCTAACCCTCAGCTGAGATCTGCCCTGAAAACTCTGCTGTCTCTCATCACAGTACACCCTGCTTTTATGCTAACTCTAGGGCATCTGATTCACTCGAACATTGTAGTTACATGTATTTGTGTATCTTTAGTAATTCACATAAAGTGAAAACTACAACTGACTGGCCATTTTGTCTCTGTGGTCCTGACAGCTGCCTCATGTTATATGTATCCGTTACAAGGAACTGACGGGCAGACACTGGCATTGGCTGATGGCCCAATGATTGTGGCCAGTCAGTACCGGAGCTCTGACTGTAATTGAGAAGGTGAGTGCTTGGCCACACCCATACTCTCTTCTCTGGGACCTTCAATCCGCTCTTCCAGGTTCCCTAGTGCTAGTAGGATGTGAGCAGAACCGAGGGGTTCGTCCCCTGAAAACTTCCCCAGTGTGAGCCAAACTTTCTTCTGTATTGAAGGTAGAAGGGGTTCAAGGGCCTGTACATGCTGTTTCTGAGTAGAACAGTGCAGTTTCAAGAGAGCAGGCATGTGGGGCTCTGACTGGTAGGAGAAATGAACACTTTTAATATAACACCCACAGAGTTAGATGTAGCTTTGGAAGCAGTCAGCCCACCCTACTACACTGACCAGTCACACTCAGAATGGTTGTGTGTGGCCACGTGTGAGGGACTGGAAAGAAGAGGCAGGTGTGGATCTGAGTTAGGGAGGGGAGCTACAGCTAAGCTCATTCAGCTGAACAAGAATGCGTGTCTTCTCTGAACTAAATGTCTCACCCTTTTCAGAACATTTTTTTTCATGCAAAGGTTTTACCTTCCTTTTTCAGGTTAGTATTTTATCCCTGGAGGCACTCTGGTATTCCAAAGATCACTCAAAATGCAGCTATAGGTTTAATTCCTGGTCTCACCATTTGCTAATCACATGACCTTTTCAAAATTTCCCCAGCTACAAAATATGGTTAATAATAATCCCTACTTCATATTTCAAATGTAAAGTATGCAAAATGTAAAGCTACACTAGAAGTGGAATAGCAGGCAGAGGCAGGAGGATCTCTGTGAGATTGAGGTCAGCCTGGTCTACACAGTGAGTTCCAGGCCAGCCTTGGTTACAGGGAGACCCTGTCTCAAAAAGACTAAAAAATAAAAATAAAAGTGGAATATGCCACTGCACTTGAAGTAAATATCCTTAGAAATTTTTAATGACTTTATTGCTGTTACGTTATAGGAATCAGTATTTCCACATAAACTGACCACAGAGAGTAGATACCAGTGAGCACAGAAGAGACATTTAGCACTTGTTCTACCTAGCATATCGCTCTGGGACACTTTACCTGGGGCAGCCTTAGCCACTGTTGAGATGGTACATCTGTTACAACCCCACAGTCATTGTCACACTGTGAGGACGAGTCCCCTCTCTGCCTCTCAGCTTCACCCAGTTTAGGATCCAGCTGCAGGGCTTGCTGTTTGTCTCTCTACTTCTTATTTGGTTGGATTTAGTCCCTTATTCTAGCTTGTCATGGCTGTTTTGAATACTGACTCTGTCATCAAATATACTTATTATTCATATTGACTTCTCGTTATTTGAAAATCTGATAAGCTCCCCACCTATGCCTTGGTCTAAATTACTGAAAAGTACTAAAGAGGGGAGAACTAAGGATGGAGCCCCGGCATTCGGCTTTAGAGAACTTTCCACACTACCTGAACTATTGGGTAAAGTCTTCCCACATATTTGAGTCCATATCAGCCTAGGGTTCATCCATTCATTCATTCACTTAGTTACCTATCAGTACTGTTTATGCAAAGGACCAAGTACTAATTATCTTGGGCTTTGGGGGCCATATGTTCTCTGTTGCAACTATTAAACTGCATTGCTGTGTGAAAGGAGTACAGACAACATATAAAGTAATAGTGTACCTGTGTCTCAGTAAAACTTACTTTCAGCTGGGTGTGGTGGTGCACGCCTTTAATCCCAGCACTTGGGAGGCAGAGGCAGGTGGAAAGGCCAGCCTGGTCTACATAGTGAGTTCCAGGACAGCTGGGGCTGCAGGGAGATCCTGTAAAATACGTTTGGCTCATGGGTATGGTTTGCTGATCCCTGATCTATGGTATTACTGTTTCTACTGTAGTTGTGTTAAATGCTCAATCACCATCATTCCTGGTTGAGAAGGCTCTGGAAAGGAAGTATGTGTAGAAGCCAGGGTGACTCATTTCAACTTTGAATGGGAGTCTCTTACTCAACTCTTCTATTTATTCTCTTTATCTGAAAGATGGTTAACAGTGATGTCTCCCCAGGAGGAAAGAAGGAACCCTGGGCATTCTAAAGTACTGCTCTACAGACACTGACAGCAATAGGTGCCTCTAGCCATAACCACCTCCTGGACACATGCTCAGAGAGCCCTTGTCCATCTCAGGAGAGGCACCATTGCTTAGCAGGTCTGGAGAGATAGTGGCATATTTCTCAGGTGTGGGAACTTGAGAAATGCAGTTAAAACTTTGATCCGTTTCTAACTCTCAAACGCCCTTTTACAATGGAAGACTTCCAATGACTTCCTTTCCTACCTAATCACATGGTGATTGGTTTGTCCCTTCCTGTAAGCATTCACATCGTCAGCTGTTTCTGGCCATGCTTACTTCTCTAGAAATTGATTTGCCCCTGAGGCCTGTGTCCTAAAGGCTTGGTCTCTAGCTGAAGGCCTGACAAGGAGTAAACAGAGTATGAGGATGCCAAGAGCATCAGTGGGTTAATGCATAGCTAATGGGCTATTGGGAAATGTGGCCTGGTTGGAGGAAGTGGGCCATACAGTATTTCAAAAATACCATATTTTTGAAAAGTATCTTATCCCCGTTCACTTTGCTCTGTCTCTGCTTCCTGGCCAGCATGAGGTGAGCAGCTTTGACTTCCCCACACTCTCTGTGCCATGGTTTTCTGTGTCACCATAAGCCCACGGCAATGGAGCCAAGCAACAATGATTGAAACCTCTGAAATGAGCCAAAATTGACATTTTCTCCATAAGGTGGTTTCCTCAGGGATTCTGGCACAACAATGGAAATCCAATACCATTTTTCATAGATGTTCATTTATCTCTCTTGTGTCTTGCTTAAGAGGGGCACAGAGAACTCTGGAATGTAGTGCCATCCACACTGAGGCATTCACTAGTCTATCTAACCTCAATTTAGGTAGTCAAAGGTGGTGTGTATGTGTGAGAGAGACAGAGACAGAGAGACAGAGAGGATACTGGGGTGAGAGTAGGAAAGTGGAATACCTGAAAGGGAATATTGAACTTGTAATGTGTTGTAATTACCAAACGATCCTATCTTCCATGTGATGGATCCCATCGGGATTTATTGCCATATTAAATAGTGGCTTTTCCATTGCATTACTGAATGAATAATATCTAAGCTAACAACCCATTGAAAAAAATCTAGCAACAACAACATAGCTCCCTTCACTGTAATTATTATTTTTTCTAATGTGGTGGCTTTTATATGAATACTGATTATCTTTTTACTAAGTTCTTATGTAACCACTTGCTTAAAAAATGGGCCCTATTAAATGGCCATCAGTCATAGCCTGCTGTATGTTACTGCTTTACTGTTCTCTCCCGCTGCATGGACTCGTGTTTTCAGGCTGACCTAAGAGCCCTGCAGGAGAAGCCATTCTTTCTTGTCCTTCTCCAACCACCCTGCCTGCCCATCTCCTAGCTAGCGGGGCCCCATTTTGCTTCTACCTGGAATTGATGGCATTCAGAGAAGCAGGAAGAAGGCCTCAGCTGTGCAAACACAGCGCTTCTGTTTATTTTGGTAGCCTCCGAAATATTTGTTGAGAGTTATTCGAGCAGAAAGGCTGAATGGAGATCATTGCAATGTGTCAAATTAAGGAGTGCTTAATGTCTGCCTAATCTCTTGGTAATTACTGTTGTGGCAGCGGAAGGCTTCAGAGCCGGGTAAGAACGCTAATGATAGTGAGCGGCAAGAGGCTGCCTGGGCATCGAAGGCGGCACTGCTAAGCACAATTAGAGGCCTCACTCATCAGAGAGAGGGGAGCAGCTGTCACTAGGGACCTGGACGGGCCAGACAGGACTGTCAGCTGGGTCACTGGACAGAGGACTCCTTCAGCTGGGTGTCACTTTCTTAATGGTGTTCTAACATGTGACAGCTTCTTGGGGGGCAGGGAGGATTGTGTCTGGAAGGAGTCTGACCCGGTGTGTGTGGGTGGGGAAGCTAAAGGACCAGCAAGCTCTCCTTGTTCTCCCATTCTTTACCTTTGTGTCAGCAGGTCCTCTCCATTACCCAGTCCCAGTTTCTTCTTTCTGAATGTTCACTTCTGCTCTATACTGCTCTCACGGGCTTTGCCAGCCTTCCCGTCCTCTCTCTCTCTCTCTCTCTCTCTCTCTCTCTCTCTCTCTCTCTCTTCTCTCTCTCTCTCTCTCTCTCTCCCCGCCCCCCCATCCCCCTGTCTCCCTGTCCCCTAGGAGGTTTAAGAGATTGCTTCCTTTCCTTTTTTCCTCTTTCTTTCCTTTTAAAAGCAGTATTATAGAGCTGGGCATGGCGGTGCATTCCTTTAATTCCAGCACTTGGGAGGCAGAGGCAGGTGGACCTCTGTGAGTTT
>NW_008350356.1:757190-781575 GCF_000622305.1 Nannospalax galili
ACTGAGATATACAACCAGCCTTTTAAAAAGTTTGTATTTTGACCTGGGGTGGTAGTGCATGCCTTTAATCCCAGCACTCAGGAGGCAGAGGCAAACAACCTCTGTGAGATCACAGACAGCCTGGTCTACATAGTTTCAGGCCAAACGGAGCTCCAGAGAAACCCTGTTGTAAAAAAAAAAAAAAAAGAAAAGAAACCAAAACAAACCAAACTAAAATAAAACAAAAACCCTGCACTTTGAACTGGCCTTTTATTTTGAATCGCCCTTGAACTTGTGATCCTCTTGCCTCTGGAATTAACAAACACATCCCACCACACATATAATCAAGTGTGCTTATAGAAGTAGAAAATAACAATGAAAGACATAAGAAAAAAAATACAGTACTTAACAATCCTTCCCAACTGCACTTTAAAAGGGTGGAGAAAAAGAGGACCCAGTGAGCATATTCACACAAAAACAAGTTGAAACCTGGCTCTAGCTCAGAGTTTATCCGGCCCTCCAGTAACCTAACCTAACTCCTGGCCTCCACCAGACAGTAGCATCAGCCAACAGCTTTATTCACAGCCCTACCACTCAGAAAGCCTGGGGCTTGATAAGCCACTTTACTATCTGTAAAATGGAGGAATACTCATCTGACAAGTGGTGTTAGGAACACAGGAAACCTTGAAGAGTGCTCTGAAAAGAATAACACAGTACAAATCAGTTGATCGATCTACTAAGCCAGCCATTAACAGAGACTAATGCACAAATAATGCGGAGTGGGGGCGAAGGTGGAGCATGTAACAAGCCAGGGTAATGCCATCGCTGATGCTGTTGGCTTCCCCAGGAGCTGCTGCTTGCCTGGCTGCTCCACTCTTCAACAGTGGGCCTGGAGCATGTGCTTCACTCTTCTCTACCTCAGTGGACCCAAGGTACAGCAAGTGCTCACAGGGCCCCAGGTAGGAATGCCCTTAGCTTGAAAACAAACAAACAAACAAACAGGGTATTGGGAGGTAAATGTGGGTTTTAAAGGGAGTGTTGGAGAGCCATGAAGAGAGCACAGTGTTCAGTCTCTTCTGAAGGGAACCCAAATATCACACCAGGTCAGGAAGACTGAGAATCTTGCCATTCCAAACATCTTATGCTGTGGATTTCTATTTTCCTGTGAAGGTCTGGGTTGCTAAAGGGAGAAGATCCACTGGCTATTCCCGAGAGTCTCCCATCTGTGTTTGAGAGGATGAAGGCTGTAAACCAATGTCCATGGGGATGTACAATCAATAATCTAAAACAGAGAATAAGCATAATCAAGACATACTTTGTTGGCTGGAGAGATGGGTCAGTGGTTCAGAGCACTTGCTGCCTTTGCAGAAGACCTGAGTTCAGATCCCAGCACCCACATAAGGCAGCTCATACCCATCTGTAACTCCAGTTTGAAGGGATCTGATACCCTCTTCTGGCCTGTGGTCACCCATGCACATACATGCACATATCCAAAAATTAAAAATCACTTCTTAAAAAAAGATAGTTTGTTCACCACCTCTACTAATTAACATGACATAAACTTTTATGCTTCCTCCTCAAATATATTTTTTAAATTTGTTAATTTTTTTTTGTGTGTGTATATCACACAGAACATCCCAAACCATCTTATTCAACTATTCAACCACTTCCCAGATGGCACCCTCCCATAGCCTCCCTTCCCCCACTAGAGCCCTTATACTCTGGTATCCCTGCTACTGTCTGCTGTGTTGTCAGCACCCCCAGCCATTCTCCACTACTCGTCCATGGAAATCTACCCAATAACTTTATAGACATATACAGGCGCCAAGGATCTGAGTGCAAATGATTATGACTAGTAATAATCAGATACATACAGATTAGAGACGCACATGCCAACATCTCAGTGTTAGTAGCAAAAACAGTGAGTCTTTCTGTAAGAAGCAGTATATTTTAGAATGAAATGCTGATCTCTTTTGAGAATTTAAAACTCATTCAATTTTATGTCCTACAGGGCTTATACTGAGTTCAATATTGTATAACTGTATTGATTCAACAGTGAACCTAGAAATTTTATAGCTACTTTTGAAGGAGCTGTGTCTTTGCTCTGGAAACTGTTATTGGGCATGTTAAAGCTGTAATGATATGCCTCTTCTAAAAAAAATAATAGTAAAAAAATGTAGGAAAAAAAAAAGATAGTTTGAGGCCACAACTGACCAAAATGTAGAGAATAAGAGACTGCAGAGTGTGTGTCCCTGGATAGGACTCCTGTGTTACACCTCTGTCACCCAGGACTCAGGGACCGTGGCAGAAGAGGGGGCAGAAAGATTTTAAGAGCCAAAGATGGTACATGGCTATAAGGAAACAGAGTCTTACAGGCTCCTGGGAACCTGAACTTACACGAACTTATATCAATGGTGACAGCATGCCCAAGACCCAGCATGCCCAAGACTCAGTTATATAAAAACCAACATAAAACTGGGAAAATGGGCAGGGGGTCCCAACCTTAGCTGAGGAAGTTTTGGCAGCTGATCACCGCTGGGTGAAGGAGAGTTGACCTTCTTTAAAGGAGTGACACTAGATAGGTTGAACAGGTTCCTGCAGATGAACTCACATCAAGAGATAGGGTACACAAACTTGACTCAATAGGCTTTAACATGTAAGGCTTGATGTACAGTCTCCTGCGTTCTCCTTCCCATCAGGCCCCTTGCTAGTGAGCAGCTATGTGAACAGGAAGCACCTACAGCTTTCCAGTCAGCTCAGTTCTACTTGTTGTGCAGCTGCCAGAACCTTGGCTCCAAAGTCTGATTGGCAAGACAGATGGTCATTCCAACTCTCTTGAACTTGAGAGTTTCTCTAATTCCATGATCAGGCAGAGTATGACCTCCCCCTGGATGTGGCTGTTTACTCCATTTCCAGAGAATTCCCTGGAAGGCTGGTTATAGTCTCTGCCTCTGATCCTGCTGCCAGCCGACTGAGCAAAAGCTAGGTGTTGATTTGTGATGGGTGCTTCATGACTAGAACACTGCTTTCTCTCAGGAAGAGTGGGGCCTGTGAGCTGTGGCTGGAGAGGGAAAGCCTGCTTCTCCATGGAGGAGCCAAGGGCATGGGACTTGTGCAGGCAGGTGAAAGGGTCTGTCTAAGCTGGCCAGTTCCAGTCAGAGTTTGGCAAGCAGAGATTCATCATTAACTGTCAAACAGTGGTTTTAATCAGTTCTGCTCCTCAGTGGAAGATAGATTTAATATCAGGACACATTTTCAGAGCCATTAATTTAATTATGACAAGTGTCTGCAAACTGGACGAGTCTGCTTTTGGACCTGAGTGACAGCATTTAATTCTCTGGCCCATGAGGCCTCTGGATGCTTCACCAAAATGAGCCTCCATTAAAACTCTAAGCATTTCTCCTTTCTCCCTGGGTCTTGGCCCTCCTTCCCCCTTTTTATCTACCGTACATGTCAACAGGCAAAAACGGAGAAAATTGTGCTTTAGTGGAAGAGAAAATCTTTACGTTGTCCTTTAGGACTCATCCACCTGGGGCTTCAGTTGCAAGTTCCTGGTCAGGCAGAGCCTTCGTGAGCATTTCTGTGCTCTGTCCACTGTACAGCTTGCTGCCATTTTGCTTTGCTTTCCAGTGGAGACTTCTAAGCTCCTTGTGGAGCCGGGGATGATCATTGTGGCTGTGCTTACCGTGGGGGCAGTGTGAGCATGGGTGGCAAGCTCACGGAGGAGTCCAGAAGACTCCATTCATCGCTCCACCAGTGACCTGACTCTGGGTCTCTGTTGTTCAGTGTTCTTCCAAGGCTACTGTCCTTTGTGATGGTTCTTTCTCAGAGTGACATTAATTCCTCTTCTCCCACTTTGAATGGCCAAGTGGCCCACCTGGCTGGTCCATAAGCCCTCAGAAACTTCTGCCCTCCTGTACAGACAGTTGGACTAGAGTAGTCTTTTCTGATTTTATTTTGTTTAGACAGAAGGATACTTTAAAAATCAAATCTTAGGAAATTCATATTAAGAAGAAAACAGCATTTCCTGGAAATACAGCTTACTTCCTGGGCTTTGCCTCTCCTGTCTCAGAAGCGCCTAAGACCCAGGCCCTCAAGAATGAGGGTCAAGAGCCCTGAGAGAGGATGATCTTGAGGGCCCTGCCAGCTTCACTGTGCCTTACCTGACACATACAGGTAGCAGGGACGTGGCAGGGTCAAAATGCTGAAGCAGGGGTCAGAGAACTTATATAAAGCTGAGGAGGAGTCTCTGTTTAGTGGGGTTCCTCTGTGGTCAATTGGCCTCTTCTGGCTACAAAGCCTTCAACCTAACCTCGCCCTCACCTCTTGCAGATTCCTTTTGCTGTCTCTTTACTGTACAGTCAGTTACTTTGGGAAAGGATACGGAGGAAGATAGCAGTGTAGCCAAGCTTCAGGTCTGCCCTCAGGGACAGGGACAGGGAAGCTGGGCCCAGTACTGCTGAGCTGCATTCCTCTCCTGGTACACAGTGACCCCTGCTGCATGGTCATAAAGAGAGATGGGGGCAGGCAGTGAGGACTTGGCTTAGAGCTAGCAAACACATCTCTCTTGCTCTCTGTTTTTAAACTGTTTCCACAAAGTGGAAATCACTCTCTGGATGCCAAATCTGCTCCCATATGCTTCCCAGGGGAGCCTGGCTGGACCTTTCCAGCCACCCTTCAAATGACTGCTCTGCCTGGCATGTCTATGAAACCATTCTTAGAGACTTTGGAGCATATGTGATTTGCCATCTCTCAAAAATGTGAGGGGGGATACGAGGAAGGAATGAGAAAAGGATATTAGGGCTCAGGTTGGATAAAATCCTCTGCAGTAAAGCTAGCCTTCTAACCAGAAGACTTCAGGGTTCCCTGTCCTCAGGGGTAGACACAACAATTTTGTGTCTTTCAAGTTGAATTTTTCAAAGATGATAAACATGTTGTCCGGCCCATCACAGAAGAAGGGAATCTCTATTTCCTGAGTAGTGTGAGGTAGACAGAGGCTCCTGGAATAGCGTGCCCCAAAGCACCCTGGCCCTGCCAGCTCCCTGGAACCCCTTCACTGCCTCTGGGACCCCCTTCCCTGAAAGGCTATGAGGCAGGTCAGGATGAGCAGAGACCTCAGAACTGTTTGATGTACGTTCTACCATGTTGAACAGGGGTATGTTTTCTCAGGGGCCTGGAGACTGCAGTCCTTCCACTCAGCTTTGGAGGCGTGTGTGAGCGTCAGCAAGGCGCATTGCAGCATTTCTTCCCGAAGCAGCCAGTGGCAGAGTTCCCTCACGTCCTTCCTCGCTGGAGGGTGCCTCTGCTCCTTTTTCTGCCGGGCTCTGCCCTGCGCAGACCTTCTCAGTGCCCACGGTACCCCTTCTGCACCACAGCACCACTCTCTTCGTACCGTATGCTTTCTTGTAGTTCTCTGCAAAGCTCCCGTTATTTCCCAGACGGAGCCCTGTCCTGTCCTCTAAACTGTACAAGTTACATCTACCCCTTTCTTGCAGATGAGCACACCTACTGCAATTGACTGAATCTCTTCAGAAAGCCTTTCGGTGAACTGTTTGTACCGTTTTCAAATGTTCTTTTGCCAGCACATGGCCTGCAAGTCGTTGTAACCCAATGCAGTGTGCTCACTGAGCGAGGGAGTGGCTGATCAGTGCAATCAGCAGAGCAAAGAAAGGCTTGGTACTTCCGGGAGCAAAGACACTGAGGTTCTTCCCCAAAGCAATGTCTTCCAGACAAAGAAAGCAAGAGCTTTTACAGGGCCTCTCACAGGCCTTGCTCAGGCTGCCTCATATATGACAGACTCTCATTAGTCACATGCAGAGGTAAGCACATGACTGAGCATGCTTAGTTTGAGGTCATACATCACATGTTTGAAAAATTGTAGACGGGAATGCCTCTGGGCTAAGCTTTAGTTAAATGAAATACGCTAATCTTGCAAAGGCAAGTGGCACATGTTTCCTGTCATATGTGGAATGTAGGAAGGAAAAAAGAAAAGGACATGAACTTTTAAAGCCAGGGCTCTGAAGGATGTAGAAGTGGGAGGGAAGGGTTTTGAAGAGTCATGGAAGCGCACTGCGTGATGAAAGCACATTGCATGTCTGTCTGGCATAAGAAATCTCTTACTTTGTACAATTAGTACGTGATAATAAAAATTTAACATTTTTTTGAAGAGCTAAATTTACTCCAGGTCACCAAAGAAAAGATGATCATGGCATAGATATTTTAGCTGGTTCTTGTAAGTTTATCCGTAGAGCCTTACCTGAAGCAAATACCAACTTTGAAGGAGTTTTCACGTTCACTGGAAGGGGCAGCAGGCTCCCCACAGGGCATGGTGGACTGTCCCTAACAGTGCCTACATAGAAGCTGACACACCCTTTAACAACCAACAGAGGATGTACAGTATTTACATTTCCTTCTCTCCTGGTTTCCCAGAACAGAGGATTCCAGAAGAACTTCTGGTTCCATAAATCTAGACATTGTAGAATGGACTAAAGGTTCCAATGCCTTTGATGAATATTGAAAAGCCTCTTCTGCCTGGCTCTCACATCCTGTGTAAGGAAACCCCCAAAGCAATTGCTTTCCTCCACTCCACCGCAGGCCCCTCCTCAGGGGAAGCGCTGAGTCTGACTTTATCGTTAGACCTCACAGAGGGGATGCGTTAGTGAATTCCACAAATTCAGAAGATGAGGACTCTAGACAAATTATGTATGCAGTACTCAGCCCAAGATATGAAAGCTTGTCCTTACTAGAGGGTATTAGTGACCACAGGACTTATAACTCAAGAGCTGACAAACCAAGTGATTTCAAAGTGACCATTTATTTGGGGTTTGATGGTAAAAATTCATAGTTTAGAAACTGCAACATCATATCATAATACTTCCAATTCACATTGCCTTCTAATTAAAACAGAAGCAACAGCAATTTATAAGTGGATTTTATTTTTCTTTCTAACAAATGAGAGAAAAGCAGATTTTTAGATGTGGTAATTAGCTTAGTGATTAATTAGCTGAATTATGTCCAGTCTTTCCATTGAAGAAGCAACAAATTACTTAAAAGAAGCACAGAAATATATCTGGTTCTGAAGGTAAGTGGACCTGACCAGTCCTGTGCTGAGTCTCCTGCAAATGGTTGAGTGTCTACCCAGGTCTTCCTGGCTCAAGTTTCCAGGGTTCCATCAGAGGTCTTTGGCATTTCTGGCTCTCTGATACAGCAGGGATAATACCACTGAGAATTTCAGTATTGCCAGGCCCCGTGGGGATATGTGTGGTTCATATACCCTAAACTATAATCAGGAGGTAAGAGGTCAACTGACCAGACAATTTTAGAAAAATATGCTGCATCATTTGCCATCCTAGGTCACTGGTCACTACCACAGCAGCACGAGGCTCTTGCTCCCTCCCAGCCATGAATGTTTTGGTTACACGAGTTGCTGTTTCTTAAGAACTTGGGTTCTGAGTCTCAGGGATCCAGTTTGAGGACAAGGGATGAACTTTCTTCCTCAGTCCAATTAATACACTGAAATGATAAAGACAATGTGTTTGAAAGTTGAATGGGGACTACTTATGGATAACCTGAGATTTTTAAAAATTTGTTTTTATTAAATCTTGTTGTATTTCATACAGAATATCTTAAACAATCTGAATCATCTTTATATCCCCGTCCCCACCAACACCCTCCCATAGTCCCCTGACTGGAACCCATATACTCTGTCCTGGGTGTTAACACCCACTGTGTCAAGTCAGTGTCCCCAGACATTCCCTGGTGCAAGTCCATCCACTTGTGGTCTAGTCAGATCTCTCTCATCTGTTTATCCAAACACCTTTCATTTTCTTTCTTCTTTTTTTAACAGAGCATAGGGCGGGGATTTATTTACAGAGGAGTGGGTGCCCCCCATTTTCAGCTGCACTGGAAAGTCCACACTCAAATAATAGATCTTGTGACTTCCCCACAGCTGCAGAAAATGGTGAGAGAGGTGCCTCCTGGTGTTCTCGGCTTATACATCCTTAGCCCCTCCCCACATGCAGCTAAGGTCGACTGATTGGGAGGGAGGGGTAACTGACTCCCCACTTGACTCCTTGATGAGCATGGGAAGGAGGTGTGACTATAGCTTGCTGGCATAGTGTTCAGAGGACATTGCCAGTTGACACTCCACCCCTTCCTCTGGCTCTTACATTCTTTTCTCCAACCTCTTCCACAAAAGGCCCTGAGCCTTGGAAGGAGTGGTAGGTTTGGCATGATCTTCCTCCTATTGTGGCAAGGCACTGAACCTTCAGGTCTCTACATCATCAGTTTTCCATGGGCTATTGGCCCATTTCAGTGGGATTCCATGTACTATAAAAACAAGAACAGCAAGAAGCAAGAACATCTAAGCAGTGGCTGCTATAATAACTTAACCTATGAATATAAACACAAATACTTGGACAGCATTTTAACAGGTGCCTCACATCCATCTAACAAATCAATTGCAGTGGCTTTCCCACTGGAGCCTATATTCTCCTCTGCCACAGGGGGTTGGTCTGGTCTATAGTACCAGATGTGTGTTCCACCTCTAGGAGTAGGCATTTTATCCAATAAAAATTTGCTGGTTGTACATTCACTAGACATTCCACCATTGCACCAGCAGGAACATCTTATTTTGTATGTTGATAGTGCAACTATACCCCAGGGCAATGAAAGAAAATGAATAAAGTTATAATTTAGGAAACAAAATTAGACAGAGAACACAAACAGCAATCAAAATGACGGCAACCAATATGCACCTTTCAATAATAAGCTTAAATATCAATGGACTGAACTCCCCAGTCAAAAGACACAGGCTAAGTGAATGGATTAAGAAACAAAATCCATCTCTTTGCTGTCTGCAAGAAACCCATCTCACCTTCAAGGACAGGCACTACCTTAAGGTAAAAGATGGAAAAGAATATTCCAAACAAATGGCACTAAGAAACAAGCAGGGGTTGCAATTCTAATATCTGACAAAATAGACTTCAAAGTAAAACTAATCAGAAGAGATAAGGAGGTTAACTGATCAAAGGAGCAGTTAACCAAGAAGATATTACAATCCTTACCATATGTGCACCAAACCCTGATGCACCCAAATTCATAAATACAACACTACAGGACTTTAAGACACAGATTAACCCCAACACAGTAATAGTAGGGGATTTCAATACCCCACTGTCTCCATTAGACAGGGTCAACTGGACAAAGAATAAACAGAGAGATGTCTGAATTAAATGATACCATACATCAAATGGACCTAACATATCTTTCAACTATTCCACTCAAGCACAAAAGAATACACTTTCTACTCAGCACCCATGGAACTTTCTTAAAAATTGATCACATACTGGGCCACAAAAAAACCCTCAACAAATACAAAAAATTGAAATAATCCCATGCATTCTATCAGACCACAATACAATAAAGCTCAAAATTAACACTGGACAAAGCCCTAGTCACTACACGAACTCGTGGTGACTGAACAACACGCTGCTAAACAGTGAGTGGGTCAAAGGAGAAATTAAGAAAGAAAAGAATTCCTGGAATTCAACGAAAAGGACAATACAACACAACACAACCTCTGGGATACTTTAAAAGCAGTCCTAAGAGGGAGGTTTATAGCTCTAAGTGCCTACATTAAAAAATTAGAAAGAGCCCAAATAAATGACCTAACACTGCAACTCAAGACGGAAAGACAAGAAAAAAAAAAAATGAAACCCAAACTCAGTAAAAAAGAAGAAATAACAAAAATCAGAGCAGAAATTAATGAAATAGAAACAAAGAAAACAATACAAAGAATCAATGAATCTAAGAGCTGGCTCTTCGAAAAGCTAAACAAGATAGACCCTTAGCCCATGTCGAAAATATTTTGGAGCTTTTTTCTAATCCTTAAAAGATTTTATGGTTACATCTTCAGAGGGGGGATGTTAGAGTAGCCAAAAGCCCCATAAAAAAATAATAAATCAAAGAAGCAAGGGCTCATGAAGTTATCAGCAAAAAGTGATGGGGAGATATGGGAGGAGTTGGAGGGGAGGGAGTGGACATGGATTTTATCAAAACACATATGCATGTATGAAATTCTCAATAAATTATTTATTTTACAAAAAGGTGGGGAAAGAAATGGAGTCTCACAATTCTCCTCGAGGACATGCACCCAATGACCTGAGGGTCTGCCATTAGTCCCCATTTCTCAAAGGTTCCAACACCCACAAAAAAGTGCCAAGCTTGGACCAAGCCTTTTATTTAGCATCATTTCAATGGGCCAAAGACATTCCAGACCCAAATATACATACACATATACCATATATAATAATATTTATGCAAATAGTATACTAGTTAATAGAGACTATGACCAGCTAGAAAACTGAGCATGGATGGGAACAGTTAGGAACAGAGTAGCCAGAGACTATTTCATATCATTGCAAGAATGTTTCAGCCAAACAGGCCCATGCAGATTGATACCCATGGCCCTAGAGATTAGATGCAAGAAACTCCTTCACAACTCTTCAGAAGACCTGATGGCCTTTAGCGTAGGCCTCCTCAACCATCTGAATTCTTATTGTGTGACTCTGAAATCGCACTGTACTCTCTTGCCCTATCTCAGTTTCCTAGTCATTTGAAGCTGTGTTTGCTGGGACAGAGCCTAAGACACAGCTGCAATCATATAGCTAAAGGAGTCTGGGAATGTAGAATTTATTTTAATCTTCAGCCCTAGCAATCTGGTGAAGTACTCAAGAAAGGGTTTGGAGTGAGAAAGGAGCTGGGGGTGCTCAGCACCTGTGGATGCCTCCAAGTCCCTCTGCTGAGTTTCCCTGCTCTCTTGCCATTTTGCCCTTCCGTTCCCCAACACCATCCCCTCTGTGGGCAGGAGTGTGCCAACCCTAGGGTTCGTCTTCCCAATTCATTCTATTTCCTTCTAGAACATACTTATTGTTCTGTTGGAGGGCTAGTGCCCTGACACCATCTCCTCCAGTCTTCCGGCAGTGCCTTGCAACTTTTTACTTTTTATATGCAAAGAGAGATGTCTATGATTAAGAATACCAAAGAAAATTATTCTTTCATTCAACAAAGCAAGGGTTTCAAGAAAATTTTTACTGTGGATTTAAGAAAGAAAATCACCCAAACTTTGAAACCAAAGCTGACCCAGATATTTGAAGGATAGAACAACCTTTCAAGACTAGGTAGGGATCCCTGAGACTAGTTACAAGCGCCAGTCATGGCTCTTCATTAGTGGAAAGCTACAGTCCTTAAGTTTCCCTGGGGGCAGGTAGGGATAGGTGACTGGGATCTGGATGGCAGAATGCGCAGCAAAATCATGGACAGTACTTCCTTCAGGCTGGAGGTCAAGCACTCCCCTCCCATCTGCTTCGTGAGGATGAATGCAGATGTCCCACCAGAGGACTGGGAACGGCCATCCCAGAGAGCAGAACCAACACAAAGCTTGGGAACTGGAAGATCACCGAAATAAGTCATTTAAATTATCGAGGATTCATTAAGCTGTTTGACTTTGTGGGTAGCTCCTGACTTCAGGAGCTGTACTTACTCTCAGTACATGGAAGTACGCTAATGTACTGGACATGAAAAGTGTTATTTGTAGGACAGTCGTAACAAGTGTAGGATAAAAAACAGGCACTCAGTAAACATTAGTTTCTCCACACAGGGTTTAAAGCAATGGGAAGAATTTGACATCAAATGGGAGATGTGTCTCAGGTACCTCATCAAAAACATTCATTTGAGAGAAGGGGATGAGACAGAATCAAGACAAAACGGACACTGCTTCCTCCCCTCCTGCACATCCCCTCACTTAGTTGTACCACAGCCCTACGAAATAGGCACTACGGGGTTGGTCAAAGAATGTAAGCAAATTGTGCAAGGTCACATGACCGATAATGACAAAGCTGAGACTTGACTCTTTGGCCATTCTGATCCCTAAACTTGTGTTTAACTACTATAGTCTGCACTACCATGAATTCTAACGTAATTTGGCTTCCCACCTATTTCAACTCCCAGAGAGACCAGATAGGTGCCCTTTATGTAAAAGTTTTCCAAATCCGCTTGCTGATGATCATTTTACACAAACTGTCCCAGATCTGAATCCACGAAAACCTAGCTAGGAATGACTTTTCATCTCAAACAGCAATTCACAAAAGAAGAGATGAACAGGTCAATTAGATGTTGGGTTATCTGGGAGTGAGGAGGTGGCCCTTTGTGAGTCACTGCCAAGCAGCAGACGTGGCATTGTCCCGCGAGTGCTGAGAAAGAAGTATCCTCAGGTAGAAAAGACATGAAGGCTGGTTCCCTTTCCCAGGGTCTGCTAAGTCACAGTTTAGGGTTCTGATTTTTAAAATTTTCTTATTGAAATCACATTGCCTTAATCACTCTGGTTTTTGCATCAAATGTGTTTTTTAATGTTTTGGAAATAAAATGTATTTCCAGTTTAGAAAAGAAATGAGGAAAGCACAATTTTTCACATAAAATAATATTTATTAACACGTTGGCACTTTGGTATATTTCCTTATAATTTTCTCACACGTGTCTATATAATCTTTGATTCTGTGTGTGTGTGTGTGTGTGTGTATGTGTGTGTGTGTGCAGTCTGCAGGCACTTGTATGCATGTATTGGGGACTGAACTCAGGGACTCTGCACGTTAAGCACCTTCTCTCTCCCTAGCTGAGGCAATTATTCTTATACCAAACTCACAGTACCCTTCTTGTTTGTATAGCATCTGTTGTATTTCTCCATGTCAGTAACTATTCTGGAGAAGCCTGTGGTAAAATCAGAATTTGATTATTTACTTACTTTGGGAATTTAAGTAGCAAACACCTTTTATTGATATAAATAATGCTAGGATGAACCTCTTTGCTGAGTGTCACTGTGTTCTTACCAGATTTTCTTAAAAGAGCTCACATGTATTCACACCAAGAATAAAATTTAAATATCTTTTGAGGCCTTAATACTTATTGCCATGAACATACATATTTTCACTAGAAATATGTTTAGTAATTATATTTATTTAAATTTATTTATTTAAATCCATCTATCTATCTATCATCTATCTATCATCTATCTATTTATTATTTTGAGACAAGGTCTCCCTGTAACCCCAGCTGGCACTTTGGTATGTTTCCTTGAATTCCCAGATATCTGCCTGGTTCTGCATCCCATGTGCTGGGATTAAAGGCATGTGCCGCCACACCTGGCTCCCAGTAGTATATTTAAGAACTCTATCTTGCCATTCATCCCATTATTTATTCACTAGTAAAAAAGTATAGGACTCGTAGTCCAGGCCCCATGAATCTTTGCACAGCACCCAGAGTTCAGAGCATGTTTTGGAGAGATTTCTTGACGAGAGAATTTTTTAAAAATTTGATTTTTCTTGTGTTTTTGCTTAATTTTTCTTGTCTTGGATGACAAATGAGGTCGAACACTTCTTATGCATTGATTGGCCATGTGTCTTTCTGCTCTTCAGGTTTGTCTTTGCGCCCTTGCTCATCCTCACTGGAATATCTGTCTTTGTCCTTTGGATTTGCAAGAGCCTCTTATATATGAAAGAAATTAATCCTTTGTATGTCATATTTGTGTGGTTTTTCATAGGGAGTGATTGAAATTACTGTGGAATTAGTGCCACTGAGTATTTCTTTGTTACCTATCATTTCTATATTTAAGAATGCCTTACTCAATTAGAGATCAGTACAGTATATGCTTGTAATTTCTTGTAATGTTTTATGGTTTGTCAAGTATTTAATCCATCTAGAATTTAATATATTATTCATTCATTTATTACTTCTTTCTTTTAACAAATATTTATTTTGCTCTAGTTATGCATGAGGCACTTAATGTGAAGTGAGAGTTTTAACTTGATATTCCACTCGACTGACTTAGTTATTTTTCTCCATTATCACTTATTACATTCTCAATTGCTTTTTTATTAAATTTTTAAAAATTATGTTAAATATATATTAACACTTAGCTGCTTGGATGTTTATTTCATTGATGTATCTACTTGCTTTTATTAAATATTAAATAAATTTGTTAATTGTTATATGGAGTATATTTGATAGTGCATAAATGTAATAATCGACTCTATAGGATTCTTTGATACTTTCGGGGCTATTTTAATTATTAATCATTCTTTGCTTCTTGCACGATGTCCCTAGGCTTCCACAGACTGTAGCTCAGGGTCTGTGTTAATGGTTCTGGGCATTGGTTGCTGCTCTAGAATTTTGTTGAAATCTTCAACGTGCTTTTCTTTGAGGTGAAATCAGAATGATTCTGTGAGGGAGTCAGTATGTACAGCAGGTTGGAAATCCTTTTTCTGGGGTGACTTGTTCTATCTTCTTTCCATGTCACAGGATGACATGACCACAAGTGCGTGTCCAAGCTTACATCAGCACTGGATTTGTTCATGTCTATGGGTGTTTCCAACAGGCTCTGTTGCTGTTACTTTAATTTACACAACTGGCTGCTTGTCCATTTGGATTATTTTTTAATTCATTATGAATTATATATTGAATCTCTGGATCTCAGATTTTTGTCTTCTGTGATACATAGCTACTGGCCTGTTTTCCCTTGAAGTCTGGAACCAGTGGGAAGCAGAGTGGGTGCGGCAGATGAGGTGTCCCTTCTGCCCCTAGAGTCCCGGGTGCCTTTGAAACAGGTGCCCTATAAATGGAGAGAATTGCTGCATTAAAACTATCTCCTTTTCATCTCAAAGAACTCTGTGATGCAAGATTAAGTAGCTTTCACCATGCAAATCAATTTGAGAGTGTTTTCCTCGAAAACGGCTAACTTTCTTTTCTTTGGAAAGCATCACTTTTCCTCATCCCATTATCTGTGTTATGCTCTTTGGGTTCGTGCTGCTCCCTTGTTTTTACATGATAGCTTTTCTTACCGTTTCCAGGTTTTATGCGTTTTGGTTTGTGCAGCCTTGCTAATTCCTCTGTTCCTTTTTGCTGTGTGAACTATGCTTTCATTATTTCTGTTTGTTTTTATCCTTAGTCATCAGAAAGACTGTCTCGGTGGAAGGCATCCTTTTCTGATCTGGGGAAAGCCTTGCCTGTAGATTCCAGAAATGAAGTGTAGAGCTGTGACTGAGAGACCTGAGATCAGGGTGTCGCTTCTTCCCACACATTTCCTGGAACTCTCCGTGAGATCCCAGATTGGGGAGAGGTGGGAAGGAGTATTCAAGGCAACTGCCAATATTACCAGCTTACCTGCCTTGAGGATTTTTCTTTAAAATTCTAATAAAATTGTAAAAGCTTAATTCGGCTGATTTGGAATTTTTTGAGTCTGGGTCGTGTTTCCTGGTGGTCCTGAACTCTGCAACTTTAGATTTTAGGAGAGGAGAAAAGGGTGAAGTTTAGAGTTTAGAAATAAGAGCCACAGGCAGACCTGCAACAGGCAAGGGATGTGTCCTTTATTCAGGTATCACAGTGAAGGGCAGAAGCTTTGGGGGAGGGGAATCTGCATCTAATGAAGGGGGCGTTTGGGGGGTTGGGGTTGGGGTTTATGTGGGAATTCTACTGAACACAGCTGCAGGAATTTACTGGGTGCCAAGGTCTGGTGTCCTTGGGTGATTGAAGGTCTTGCTTCCAAGATTATATTCCCAGGTAGGTGAGCTATCTAGAACATGAAAGGAGGCAGGTTGGCTCCATAAACAATCTCCTTCAGTCCTGGGAGTGACCTGTTGATAAGGCTTGAGCAAGGCCAGCCTGCCAATTTAGAGCCAGTTGACCACTTTAAGAAATTTATGATTTTATGGCTTCCCTAATGAAGCTTATGGCTCTTCTGCAATTCATACATTCTATTAAATAGGGCCAAGTGACCATGGGCAAAGCCGAAGGAAACCTTTTCTGTGAGGTGCTGATTCTGTGAGATGTTGATTCTGTGAGGTAGGAAGGTGACTAACACACTGTCACAGTGCAAACTGTGGCAAAGTGGCTGGCCTTGCACAGGCTCTACTCTCTCTCTGAATCCCTTGTCTGACTACAGCTTTGCCCTTTGCCATTAGTTGGGATAAGACGCGTACACCTTTGTTTCACTTAGCCACTCAACATTGCTTCGTGGTTACCGACTCTCCCTCATAGCTCTAGGTTCCAGGGTGCCCTCAGGCTCACGTCTTGGGCTCTAACCAGCCTAGCAGGGATAGAAATATTCTAAAGAGTCAATGCCTCTTTTAGTTTAGCCAATGGACCCCAAGAAACTGGCATCTCATACTGGGGGAAGAGGAAGCCTAAAGGCTAGACCAGCCAGAAAGAAAACCTTCCTCCCAGAAAGAGATTTAGGACTTGTTAGATCACCTTACAGGAGAGACAAAGATGGGTCATTGCTGAGCGGGACTGCTTAGATGGCCCCAACTCTGGCCCCTACTTAAACTTTAACTTCACTGCAGGACCCAGAAGATGGACTTGATGATGGTCACAGGGTCACTTTATACCTCTTCCCAAAATGGCTGTTTAAATTGGCTTATTGAGGATGGATGGGTCCTTATTGGGGCACAAGTTGTGACCTAAGTCCAGTAATGGTACTAGACTTAGAAGGAAGGGCAGAGGCTTCAAATGCCATTTCAAAATATTCATTTGCATCTTGTGATGAAGCTCTGAAAACACAGTGAACCCTCCATCTCCAGCAACTGCCCCCTGCCTTCAAGATGCCTCTGCAGACATGTTGGGAAATACTGGCTTAACAGTGGAAACCACTATTGACTTTGCAAGTAGAGACTTTACATGGAAAGGAAGAGAGGACACACCCAGAGGTGGGGAGATGTGCAGGAAACGCCTGGATTGACTCAGAAGGGAGCCGAAGCCCCTGGAATGGATCAGTGGAATGGGGAAAGAGGAAGGGAAGTACCTTTAAGGGAGATTTAGGAAGTAGATCTGCTCGGTGGAAGAAATGAAGAAAAAGAGATACAGGTGACTCCCAGGGTTGGGGGTGTGTAGAGCAATTAGGAGGAAGAGGCTGCAGTGCCAGAGAGGCCCTAGGGTGGCTGTCCAGCAAGGGACGGAAGGTCAGGGGACTGCCCATGCAGTCTCCCAGCGTCTCCTAGTATCAGTGTTGCTGTTCTGATGGATTTCTGTGAGGGGCGCTAATCGCACGAGCCAGTTATCTGTCTCTGAGGAAGCTGCTTCCCAAGACCATTTTATACCCCCATATTCACAAACTCTTGTTATTTTTAAACTGCTGCTCACTCCTAGGTAAGAATGCTCTTTTGGATGCCATATCTCCTGGGCCACCGGCAGGCTTCCCCATCACTTTTCTGTTCGGGCCTTCCTTTCCTCATCTGCCATGTGAATCGCCTCTTGCAGTTCTAAAGGGCAGAGGGTCTGTGAGTCCTTCTCATGCCTCTGGTGACTCTTCCTCAAATAACAGAGAAAGTGTCGATGGCAAAGAATTAATCGCACATCAAATTAACCACGTCTGCACTATGCCATGCATAAGAGCTGTGTGGCGGTAAATCTTAATCGCCAACCCGATTGGATGAAGAAAGGTCTAGATTAGCGAGGCACACCCATGGTTGTGTCAGTCAGTAGGGTGTTTCTAGAAATGATTAGATCATGAGGGCTCTGGTATAGTCAATGGTTTAATCCGCTGATGGACTCAAAATTCCAGTACACTACTGGAAGGTGGTGGAACTATGGGAGGTGAGGCCTGATCTGAGGGTGCGGGTCCCTGGCCTCTCCCTGTGACTGCTGCATTCTGTTTCCTGCCTGCTGTGGTGGGAGTAATCCTCCCATGAGCTGCAGCTGCCATGGTGGCAGCACACTCAATGGGAGAATGCTAACAGCTGCCCCATGGCTCAGCTCCAAGGACCTGAGTCTTCAGTGTGGAGCCAGAGTGACAACTTCCTACTTCTAACTTCAGAAAACAGTTACACAGGTCTCTCACTTTCTCTCTTTTTTAAAAAAATTTTATTATTTTTATTTTATATGTATGTGTGTATTGCCTGCATGTAGGTAAGTACGCCCATGTTGTGCAATGCCCATGGAGGTCAGAAGAGGCCGTCAGATCCCCTGGAACTGGAGTTATGGATGGTTGTTACCTGTCACGTGAGTGCTGGGATTCAAACCCAGGTCTTCTGCAAGAACAACCAGTGCTCTTAACTGTTGAGCCACCTCTCCAGCCCCAGTTATACAGGCCTCTATGTAAAAGACCTTGAAGTGTACCATCCCCAACAACAGCCCTACTGTGTGGCCCAAGGGAGGACAGGGAACCACTGCATGATATCTATCAAGGTAAGTAGAGGGTGTCAATCCAAAGCACCCGTTGGTATGAGTTTCAGAGATGACATGGCTAAGTGGCCCCGAGAGAAAGACCGGTTGACTTGACTAGAGGCAAGGACATGAGTGCTTTGGCCTTTGCGTCAGCAGATTCTTCAAAAAAAGAACAAATTTCAAGGTACATTTTAAAAGTGGCCTCTACCTTGCAGAACCAATCCTGTGATCTAGTGTATACATTATGAATGATTTTGACTGAAAATAACCCAAATCCTATTTAATAGTGGCTTTATGACACAACCATTTATTTTTGACTTAGCAGGAATTTCTTACGTTGGCTGTGTAACATTTTGTTAACACCCAGGTTTCCATACCCATCATCCTACTATACTATCTTGAGAATATTGGCTTTTTTGTGTTAGCTTCATGGTTACAAAATGACTGCTGTGACATCAAACATCTCAAAATCAGTATGAATCATGGCAACAGGCTCTTCCTGCATAAGGCGTGGTTTACTAAAAACTCTTACTTTCCTAAAATTCTCTTTCCACGTTACTAGTCATAACTAAGTCCTGGATTCTATTGGCAAGTGGGGCTAGGAGAGAGCAAAGGAAACTTACGGACTGGATTTTGAATGGTCAAATAGATCCTCCACCTCCCCAAAACTGTCTTGTGGCAGAAGCGGCCTTGACCTTGCTTTGAGGAGCCTCTTGTTTTCTCAGGCAACAAAGACCTTTCCAGGAGGAGCAAAAAATGTAGCTGCCTTGGACAAAAATCCATTCAAGCTTAAAATGCAGGAGCATTAACTGCTCAGAGCCGTCACCAAGGAGAGATAAAATACGTCTGCTCTCTCCAGACCTGGGAGATGCTTGCAGTGTGATTATTTTTTTGGCTGAGAAAGCTGCTTAGCCTACAGAAAAAGGAGCAGACCTGAAGGTTTATGAGTCGGCTTTTCAAAGACAGCAACCCATCTTCTTTCTTACCCCTCCCCTTTCCCCTTCCCTGTAAGGGAACACTTAGCAAAACTAAATAAATTATCAGCTGGGCCCCTAGAAAATGCTCTCACAGGGCAACACCGGTAGGCTGCAGCCAGAAAGGCAGTTTGCAGAGCTGAGGTCATGGGCTTAGAGAGGCAAGGAGGGAAGATGCAAGAGAAGGGCCAGGTGAACAGAGAAGCCTGCGGGCTGCCCTCCTCCTTCCTCTTCCTCCTGCTGCAAGAGAGGACACCTGGGCTGACTTGTGCTGACCCAGAGGAAGGGCTGGCCAAGCCGTTCATGTGACTGCAGATCTGGAGCAAGGCTCTGTGGTGCAGGGGCTGAGAGGGGCGGGGCGAGGGGGCTGGCAACCTGCAGACTTGTTTTTGAGACATGGCTTCACCATCTTCTTGCTGGCTGAACTCTGGTGCTGTTGGGGATTGTTCTGGACTTTGCCTTATCTGGAATGACTGACATTTACCTGGGCTATGGTAATTTTTTTCTCTGCTACAGACTGGGTTGCGTCCTACCTGTCTAATTCACAGGGTGACGTGTTCAATCCCCAGGCGAATGTAATTAGAAACAGGGCTTTTCACAGGTAACTGATGTTAAATGAGTTCATAACGGGTGGTCCAAGCCTACAGTGATGTGGGGGTAGGAGATGGGAAGAGAGATGCCTTTTGCTTTGCTTTCTCCATGTGCTTGGGAGAGCTCAAGTAAAGTTCACTGTCTGCAAGACTAAGGAAGACCCCACCAGGCCCTGGTGGGCCAACACCTTCAGCTTGGGCTTCCAGCATCCAGCACTGTGAGGAACACATTTCTGCAAGTCCCTGCTGTGTCCTATTTTGCTGCAGCAGTGCAAGCTGACTTCTACAGTCTCCTTAGGTACTGGGAAGAAGCAAATGTGAGGAGGCAGGTGACATGTGATGCCGCATGGGGCTGTGGGGCCAGGAAGTGGTGAGGGACCATGCAGGAGGTGACCCGGGCGGGCCTGGGGTCCTGTCCCCTCCCCCTGCCCCCCCCCCGTCCTGTTTTGGAGGATGTGATTCTGCCACTTGCTGCACAGAAACAAGATGGACCATGTCACCTCTCTTTAAAAAGCAACAGGGCTGGACATTTCTGGGATAAGCAGCCATCTCTCCTGGGGACTTGAGTGTCCCTGAGTTTTCAGGAATAAACAAGGTGACATAGACCTTGACTCCTGGAGTTTGACTCCAAACCCACTGAACCACTGGAGCATTGTGGCTGAGAGGAAAATGCAGTGGTCCCTGTGAGGGGTGTCCTCAGGAAGTCTTGCTCCTGTCTGCTTGGTGACATGTGAGCTGATGCTCTCACATACACATAATTTGTCCCCTTTACTACAGAGGAAGAAAAAGTGAAAAATGTTTGCTCCCTATCCAGTGCCTACTCCAGGCCAGAGGTTGTTCCGTGGGTTTGGTAACGGCAGCCTGAGGTATAAGTGCTGGTAATTGCTGGGGAGCATTCTGCCCTCTGACAGGGCTCTGGTGACCTGCTCCCATGGGTGGGCAGGAACCTGCAGCATGAGGCCCCTGTGCTCTTGAAAGGCTGGGCTATGTGTCCTGGTAGCTGGCCACTAGCAGAGAACCCAGCAAACTTCCCTAGCCTGGGGCCCTGCATGGAGGAAGGCCTGTCTCTGCCTCAGCCTCTGCTCCAGCCTGGGGGCATGCCTGGTGCTGAGGTGTGACTCTTCTCTGCTAGGCAGAGCAACTGTGCTAGCTGTCAGCTCAGGATGTTTATACCCCAGGCTCCTTGTGACTTCTGCTGCATTTATTTTAGCATCTGCCCTTTCTTTAATCCTTGCCATCATGGAAACCTGGACTTTTTAGTCTCTGTCTCTATTCTGACCCTGCTCACCCCCATATCCTTCCTTATAAGGACCAAAGCAAGGTAGGTTACCATCTTCTTCTGGGGGTAAAAAACAGCCCAGTGAACTTCTCATAGTATGATTTCACAGGCCATGCTAATTATTTTTTAGGGCTAGCATAATAAAGCCCAGGTGATTTGCCTCCAGCGACTTCTCCTTATCTTCACACAGCTCTGGATCATTTCCCCGCATGGCAGGCAATTACCATGAGCCCTGCAGTTTTTACCAGACGTTTTTTTGTGGGAACCCTGCTAGAGCCCACAAAGGTTAATACGCTTCTGCACTACAAATCTGGGTATTATCTTGTGGATGATAAGACTTGCCAGTGACACTTTGAGTCTAGACAATTTACAAGGTCAGCAAAGCAGAGGGGGATCCCACCTACATCTCTGCTAATGACTTCCTCATCAGAGTGTGGCTCAGTGAGACACAATTGTTTGCTATGGCTTCCTGTGAGGGGCAGGGGAGCAGTATTTGGTCTACAAAGCCCTACTTCTCCGGGGGACGCTAAAGAGTTTTGGGGGTGCAATCCGCTCTTGCTGGCAGACACCCAGAACTTTACTTTCAATGAGTAAAGTAGTTATTTTGCTTCTTATGATTACTGCATAATATACTTCAATTAAGATTCAAGTGTTAAATGTATGATCCACATGCAGATCATAGGAGTGGCCAGGAGAGTGGAAACAAATCTTTGGAGTGACTTTCTAGACAGAGAAATTCTAGGAAGGCCTAGATGTTGGTGGGGCCAGCGAGGTACACTGCCTACTTCCTATTAAGACCTCAGCTCAAGGGCATGAAGCTCAGATGGTACAGTGCTTGCCTCGCACACATGAAGCCCTCCCTGAGCTTAGTTTCCAGCACTGCACGGGATGGTTGCAGTGCTGTGATTCTAGCCTATGGGAGGCAGGACAGGAGGATCAGAAGTTCAAGATCATGCTCAGCTGCTTAGTAAGTTTGAGGCCAGCCTGAACTATCTAAGACTTTGGTTCAAAAGAAGAATTAAACTTGAGAGGGAGTGGTCAGTGAGATGGTTCAGTGGGTAAAGAGTGTGCCTCCAAACTTGATGACCTGAGTTTAGTCCCCAGCACCCACATGATGGGAGCAAACTCACTCTCACAAGTGACAGGTAAAGTAGGTGATGGATGAATCTGGTTGATTGGGAGAAAGCACCAGGACACAGATAAAAATCCATCGGAATAGAGTTTATTGGCAAAGGAACACATGGGACAGATTCCCTTTTGGGCAGGAAAAATGTCTGCCCGGGTCATGAGCTGGGGTCTTTTAAAGGGGGAGGCTTCCAAGGTGTGTAGAAGGCAAGACGATATATATTCTTTTTAAGTTGGGCAGGGGGAAGCAGAAGAGCAGGACTGTTAAAACCTGCCCCCTTTAGAGATCAAAGGGGAAGCCTGCTGTGTTGGCTAAACAATGGAGAAAAGTCTGCTTCTCTTGACTTCAAAGACCAGGGTGCTTATCAACTCGGTTCCTTTTTCTCAGGGGCTTGCCAGGTGCATGAGGCCCTGTTGGTGAAGGGGCGGGGCTATCTGAACCTTAACAACAAGGTGTCCTCTGGCTTACACACACACACACACACACACACACACACACACACACCATGGTATGCACCTGCATGTACACATGCAATTCATTAACTAAAATTAAAATTAAAAAGACAACAAGCCAGGGCTGGAGAGATGGCTCAGTGGTTAAGAGCACTGGCTGCTCTTGCAGAGGACCAAGGTTTGATTTCCAGCACCCACATGGTGGCTGACAACTGTTGGTAACTCCAGTACTGGGGGGATTCCGAAGCCGTCTTCTGACTTCTGGGGGCATTACAGGACACAGGTGCACTTACACTCATGTAGGCAATACACTCATACACATAAAACAATAAATGAGGTCCGCCCTCATCTCCCTTTGCTTCCTGGGCTGCATAGCCTCTGGTGTCCTGGTACCACCACCTCTCCTGGGTAAGTCCAGTGCACCCACCGCGCCTTGACTGGCCCGGCCTCTTTCATCCTCCCAGCTCCCCCACCACATCTCTCCTCCTAACCTGGGTACTGGCCTGTTTCTTTTCTTGGCACCCCAGGTACTGGGGCTAACCTCTCCTTTCCACCCAGAGTCACCACTGCTTCCTACCCAGTTCCTCTCAGTAGTCCCCAGGAGCCCTAAGGGCCTCTTCCTGTCCCCACCTCCTTTTGCATCTCTGGGTGGCACAGCCACCAGCTTCCTGAGACCAGCATCTTTCCTGGGCTCTTCTTCCAGGCCAGGCCAGCCCCCAAATTCCTGAGAGCAGCATCTTTCCTGGAGAGACCCAGCCCTTAGGAGAAAGCCTGAGAGCATCTGAGCCTCATATCACTTGGGCCTCTGTAGGAACTCCTCAAGACAAAAGCAATTAGGCCACTCCAATATAAAATCAAAAGAGGGAACCTGATGCCTACCCTAGACCAACCAGCTTCTCATGCCCAACAAGTAAAGCACAAAGGCACATAAAGTTTAAAAAAGAAGCAGACCTAAACTCAGCAAAGAAAGGCTTGAGTCTCACACAAGAATCAGAAGCTACAAAAGAAATTCACATGTCAAAGTCACAGAGAAAAAATAATAACATGAAAAACCAAAATAATATATCCCTACTGAGTACCAATAGTCCTACAAGGAGTACAATGAGAACTCCCTAGAGATAACACAGGCCTTGGAACTCAAAAGAACAATTATAAACATGATAAAAGAATTCAGTGAATTTAAAGAACACACAAAAGAAGAAATGAAAGAACTGAAGGAGATAGGGATAAACTTCTGAATAAATTCAGAAAAGAGTTAGAAATATTGAAGACTACTCAGGCTGAAATGAAGAAGGAAGTGAAACACTCAGTAAGCCAATTAGAAATGACAGGAAAAAGCCTCACCAATAGAAAGAATGAAATGGAAAACAGATTATCAAGACTGGAAGATAAAGTGGATGAATTAGACCACTCAAACAAAGATTATGAAAAATTTAAGAAAACACAAGAATGGAATATGCAAGAATTATGTGAAACCATAAAAAATTAACTTACAAGTCATAGGCATACAGGAAGGAGAGGAATCTCAAGATAATAGTATGGACCAGATCTTCAATAAGATTGTAGAAGAAAATTTCCCAAAATTAAAGATATGCCCATACAAATACAAGAAGCATATAGAACACAAAATAGGACCAGAAAAGAAACTTTCCATGGCACATCATAGTAAAAACACTAAACATACAAAACAAAGAGACAATACTGAACGCTGCAAAACAAAAATGAGTCACATACAAAGGAAAACCCATCAGGATTACAGCTGACTTTTCAGTGCA
>NW_008350356.1:781809-782640 GCF_000622305.1 Nannospalax galili
TATAGCAAGAATATGAACAGAAATAAAAATGAAAGGAACCAATACACATCTTTCATTAATAACTTTAAATATCAATGGACTGAACTCCCTACTCAAAAGACACATATTAGTTGAATGGATTAAAAAACAAAACCCATCTTTTTGTTGTCTGCAAGAAACTCATCTCACTTTCAAGGACAGGTGCTACCTTAAGGTGAAAGAATGGAAAAAAAAATACCAAGCGAATAATAGTAAGAAAAATGCAGGCATTGCAATTTTAATATCTGATAAAATACATTTTAAACTAAAACTAATCAGAAGAGATAAAGAGGGCCACTTCATTCTGATCAAAGGAACAATAAACCAAAAAGATATTACAATCATGAACATATATTCACCAAATTCTGGTGCATCCAACTTCATAAAAACAGTACTAGAGGATTTTAAGACCCAAATTAATCCCCAACTCAATAGTAGGGGACTTCAGTACCCCATTGTCTCCATTACATAGGTCAACAGGACACAGAATTAACAGAGAGACATGTGAATTAAACAATACCATATATCAAATGGACCTAACAGATATCTACTGAATATTCCCACCCAAGAACCAAAGAATATACTTTCTATTCAGTGCCCCATGGAACTGTCTCTGAAACTGACCATATACTGGGGCACAAAACAAACCTCAACAAATACAAAAAGACTGAAATAATTCCATGCATTCTATCAGACCACAGTGCAATAAAGCTTTAAATCAACACCAGAAGAAACCCTAATAACCACATGAACAGATGGAGGTTAAACAACACACTCCTGAATGATGAATGGGTCAAAGAAGAAATTAAGAAA
>NW_008350356.1:783234-824597 GCF_000622305.1 Nannospalax galili
GAAAACCTAAAAGAAATGGACAGATATCTAAAGGCATGGGAACCACCAAAACTAAACCAAGAAGAGATTAACAGCTTAAACAGATTCATAACACAAAAGAAATTGAAACAGTAATACAAAGCCTCCCAACTAAAAAAAAGCTAAACCAGCCCAGGACTAGATGGATTTACAGCAGAATTCTATCAGACATTTAAAGAAGATCTACATCCAATATTACTTACCTTATTCAAAAAGATAGAAATGGAGGGAAATCTTCCAAATTCCTTCTATGAAGCCAGCATCACTCTAATACCAAAGCCAGGTAAGTATACAACCAAAAAGAGAACTATAGACCCATATCCTTAATGAACATAGATGCAAAATTCTCAACAAAATACTAGCAAACCGCATACAGACACACATCAAAAAGATCATCCACCATGATCAAGTCGGCTTCATCCCAGAGATGCAGGGATGGCTCAATATACGTAAGTCAATAAACATCATAAACCATATAAATGGACTCTAAGACAAGAACCACATGGTCAACTCAATAGATGCAGAGGAGGCCTTTGACAAAATTCAATATGCATTTATGTTCATAGTCTTAGAGAGAATTGGACTGGAGGGAACATACTTCAACATAATTAAAGCCATATATAACTAACCCACAGCCAATCATTCTAAATGGAGAAAAACTGGAAGCATTCCCATTGAAATCAAGATTCTTGAAAAAGCAATTAAATAAGAAAAGGAAATTAAAGGAGTAATAATTGGAAATGAAGAGATCAAATTACCCCTTTTTGCAGATGACATGATATTATATCTAAGAAAAAATTGAGGAAGACATCAGAAGATGGAAGGACCTCCCATGCTCATGGATTGGAAGAATTAATATTGTGAAAATGACCATCCTACCAAAAGTCATGTATAGATTCAACACAATGCCAATCAGAATCCCCATGACATTTTTCACAGAATTGGAAACAACTATCCTAAGATTCATGTGGAAGCACAAAAGACCTCGGATATCCAAAGCAACCCTGAGCACTAAGAGCAATGCTGGGGGCATTACTATACCAGATATTAAACTGTGTTACATAGCAATAGTCATAAAAACAGCATGATACTGGCACAAAAATAGACCCATATATCAATGGAACAAAACTGAAGATCCAAATTTGAGTATATGCAATATCAGCCACCTAATATTTGACAAAGGGGCCAAGAACATTCACTGAAGGAAAGACAGTATGTTCAACAAATGATACTGGCAAAACTGGATCTCCGCCTGTAGAAGAATGAAACTAAACCCCTTTCACCTTGCACAAAAGTCAACTCCAAATGGATCAAAGACCTCAATGTGAAGCCTGAGACTCTGAAACTGTAAGAAGAAAACATAGGCAATAACTTAAAAGATATAGGTGTAGGAAAGCATTTTCTAAACTGGCTGTCAACTGCTCAGGAAACAAGGTCAAGAATCAACAAATGGGACCTCATCAAACTAAAAAGCTTCTGTATATCAAAAGAAGCAACCGAGGCAGTGAAGAAAAAAACCCACGGAATGAGAGAGAATCTTCACCAGTGACACATCTGACAGAGGTTCAACATCCAGAATATATAAAGAACTCAAAATAGAAAGAATCAAGAAAGGAAGTAACCCAATTAAAAGATGGGCCAAGGAAGTGAACAGAGAGTTCTCAAAAAAAGAAATAAAGATGGCTAAGAAGCATCTTAAAAGGTGTTCAACGTCACTAGTAATTAGGGAAATGCAAATTAAACCACTTTAACATTTCATCTTACCCCAGTCAGACTGGCTAAGATCAAGAGAACAAATGATACCAAATGTTGGAGAGGATGTGGGGAAAGGGGAACACTCATCCACTCCTGGTGGGATGCAAAGTTGTTCAACCCCTATGGAAAGCAGCGTGGAAAACTCTTAAAAAACTACAAATGAACCTACCATTTGACCTGGTTACACCACTCCTTGGCATATACCCAAAGAACTCATCCTATTGCAGAGACACTTGTACATCCATGTTTGTTGCTGCTCTTTTCACAACAGCTAAGAGATGGAAGCAACCTAAGTGTCCCTCAACTGATGAGTGGATAATGAAAATGTGGTTCATTTATACGATGGAGTTTTACTCAGCAGTAAAGAAAGATGAAATCATGAAATTTGCAGGTAAATGGATGGAACCATAAACTGTTATACTAAGTGAAGTAACACAGACTCAGAAAAAAAAACAACAACGATAAATGTTCTCCTTCATATGTGGATCCTGGCACCAAATCCTGAGTATGTATCCAGACATAACTACAAGAACAAGGATAATGAAAAGGAACCCGGGAAATAAAGGAAAAGAAAGAATCTGAAAGAGAAGAACAGTAGGAAACAGGCCTTAATAAGGGAGATATGGATAAAAATGGGGTGATTTTAAGGGGAGGGGGGAGGGAAACTAGGGGATAAATGGAAGGAAGGAGCTCAAGAGAGGTGGGACCATAGGAGAAGGGTATTATTAAGGGAGAAATAGGAAAAATTGGGGCACCTTAAATGGGGAAACCATGGTGGAAGGGTTAGACAATGAGAAAGATAAATAAAGCCTAGCTAGTTTTAGAAAACCACAGGGAACCATATTAGTCCAACCTACTGACAAATTATATATAACACCAGATCAAAGAATATAATATATGTCTAGGCAAGGTCTTTCTGAGAGGGTTTGGTCTTTGCCCAAGCTTTATCTACATGGTACATGGTAATTAAAAGTACCAGACTGGTGGAACTAAACATCTTGGTTCTTTAACAGCCATACTATGAGGCCTATACTAATTTGGACAGAGGGACATAAAGGACAGTTTTTCCTCCTTGCCCTCCTAGGTCGACTAAGTTCCAGGGGACTATGAGCGTTTCTCAAAATATCCTGTAACTGTGGTTAGTCACCTGTCCTCTTGATCAAGAAGGCCATGGAGACCCTACCAGATGGACTTGAACCAGTGTCCAGTCTACAAAGAGGAGGGTCAACTCAGAGGAAACATCTCATCCATACTTCCAAGTGAAGTCAGCCATGGTCAAGTAGGACATTTGACTTATCCTCACATAGGCAGAACTGGTAAAAGAAAGGAGACAGGGGTGCCTCCAAAGCCCATGTGACCCCTAAGGAACAGATCCTCAAACGGTCTTAAGAGTAAAACTAAGTTGGTTTGTCTGGGCCAATTGTAGGGTCTTAAACCCCCAAAGGAAAGTATAACCAAAGATTAATGAGGTCAGTATAATTTTTTAAGAGTCCATATGTATAGCTAAAGGCTACATAACAAGAAACAATGCCAGATAGGAGATACCTTCCTTTGAGTTATTGGCCAGGGTGGCCCAAAATACTCACAGACAGTAACCCAGCATCAAAATGGGAAAATGAACAGCAGACCCCAATCTTATCTAAAGGAATATTGACAACTGATTGCTGCTAGATGAGGAACAGCTGATCTTCCTAAAACAAGGATCTCTAGATGGGGTGACTAGATTCAGAGGATAGACAAGCACCGGGAAATGGCTGGAGGTATCAACAACACAGTGGACAGTAACAGGGATGACAGAGTATATGGGCTATGGGAGGGTGCCATTTGGAAAGTGGGTATATAGATGAATAAGATTGTGTGGGAGGTTCTGTATGAGACACACACACAAATCAACAAATTAAAAAGAAAAGACATATTTGAGGAGGAAGCATAAAAATGTACTTCATGTTAAATAGTGTGGGTGATAAACATTACCATTGAAATCTACCTGATGAACTTATATCCATACTTAGGTGCCAAGGATCCGAGTGCAACTGACCGTGACTAGTAATAATTAGATACATAGAAATTAAAGACACATGTGGAAACATCTAAGTGTTAGTAGCATTTAAAATGTAGGAAACCACATATTTTAAAATGAAAGGGAGATCTTCTTTAAAGGGTAAAAACTCATTCTATTTTATGTCTTACATGGTCTATACTGAGTTCATCATTGTATAACTGTAATAATTCAACTGTGAACCTAATAATTTATGGCCACTTTTGAAAGAGATGTATCTTTGCTCTGGAATGTCTTACTGAACATCCTAATCCTGTAATGAAATGCTTTTTCTAATCATGTGGCTATTAAATAAAATTTAAATAATAATAATTTTTTTTTTTTAGAATAAACATGCCAAGCAAGTAAACGAGCATCAGCTACAACAACAAAAACTGTCAGAAAACGTTGGCTCAGATGTGGCCTAGAGGGTCTTCATGTGCATGCCCTGTGCTGGCGGCCATTTGGTCACTAGACCCTCTCTCCGTGTCTCACTTTTCCTATTGTGCTCAAATACCCTGACAAAAGCAACTTCAGGAAGGAAGAATTGTTGGGGCTCACAGTTCAAGGGTTCAGTCCATCGTGGTGGGGAAGTCAGTGTGAAGAACCTGAAGTGGCAGGTCAGATTTCATCCACAGTCAGGCGTAGAGCAAGATGGTTAGTCCTCAGTTAAAGGCTTCCTTTATATGTGGTCTAGGACCCCAGCCCAGAGGATGGTGCCAGCCCCTGTAAGGCAGGTCTTCCCATGTCAGTGAACCTAATCAAAATAATCCTCCACATGCCTGGCCAGAGGCTAACCTAATCTAGATAATCCTTCACTGGCAGGTTTAGCAGCTTGTCTCCTAGGTGATACTAGATCTTATTGAGTTGACATCAACATCACACTTCAAAACTGAGTTTTGTCTTTCTTACCTCACTGACTATTCTCTGAAATGACTGCAGTTACTTAATACACAGACTCAGCAGCTGTCAACCCCATAGGATGTCACCTCTTGTGGCAATGAATCTGCCCGTTTACATTCAGTATTTCATCATCAGAGCCTAGAGATCCTGGCCCAGAGTGGGCTTCAATAAATACCTTGCGTTTCACATTTTGTCTCCACTCATACTTGGAAGCAGAGTTTCTGGCTGTCATTGGCATCCACTCACTTAAGAATCCATTGATGATTTGCTTTTACGTATGATTTGGCCATAAAAACTTTAACATGTGTATCCATACTTTGTTGCAGTCTCCCTATAGCAATGAACTTGGCAGTTCACAAATATATTGTTTGGATGGCCTGGGGAAATGGCTCAGGAAGTATAGTGGTCAGTGAGCAAGTATGAGTACCTGGGCTTTGATCGTTAGCACCCACGTAAAACAGCTATGAAGGACAGCCTCATCAATAACCTCAGTGCCTGGGGGAGAGAGACAGGTACATCCCCCTGCTGGCAGCCAGTCTAGCCAACTGCTGAGCTCCAGGTGAGTAAGAGGCCCTGCGCAAATAATAAGACTGGCCATACCAACCTTTCATACACACACACATGCACGCATGTGCACACACAGTGCTGTCTGGGAACAGTCAGAGGTGACCTGGATCTCAGGCTTCCCAACCCTTTGGGATAAATTATATGGTTATTGGAGTCTGTGAGCCTTACCGCATTCTGCCCTGGCTGCTGAATGAGTGAAATGTCTTAGATAGGGCCTCTGGGGGGAACAGGCCCCTCAGCCCACTGTTCATTTGCTTCACCACTTTGCAGATACAGAACAAGGCCCTGGGAGATTGAGCAACTTGAACAATTGCCTGATAGATGAAGTAGGTGATGTATGAACCTGGTTGATAGGGAGAAAGCACCAGGACGCAGATAAAACTCCAGCAGAGAGTTGATTAGCAAAGGAACACATGCGACAGATTCTCTTCTGGGTAGGGAAAATGTCTGCCCCTGGGTCATGAGCTGGGGTCTTTCATAGGGGGAGGCTTCTGGGAGGTGCAGAAGGCATGACGGGGGTGGGGGGGAAATGGCAAATGGCAGAATGGCACAGGACGGAGGACACATTGTTAAAGCCTGCCCCTTTAGAGATCAAAGGAGAAGCCTGCTGTGCTGACCAAACTGTGGAGAAAAGTCTGCTTTTGACTTCAAAGACCAAGGTGCTTTTCTCAGGGGCTTGCAGAACCCTGAGGCCCTCTTGGTGAGGGGGCAGGGCTATCTGAACCCTAACATTGCCCAGTTGGTAAGTGGTGGACAAAGCTTCATGGAGAACCTTTCTCTGATTCCATAGAGATGGGTCTGCTGGTAGACCCCAGTGTGGCTTTTGTTTACAGCCAGCAGCAGGCTGCTCTGTCCTCCATCTGACTGGCTATTTAGGGCTATTTAGTGGCTATTTAGGGCTATTTAGTGACAAAGCAAGACAGAAATGGCCATAGCAGTCAGAGCACTTAGAATTGAAAATGACTGGGATTGTCTAGCCCCACCTTCCTAGAGGACCTCTCAAGGTAATCTTGGCTCAGTTCATATAACCACTGAGTGCCAACATCAAGACCAAATCCCAGAGTTTGGGGTTCCCAGTTCAGAACTTCCATACAAGAGAGTTTCTGTGACAGGACCAGGATGTTGTTGCTTAGGAGGGAAGGGCAGCAGAGCATCCTTGGGGAGTAAGCGGCAGTGACCTCACTTCTCCCCTTCTTGCTCTGTGTCTTCCCAGTGTCCCACTGCACCCTTCCACTTCATCCCTGTCCTCCGGTTCCCCGGATGCAATTCCAGACTGGTGTAACAGGTGTGTGGCTGGTGACAGACTGACTGCCCATGTGCACTCATACAGACACTAATTTCCAGACCCTTCATGATGCAAAAGCTTCTGTTTTGTAGAGCTTATGTGATCTGCCTGCTTTTGAAAGGTGCTCCTCAACCAATCCACCCACTGTCCTTTCTTCTGTCTCATAGCACCTTGTGTTCATTCCATACCGTTTTCCCTCCCCTAGAATTGACACATAAATGCAGATCAATGTAACCATTAAGCACAAGCTTGTGACTCTCCAACTCCCCTAATGCTACTGCCCCTCTTTGTCTCCCTCTCCAGAATTCTATGGTGGGTCATAACACTCAGTCCTCACTGAAGCTATATGGCCTCTTACACTGTTGTTTAAGATGAGGCTGACTCATTTCTCCAGTCAGACTTGGCACCTAGAGCATGTATTATAGATTAGCTGAAATAGAGTTTTCATCATTTGATTCTTTAAAAAGAATAGATTTAGGGGCTGGAGCGATGGCTCAGCGATTAAGAGCATTGACTGCTCTTGCAGGGGACCTGGGTTTGATTCCCAGCACCCACATGGCAGCTACAAACCATCCTTAACTCCAGTTCCAGAGGAATCCAAAGCCCTCTTCTGACCTCTGTGGCATTGCACGACATGGGTGCACTCACTTATATGCAGGTAATACACTCGTACACATAAAAATAATAAAGTGCTAAAAAAGAATAGATTTAAAAATACTAATAAGGTCTTTAGTGGTCAAGTAAGATAAATAGATTGGTCACAGGTTAGCTTCAGGTCTCATGGTTTCCAGATCCTGATATTTCCCATGGTGGGGGTTTCCCTCTGCCCTTCCTCCCCTCCAACCGTTCTACAAGTTTCTATGAATTCTTCATCTACCACACCCATTCCTGGCCTGGAAGTACCATGTCTTCTTTTTACCCCTGCTCTTCCTGAAAGGAAGCTAGCTCTGCACTCCTGACACCATTCTGATGATTGTGATTGTGGTAAGAGTCCCTGATGTCACCAGTACCTGATCACTATTTTGTTGCTGGAAGTGGTCAACAGAAACCACCAGGGACCAGTTGGAAAGCAGCCTTAACCCCACTCTCTCGAAACAAAATCAAACCTGCTCTGACATCAAAGGAAATATTGGGGAATCGGTCTGAGAGATTTCCATTTTTATCAACATTCTCTGCAAACTTCCTCTGTTTTCAGCAATCTGTCAATTTTGTTTAAAATACAGACCTGACCCTGCAAAGGCCTCTGGGAGACTGTTGGACACCAATGCCAAAAAAGCCAGGGTTTAATATCACAAAAATAACAGCTGGGGACACTTGAATGGAAAAGGTTGGAGGAGGCCAGGGAAAGAATACGTGCAGGCGCATGTACACACACCCTGTGGATCTGTGTCTGGACCAGATCCCTCACCGTTTATCTAAAATACAAACTCTGAAGCTTGTCTTTTTTAAAAAGAAGTTGAAATTGGTAGCGATTACATGTGAAAGAGAGAGATCCGGTCTGTGTCTGCTTACAAAGCACCTTTTCCCTTCCCCTCCCACCCGGTGCTGTTTCTCTTCCCTACCCCTAGTTTGCCCCTGAACAAGTCATTTACAAGAGATGGCTGTCATGGAGCGTAAAGAAATAATTTAAAAAATCTTGAAAAGGCTGGCAGCATTAAAACCCCTGGCTCTGTCGTTTCTCTGTTTCTGCAAGCAGCAAAAGATCCATAATTCTCACACTTAATGTAATTCCAAGGCATCTAAAGTGATTTACAGTCGGTTTACTCAATACTTTCAGCTTTATTTAATGTAACAGTTATGGCACATAAAAAGTTTATTGACAATCCTTTGGGAGTGCGATTGAGTAAGAAAGAGTCATTGCTAATACCATTACAGCGACAGAAGGTAAGAGTCTCAGCCTGCTTTCTCTGTGACCTTGGTGGCTCTTCAAGCGAGGGTTATGCAGGGAAGGGCCCTTTCCACCCTCAGCCCTCCCACAGACCTGTCCTGCCCCGAGTGCCCTCTAGGGCTGCCATCTTGGCTAGTTTGGACAGCTTGTTTTCAGGCTCGGTTGGCAATAGGCCTTGATGAAAGCCCTCTATTTAGGTTACTCTGGAGTCTCCATTAATATGTAGAGTCCAAAGTAGCAAAGCCTGCTAAAGTAAAAAAAATGTTTTCTCCCTCTCGTGCTGCCTTGTTCTCTATTTTAAAAATAAGCTGCACTTTCCACTAGGTCCACCACTGCTGGAGTTCAGCTCAGTTCTTTTTAATCCCCAATGAAGCGGACGTGGAGAAGTGGGGAGACCCTTTTCACATGAGGTTGGCCGGTGCTATGGAGCCGAAGACTTTTCCGTTTCTTGTGATCACTACACTCCTGTGTTAGACAAAAAGCAGTCAATTAAAATAGAGCCTTTCATTGTGGTGTGTCCCTGAATGCTTGGCATTTGCCTACACATCTTTCCAGTGGCTGAAGGAAAAGTGGCCACCAGAAGACCAGGAAGGCTAAGCCACGGGCCAGACTCCACACGACTGTGAATTCAACAGGAATGCCTACTTTTCTCTCGAATGACGCCACACCCCATGAATTCTGTAATCATGCGTACATAAGGGGTCTTCTTAGGATGCCAGTGGTGACCAAATGCAGCACAGAGCAGGTCATACAGGTATGTACTCTTCTTGGCCAAGTATGCATTCAAGTTCTAGCTATAAAATGCTTCATCCTCTCCTGGGTAAAAGTAATGCCTCTGACTTTGGGAAATGATATATTTTACATGTGTAGAGTTTGGGGCCAGTTTCTTTTTCCTTTTATGCACAAACTTAAAAATCGAAATAATTTTCTATGAATACAATTTCTAAGTAAGTTACTCAACTTTCATTTCTGTCTAAACAAATCACCCTCACTAAACATTCAGTTTCCCATATTGTGTAAAAGTCATTGTATGGCAGTTGTTTTACTGAGTGGTAACTGTGTGATGCTCTCAGGAAACTATCTGCTCTGACTCTAAAGGTTTCTGCCTGGTCAGTCCTCACAATGTTACACATATGTATACCCCCACTCACCCACACCCACACCCACACCCACCCACACCCACACCCACACCCGCCCACAACCCCACTCACCCACACCCATACCCACACCCATACTCACACCGAGAGAGAGAGAGAGAGAGAGAGAGAGAGAGAGAGAGAGAGAGAGAGAGGGGGGGGCGGGCGATACACACAGGGGGCTAAAGACACTGGCTAATCACATCAAAAGCCCGGATGTACATTTTAGTTTTGTGTGGTATTTATCTCCTGGTTTGACTATGATAATATTTGTTGCTATTAGTTAAGTGTTGGCCAAAAAGTGACCTATTGAGGCAGTTTTATTATATACATATGAACATATATTCTTCTATATACTTGCATGCTAGTTTTAAAAGTTTGCAAACTTTCAGGGCTGGAGAGGCTCAGCAGTTAAGAACACTGACTGTTCTTGCAGAAGACCCAGGTTTGAATCCCAGCACCCACATGGCAACTAACAACTGTTTGTAACTCCAGTCCCAGGGGATCTGACAGCCTTTTCTGACCTCCAAGGGTATTGCACGACAGGGGTACACTTACCTACATGCAGGTAATACACGCATACACATAAAATAAAAATAATAAAAATTTTTCAAAAGTTTTAAAAAAAGTTTGCAAACTTTCTTGTGAGGATGCTATTTAAGAGGAATGTTGCATGGCCCCTCTGTCTCATTCTCTGGTAGAGAGGCCGTGTGCCACCGTGCCTTTGTGGGCTTTGGAAAACTCTCAGTACTGACTGGACTTCCAGACATTCATTCTGCAGGACAGAACTCCATCCTTGACATTACCTGTTCAGGACACTTTGTCCTGTTCTCTGGTAGAGGTGGTGTGCTGCTGAGCCATGCGTTTCCACAGTCTGGTGGTACGGTTTTGTCACGGAGCTCTCTTTACTTGCTCTACTGTTTAGGAAGGGAGGAAGAGTATGTCCAGGAGAGTGAGCCTTGCAATGCAGAGCTGGCAGAGCACTGGGCATTTCCTCCTTGCATCGAGAAGTTGCTTTATAAACACACGATGTATAGTGAGGCTTGTGGTGAAGTTTGCATCTTTCCACCCATTTATCTCTGTACCTGCCTGTTTTTCATATTTTTTTAAGTGATTATTGTGAAAAAATCCCTTTGTTTGTTGGTGGGCTGTACAAGTACCCAGAGAACAGTTTGTGTGACAGGTTGAGGTTTGTAGTTCACAACCGCGGTTGCCTTGTGCTATGGGGAAGGACATTTTGGGGTTTTCAGTACTGATATATGATACTAACAAGCTCCTGAATAAATAAACCCAGTGCTTTGCAATGTGCTGTGACAGGTATACCAAGTTTACTATCTTGTAAGAAAGTTGTTGAGTTGGTACTACCACATTCTACCGATGCGGAAACGGATCCTTGAATAAGCAGTTCAGTCAATGCTACATGGTCAGGAAATGGCAGCCTCTGACCTGAAGCCAGACTCAGCAAACCTTGAGCTTTACCATCAGGCCTCCCTGGACCTGCTGAAGAAAGATGGTCACTGTAGTTTTCAAAACAAGGAACGTCGTTCCATCAACTTTGGGTCATGTAGAAGGATGAACATTTACACTTGATTCCGTTTCTCTCACGTCTCACGTTCTGTTCCCGAAAAGATCTTGTTCTCACTAGATCATCCTGAGGAAACACTCAATGAATGGTGGTATCACCAGACTCAACTGTAATCAAGACCCTACTAAAGACCAGAAAACTTTCAAGAGTGAGACAAACGAAGGTTCATCAATGGTCAGAATTTAGTTTTCTGACTGACAAGGAAAGTGGAAGAAAAAACGCAGAAAGATTCTTTCTTCGGTGTCAGGGACATTTCAACACCATGGCACCTGGGGGGCAAAGGGGCCTTTCTGGTTGGGGGTAGTTGTACCAGTAGCCACAAGAGGGCAGCAGAGGGCCAGACCATCTAGTAACAATAACTCTAAGTTAATTTCTCAGGAAAAAGTTGGGCAGTGAGAGAGGCTGCAGGGGACTGCTACACGCAGTGTGCCCAGGGTGCTTCCCCCAAGCCGAGCCCTTCTTCAGGGCTCTGCCTCTGCCCTGGATGCTGGGAACACTGGCTGCTGAAAGCTCGCAGATGCAGAGTTCCTGAGAACTGCCTGCCCAGTGAAGTGCTCTGCCCAAAATATGCCTTCTGGCGGGTGTGTGTGTGTGTGTGTGTGTGTGTGTGTGTGTGTGTGTGTGTGTGTGACAGGCCTAGTGCTGATCCTGTCAGGGTATGTCCACAGAGGGTCCAATTCTTGCCTGTGTCTTTAGTGAGCAGGGTCTCATGGTCACAGCTCGATATGATCAGTGATTGACCAGTGTGGAGATTGGAAGGCCTTGCTCCTCGCCTCAGTTTGTGGGAACTTTAAGGGCCATCCAAGATTCAGAGTTTCAGAACTGGTGGAGGCCTCAAATTTGGGTCTTCATCGTCTGTCCAGTTCTGCTTTTCTGAATTCACTGACTTGTAGCTCCAGAAATAGCCTCCCAATGAGCACACATCTCTCATGGTCAGCTTCCAGGGGCCTCAACTACTTGTATGGAGAAGCATAGCAGTTAAACCAAAAGCTAGAACTAAGACGGACACAACAGACCAAGAATGGAAGTTACTTCAGTAACTCCTGAGCAGACCCTGTGATTTTTTGTGGGTGCAGGTGCAAAGGAAGCTGGGTCCATAGGCCCTTTCCTCAAACTACCTTCCTTCCCACCTCTGTCCACACAGCAAGGGGGGGCTGACAGTGTCACCCTTCAAAATGCCACTAAAGCACTATTCACAATTGTGTTGACAGCGTCTATATTTGCCTTCTCCTGGCTGGTACCCAGACCCTAAGCCAGGATCACATGGCATATTCAGTACGCTTCCTATGAGGACATGGCCAAAGGAGACGGGAGAGAAATAGAATTCTCTAGCTTTTGAGCTCATTCTCCAATTTCCCTGAAATTATTTTAACCCTGGGCCACATAAGCTGTTGTTAATTTTAAGTCCCCGGTAGGATTTTTCCACCTAAATAACACAGGGCCTGTTTCTTTCCTTAGCTTCAGTAAGAACCCCTCCATCAAACCTCCCATTGTTAAAGAAAAGGACTCCTAAGATCACGTGCCACAAATCCAGCATTTTGTAACACGTACAGAGGCTGGGGCCTCCACAGGGAAATGACTGAGCGGCCTATGGATTAATGTACTATTATTACATTACTCTTTAAGCTTCAAAGGTCTGCCAGGAGGGCTAAGCTCACTATCTATTCCATGACATTTTAAGAACAAATAATACATTAATATATTTAATTTGAGAATAAACACATACATTACAGGCAGGGGATTTTGTCTATGCTGATAAGGCGCCAAATGACCTTTCCAGAGCAATCCCAGAACGCAGAGCTGGAAAGGGACGTGTAGAATGTGGGCTCTAAGGCAGGTTTGGCCTGGGAAGAACTGTCCTGCCAAGCTCTTTGGAGATGGGAGCCATGGCCATAATTACTCCTTCGACACTAATCTGCAGGACCACTAAATCTTGCTGCCTCAAATTAGTTAATCAATTAAGTGTCAAACCACAAAACGTTGGAGATTTGGGGCTGTATTTATTATCTTGGCAGGTGCGTCCTCCCTTGGCCTCTCGGCTTCTTCCCTCTCCTCCTTGCAGGGGAGCTGGCTTTTAAAAGTGACCAGTTGCTCATTGTTTATTTCTGGCTTATTAGCAAAACAGTGGAAGTTACATAAGCCTGATGCCCAGGACAGACCAAATCCAGCCTGAGATTGACGGTTTGGCTACTGTTCGGGCAGAGCTGTGTGTTTTCTAACGCCTTTCCTGGGATTAACTTAGAAGAGAGTGGTGTCGATGTGCCAGTGTCTTCTGCTGTGTCCTCTAAGGTCATCCATTTTGGAGCCTGTATTAACTGACTGAGTCTTGCTTACTGTTGTGTTACTCTCATAAGGTAAGCAAAACACAAGCAGCGGTAGTTTAGAATTCCCTGCTCGGAGTCTTTATTTTCCCTGGTTCCTTGCCTCTCCAACAGATGTGTCCAGCTTGGTGCAGTGTGGGCTTCTGGGATCGAGGATGCAGCTACACAAGGTGCCTGGGGGCTATGCCATAGAACCTGACTGCCTGTGCATCTCATGGGCCTTTCTGACGTGATCCCACCAAACATATTCAGCTCACTCTTGTCATCTTAGTGACAAAATAGTGTCACAATTTAAATTTCAAGTTTGCACAAATAGATGGCCAAATTAATTCTACTTGGTGATGAAAAATTAAGAGATGGTCCCAGTGTTAAGGATCATAGACTCTCATTAATAAGACAGAGACTTGGTTATCTAACAATAAAGAACCCACAGGAAATGGCACATTATTTAATTACTTGCTGTGTAGTCCTAGTATACACAAGTTTGACATGAGGTTATCACAATGCTTTGCTAGTAATTCCAGAAGGGAATGTGGTGACTTCATATCTAAGAGATTTTAGACACTCCAGAAGTGACTCCTTAATTTTAGAGTTGAAGAAACTGTGGCTGAGAAAGGCAGAGGGACCTCCTCAGGAGCAGCCGAGGGACCTCCTCAGGACCAGCAGAGGGACCTCCTCAGGTCCAGCAGAGGGACCTCCTCAGGAGCAGCCGAGGGACCTCCTCAGGACCAGCAGGGGGACCTCCTCAGGTCCAGCAGAGGGACCTCCTCAGGAGCAGCCGAGGGACCTCCTCAGGACCAGCAGGGGGACCTCCTCAGGTCCAGCAGAGGGACCTCCTCAGGAGCAGCCGAGGGACCTCCTCAGGACCAGCAGGGGGACCTCCTCAGGTCCAGCAGAGGGACCTCCTCAGGAGCAGCCGAGGGACCTCCTCAGGACCAGCAGGGGGACCTCCTCAGGTCCAGCAGAGGGACCTCCTCAGGAGCAGCCGAGGGACCTCCTCAGGACCAGCAGGGGGACCTCCTCAGGTCCAGCAGAGGGACCTCCTCAGGAGCAGCCGAGGGACCTCCTCAGGACCAGCAGGGGGACCTCCTCAGGTCCAGCAGAGGGACCTCCTCAGGAGCAGCCGAGGGACCTCCTCAGGACCAGCAGGGGGACCTCCTCAGGTCCAGCAGAGGGACCTCCTCAGGAGCAGCCGAGGGACCTCCTCAGGACCAGCAGGGGGACCTCCTCAGGTCCAGCAGAGGGACCTCCTCAGGAGCAGCCGAGGGACCTCCTCAGGACCAGCAGGGGGACCTCCTCAGGTCCAGCAGAGGGACCTCCTCAGGAGCAGCCGAGGGACCTCCTCAGGACCAGCAGGGGGACCTCCTCAGGTCCAGCAGAGGGACCTCCTCAGGAGCAGCCGAGGGACCTCCTCAGGACCAGCAGGGGGACCTCCTCAGGTCCAGCAGAGGGACCTCCTCAGGAGCAGCCGAGGGACCTCCTCAGGACCAGCAGGGGGACCTCCTCAGGTCCAGCAGAGGGACCTCCTCAGGAGCAGCCGAGGGACCTCCTCAGGACCAGCAGGGGGACCTCCTCAGGTCCAGCAGAGGGACCTCCTCAGGAGCAGCCGAGGGACCTCCTCAGGACCAGCAGGGGGACCTCCTCAGGTCCAGCAGAGGGACCTCCTCAGGAGCAGCCGAGGGACCTCCTCAGGACCAGCAGGGGGACCTCCTCAGGTCCAGCAGAGGGACCTCCTCAGGAGCAGCCGAGGGACCTCCTCAGGACCAGCAGGGGGACCTCCTCAGGTCCAGCAGAGGGACCTCCTCAGGAGCAGCCGAGGGACCTCCTCAGGACCAGCAGGGGGACCTCCTCAGGTCCAGCAGAGGGACCTCCTCAGGAGCAGCCGAGGGACCTCCTCAGGACCAGCAGGGGGACCTCCTCAGGTCCAGCAGAGGGACCTCCTCAGGAGCAGCCGAGGGACCTCCTCAGGACCAGCAGGGGGACCTCCTCAGGTCCAGCAGAGGGACCTCCTCAGGAGCAGCCGAGGGACCTCCTCAGGACCAGCAGGGGGACCTCCTCAGGTCCAGCAGAGGGACCTCCTCAGGAGCAGCCGAGGGACCTCCTCAGGACCAGCAGGGGGACCTCCTCAGGTCCAGCAGAGGGACCTCCTCAGGAGCAGCCGAGGGACCTCCTCAGGACCAGCAGGGGGACCTCCTCAGGTCCAGCAGAGGGACCTCCTCAGGAGCAGCCGAGGGACCTCCTCAGGACCAGCAGGGGGACCTCCTCAGGTCCAGCAGAGGGACCTCCTCAGGAGCAGCCGAGGGACCTCCTCAGGACCAGCAGGGGGACCTCCTCAGGTCCAGCAGAGGGACCTCCTCAGGAGCAGCCGAGGGACCTCCTCAGGACCAGCAGGGGGACCTCCTCAGGTCCAGCAGAGGGACCTCCTCAGGAGCAGCCGAGGGACCTCCTCAGGACCAGCAGGGGGACCTCCTCAGGTCCAGCAGAGGGACCTCCTCAGGAGCAGCCGAGGGACCTCCTCAGGACCAGCAGGGGGACCTCCTCAGGTCCAGCAGAGGGACCTCCTCAGGAGCAGCCGAGGGACCTCCTCAGGACCAGCAGGGGGACCTCCTCAGGTCCAGCAGAGGGACCTCCTCAGGAGCAGCCGAGGGACCTCCTCAGGACCAGCAGGGGGACCTCCTCAGGTCCAGCAGAGGGACCTCCTCAGGAGCAGCCGAGGGACCTCCTCAGGACCAGCAGGGGGACCTCCTCAGGTCCAGCAGAGGGACCTCCTCAGGAGCAGCCGAGGGACCTCCTCAGGACCAGCAGGGGGACCTCCTCAGGTCCAGCAGAGGGACCTCCTCAGGAGCAGAGGGACCTCCTCAGGACCAGCAGAGGGACCTCCTCAGGACCAGCAGAGGGACCTCCTTAGGAGCAGAGGGACCTCCTCAGGACCAGCAGTTATTCTGCCCCCCTTTGGGAAGAGTTTACCCGCCTTACATTCATGGCTCATTCCTCTGGGCCTACTAGATCTGGTGGCAGATCTCTGAGTCTGTTTTGTCACTTGAACCTTGAATTTCCATTGGTGCCAAATCCGTGACAAGAGTCTGATGGTTCTGGAGATGGAGAAGGAGATTGTCCCTTTAGTCCAGCTTCAAGCACTCCTCATGGAACCACTTTTGTGGCTCTCTGACCCAGGTCAGATGATTCCTGAGGCCTCATTGGCATTAGGAAGTGAATTTGGAGTCACCCAAACCTGGCTTGCCTCCCTGCAGCCTTGACAGCAGGCTGGAAGCCCATGAACTTGATGTGGCCAAGGATCTAGAGGAGATTTGATGGGCCAGTCAACCCCAGGCCTGTTTGCCAGGCCAGTCTTACGTCTGCCCATTTTGAGTTCAGCTTTCTATCCTCTTCCCAATACTGCAGGCTCTTTAATTTTCCCTGAACGTATATAAAAGAAAGCGAAGAAATTCCTGGATGTCAGCGTGTGTCTCCTCCAGCAAGGCTTAGGGTGGGTGAGCTGGTCTGCCTTTCTCCTTGTCTGCTTGTTCGCCACACACTGCTCCGCTGGGCTTTGTTTCCCCGGGTTATGATTTACACAAGTGGACCCCGGGCAGAGAAGAGCCGAGTATCAATTTCACTGGGTTACCGTGTTAAATGACCGGTGCATGGATGGTTATTGCTGCCTCGGGAGCAAAATGAAAGCCCTTTGCTTCCCTGACACTGCCGTCCCCTACGCTGATGATCAGTTAAAAATGTAAATAAAAAGACTGCACTTTGGAGAGAGTCAGCTCAGAAGGAGGGGGGATTGCAAAAGCGAAGTTTATTGATCCCCTGGTCAAGATTGATGGCACAATAAGAGCCGGAGCGAAGAGTGATTTTGCTTTTGAAAACGTTGATGAATAAGCACTGAGGGGCAACAAATAACTGGGCTCAGCCAGTGATGGACGGCGGTGGGGGAGCAAGATGCATTTTTATAAATGGGTGAAAGGAGAGGAGGACTTATTAAAAAAATGAATGACCACATGTGGCAGGGATATGCCAGGAGGGAGAAGAAAGCCATTGATTTATGTGTACTACTGGCATTTGAAAATTCAATAATAACATTGACAAATGAGAGGCAAACCTGGCCACAGGACAGCACCGAGCAGGAGTGCAGAAAGAAAATGCCAAGGTCAGGGAGAAGGAACAGAAAAACATGCTTATGTTGGAGAGCTTTACATTAACTCGTCTATATAAAGACATTAAGAAAAATCCCTCCACCATCAGTGGGTGGCTCTGTGAATCCAGCCAGTGAGGAGCGGTTCTGGCTGTCTTACTGTCTGAGAGGAGGAAGCGTCCAGAAGGCCACTGGGTGGCCGTGCGTCCCTGGGTCTCTGGCCCTTTGCTGCAGCACACGCAGCTCTCAGTCTGGGAGTTCCTGTCCTCGCTGCTCTGTCCTGGGGTCCTTTTGCTGTCCTTCCTCTGTGCCATTTTTGCTTTTATAAAGACTGTCCCTCCCATGCGGATCCCTTCCCACAGGTCCCCTCTTACTGAGGATGGTACTCTTGGTGTCTGCTTGTGTGTGGAGCTCCTTGTGTTTTGCAACAGTATTCACACACTGTGCTTCTAAGGAATTTCTGTGAGAAGTGGAGCTGCTTGGGGGCTTGGCTGTTGCTGAACTAGAGACACTGGAAATAAAGTGAACAGGAAGCAACATCCCTGGCTGGATGGATGGGCGTGAGAGTGTGCACATGCCTTCCTGTTGAGCAAGGCTCGCTGAAAGCAAGCTGTTGACCTGTGACCTGTGCCACCCTGATGATTTCTGGGGAGGCTGCACCCACTTGTCTGCTCTGCTTTTAAGCACAGGATTGCAACATTTGCTTGCTGTCTTCTTTCCTTTGTTTCCTGGCTCTGCCTTAAACCAGAGGAGTGGAGTGGAATGGACCCTCTAGGGAAAGGGCTAGTCACCTGTCAAGAGCTCTCTTTGTCTGTTCCCTGCTCTGCGGCTATTTCCCTGGGCTTGGCTGCTGTGCTGGAAGGTGAGAGGAAGCTTCAGCAGAAGCATAAATTCTTGCTAGTGTCCTCCTGAAAAAGCCAGGAGGTTCAGTCTCTTGTAGGCCCCTGACCACAGGGCCCCAGGTATGTCTACCTGTTTCCTTAGGGTTTCTACAAGCCCCCAAAGCTCATCAGATTTCAGGTAGAAATATTTTATTAACTCTTACCACACAACCAAGTCCTCTCTTGTTTTCACTGTTCTTTCTCTGGAGATTCTCAGGAATTTCCCCTCCTTGTCTTTGTTCCCAGTGGCAGACACAGGTAACAAAAAGGACATCAAACTGAGGGGTGGATAATGCAAGGGGTTAGGAGGACGGGGTTTGCCAGCCTCCTGTAGGTCCTAGATCTCTCCGAAGAGAGCTCTACACCTACTCTCGCGTATCTAATGGCCATCAGATCTAGTTGGCATCCATTTTTCAGGAAAACTCACGAAGTCATGTGAATTGCCTTGATAAAGCCACTTAGCTGAACTCACAAAAGAGGGTCCTTCTCTGAACTTGCCAGAGAGTTTTCCCAACCCTGCTTCTGGAAAAGGAACTGGCTCCATATCTGGCCCATGGCTTCGCCCATGGCTGTTTCTCAGTGATTATTTGTTGAGTGAGTGAGCTGTGGGTCATCATGTGGTCTTGAGAAGCTGAAAGGCTCAGCCCTGCCATTTCCCTCCATGGTAGTCCAGGAGAGAGGTCAGAGTATTTGGGAGGGATCTTGCTGAGAATGAAGATGGTCACTAACCCTAACAAGTTGACCAGCAATCGTAGAAAAGAGCTGAGTCACAAAATACTGTAGCTGAAAGGTTTCAATCCTGAGTGCTTTTCAGAAATGGCTTCTGCTTCCCAGGGGAAATAAGTTCTTGGAATCTTCCAACATCGTGGCTTATGGAACATAGGCCAGAGCTGTAGGGTAGGCCACTCTGCTTGGTTAGTGTGAGTAGTGCTGGTAGGAGGCTAATACCCATCACTCAGTCTCCTCACCACCCCTGGGAGATTTGATGTGCCCCTGCAGACCCCCATGGCAACTCCAAATATAACTGAAGGCCCTCCAACCAGGCCAGGCCTTCAAGGTTAACGGATTACTGGGCATGCTGGCTACAATCAGCTGGGGAGTGGCTGTGTCAGCTCACTGGCCCTGTGGACCATAGTCATTTTTGACAAGTTAGATAAGGGTGCTATAAATCAATGCATCTCTCAGCCCTCACTGAGAAGTGTCCTTATGTAGCAGATAGTGATTAACACAGAAATCCACAAATGTGCAAAGTGCCAAGAGCAAGAAACTGCAGACTGCTTATCACTGAATAGGACACATTATCAAACTTCTGCCTCCCAGGGCTCAGGGATCACTGTGGAAGAGGGGGAGGAAAGATGGCAGGAGCCAGAGGTGGTGGAGAACCACAAGGAAACAGAGTTGTCCAGATAGCTGGGCAGTCGCTCACATGAATTCACAGCAATGGTGACATGTACAAGTCCCATGCAAGCTCAAACAGGACAAAATCCCAGCACAGACAAGAAAGTGGGTTAGAAACCCCAACCCCACCTAAAAAAATTTGGCAACCAATGGCTGCTGGGAGGAGGAGAGACCATCACTTTCAAGGACAGGACTCTTGGTAGGTTAACCAGGGTCCAATGGATGGACCCACATTGAAGGCCATTTGGGGACATAAATTTGACTCTGTAGACCTTATATGTGTATACATATAGCACATTAAATTTGGCAAGGGACAGTAAGGGGGAGTGTGGATAGGGGAGGGGATCTAAATACTATCAAATTATATTGTATGAAAACTACAAAAATTCAATTTAAAAACCTGATGAAATGGAAAAGGTTAAGGCTAAGAGAGGGGGATCTAAATATGATCAAGATGTATGAAGTGCACAAAAGTTCAATAAAAAATATGTATTGAAAAAAGTGGTCAAGGCAAACACATGAAGCCTCAAAAAATTAAGGTTGTAGGAGAAGGAACTCTCAAGGTACTGGGCCTCAGGTTTGCCCCATAACACTGGTGAGTGAGCTCGTTAAGTTTGCGGGGCTTTGCTTCCCGCATTCTGTCTGTCCCCAGTAACCACAGTAAAGGTAGAGGGCAAGTGTTACAGACTATGGATGCACTGACCTTCCCATGGGATATATGAAGGGCACTGCAGAGGGATGACAGAGGGACAGAGAAGCAACTTGTCTATCTTTGCATTGCAGCCCCACCCCTCACCCCTGCCCCATCCAGTATGTTGCTGAGTTAAAGCTTTTGTCTGTTGATTGAATAATAAAAGTTTGTTTTGCTCTAAGGCATAAGCTGCCATGAGCCTTTTTTTCTAGTTTATTTTGCTGAGATGAATGCTACAACTTTTGATATTTTCTTCTCTAAACACTAAATTATATTAAAGAAGAATCTTTGGCTTATACTCATATAATGTGAATTGGAACAGGTAGAGAGATGGGTCATGGGAAAACGGAGGCAGCTGTGCTATCCATCTCCACTGGAGCCTCTTACAATGAGCAGATTCATGTTCTCTCTCTCTCTCTCTCTCTCTCTCTCTCTCTCTCTCTCTCTCTCTCTCGCTCTCTCCCTCTCTCTCTCTGGTAAGGTTTCACTCTATAGCCCAAACTTAACCTCAAACTCTTGAACCCCTTGCTCAGTCCCCTCAGGCTGGGATTATAGGCATGTGCCATCACATCCAGCTTGCAACATTTCTTTAAGAAGGACCTAATAATGGACATCTCCTAACAACTCTGTGAATACAGACCTATGGGCTCCTGGCAACCTCTGGCATAGCCTTTGCCTTCTTGGGCTACCTCAGCCTTCTGGCCCAGTAGGGTCCAGTGAGCCAATACAGAGGAAGGAGAAATACAGTGTCAGCCTCTGAGAATATTGCAAACAGTCTGGCCTACAAGGAGGAGGCCAAGGCTCCTGCCTGCTGCCTTGACCATTTAGTGGGAAGCCCTTCTGAGTAGGCCCAAGAGAGTCAGCTCTGCAAACTGCTTTTAGGCAAATTTGCCATTTGTTCTATGGAGGAATGGGAATTCTTTCCCCTGGGAGCAGATCATCCCTCCAAACCGGCTCAGCAACCTCAAATACATCTCTGAGCCTGGGTTTCCTTATCTGCAGAGTCACAAAATAGCACCTCTGCTCTCATAAAGCCACTGAAAGGGTTGATTGTCACTGTGGCTACGGATGCACTGTGAGTATGTGTTATATTAATGGAGAAGCTCTTTCTTACTGCCATTGATGTGAAGAAGAGTTTGTTTTCTCTCTCCTTATTGAACCATGTGGGGAGAATCCTGGGAGTCACGGGAATCTCAGACCCAGTGGTATTCACAAATTCATCCCTGCATCTAGGGTTGCTTCCTCCAGGCATCTCAGCACTCACAAAGCTGGCCCCACTGAGTCGTCCAGCACAGGGGCCTGGGGTCTGGATGGACGGTGAGGGGGGAGGGTGAGGAAGGAGGAATCAGACGACCAGTGTCTCCTTGCTGAGCGTTTGATTTTCCTGCGGTAGGCTGGTGGAAGGGGTCTCTCATTCCATATGACATGACTTATGAAATGGAAATGTACAGAGTCTCTGTCTGCATTACGCAAAGCCTTTGCCTTTGTGGGGGGTCTTGGTGAGATGTGGTAGGAAGAATCGCCTGGTTTGACTCAGCCTACTTCTGGTCTAACCACGTTTTTGACAGAGAGGCTGTTGTTTGTCATTTATAGTCGTCCCACCCAGACCTGCTGCACTCCTTGGAGTCTCTCAAAGCCTAGACAGACGGACAGGCAGACACATCAATTTGGCAAGCTTCTGGTGAGTCTGAGATGTGTCTCTGTTCACTTCAGCAGCCCTCATTATGAAGATGGGGGTCACATCAAATGTGTGCTTAACTGCTGTGAGCCCTGAGCATGAGACAAGAAGGAGGATCTTTGACTCCTGTAGTCGGCCCTTCTGTTGGGCTGAGAACAGGGAGGCCAGTCACACGGGCAGTCAGAGTCGTGGTAAAAACCATTTCCTGGTGCCTTGTTCTTCAGACTTTATTCATCGCTATTTGCCATGTTCTTGATACCAGTAATAGGCTGAGATCAAATGTTTATGGGGTAGATAAATAGGCATTGGCCATTTCCCTTTATCTACCATAAACCACCAACTTCAGATGTTGAATAAAGAAAAAGAAAACCTATAGGATGTTATACCATGTGACATTCAGTGTTTACTATGTGCTATATATTTGATTTGCCATGAATTCCATTTAATAAACACATAGTATTGTGCCTTGAATGCTGGATAAATATAGCAACGATGTGGCAAGGGCCGGAAAAGGCTCAGAGAAACAACAAATATGTGGGTTTAGGTCCTGGCTCCAGTCTTTGACATGTTCAATATGTGTACTATTTTTTTATTCTCCACTTGCCTAGGGCAAAGTACTTGGCCCCTGCTTTTTCCTGTATCTTCATCTGTAAAATGAGGAACCCATCAATACTTTCACAATGGTGAAGATTAAGTAGTTGTGTGTGTGTGTGTGTGTGTGTGTGTGTGTGTGTATCACAAGGAATAGTTCTCAGTGCATAGTATACCTTCAACAAATGTGAGCTATTGTTATTCCAGTGGAAAGTGCCACTCAGCTGTGAGCTCCATAAACCATGGGCTTAACTGTCTGCCTCAATGTTTAGCACAGTACTTACTACCTAAGAGGCCTCACACATATATTTGTTGACTGAACAATAAAGGATGGTTCATGGAGATGGTCCAAACGATGGGCTTCATTAACCTTTGTAAAATATAATCTGTTATTATAAGGATAGCCCTTTTTGCCTATAGCAGCTTCCCTACGCACCAAGGTGGCTGGGCACCCACAGAAAGCCCAGGAGTTGTGAGTCTGAGGCTCAGACCTGGGAGGTCTATAATGACTTTCATCATAGCACTGTCTACACACTAGTGAGGCCCATGGTTGTCTGAAGCTGTCAGCAAAGAGTTGAGGATTTCAGACAGATGCTCACGGTGGCCTCAAGGGTCTACAGTGTGTCCATATGTGAGCCAGATACCGCCCCCAAAATCCAGCTCACAGTATTTCTAGCCCCGTTGCTTTGGTGAGGGCCAATGGCTGGGGGAATGGGAGCGGCTGTGGGGTCAGGGGCTGATGGGAAATGAAGTGTCTCTCTCGGAGGCAGCTGGGCTTCTTTTAATGGGCAAGGTCAGCAATGAAATGACCAGGAAGAGAAATTGCTGCCATTATGCATCAGTTACAATCTTATATCAATTATTCCCTGTACCATTCCCTTTGCCACGGGCTGAAGCAAACATGGCCCTAATCAGTTTTACATCTCCGTTTAATTTTATTGGAAAGAAGAGCCCGTAATGCATCATGGAGGCCGAGTGTGACACGAAAGGTGACCCCCTGCCAACTTAATGGCACAATACATAACCCTTAATGAAGTCGCTATCTTGTCCCTCTTTTGCTGTCTCGGCCCATGATTTACAACGGCATCATTTTGCTTTGCCCTCTTTTCATTTCGGCTTTGACAAAGTGGATGAAACAATTATCTTCGTTATCGGCCAGAGCAGTAGAAATGTGGTGGGGGCTTTCTGCAGGTGGATGGCCTTGGCTGGGGACCAAAAGCAATGGTGGAAGGTTCTTAGGAGTTTTTTCCCTTCTCTGGATTTCTTCTGTGACTATGGGCATCTGAAGATGGATTGTGTATCCCAGTGAACAGTGTGAGTCCTCTATCACTGTGGCAAGAAGTCATTTCAGAAAGGGAAGCTGCAGACAAACGAGAGCTTGGCATTTTGCAGCTCATTGTCTTGAGGCTCCTAACACTGTGCACAGCCAGGCCACACTTTCTCACATCATCATCCATTCACCTAGGGGAATAGCACCTGCATTTTTCTACATTATAAATGATACCTTGTATTTATTTATCATAATTAGAAGTAATTTATTCATTCAAGTATTCAAATAACATTTATTAGGTGCTTTATAGATACTTTTAAAATTAGGTGCTGTGGAAAGATGAAAGGGAACAACTGTAGACCTTCTCCTCAAGAAATGGAATATTCTATCAGCATAAAAGGGATATGACTATAAGCAAACGTATCATGATGTAAACAGCTGAGCAAAACAAGATGTAAACTGCATGCTCAGTTTGTTCAAAGGCAGAGCTGATTTTAAAATTAGGGGAATGGAATTTGAACACATAAAAAGAAAAATGCTAGCTGTATGTGGTGACATGTGCTTGTAATCCTAGCACTTAGGAAGCAGAAGAAGGAGGATCATGAGTTTGAGGGCTGCCTGGGGAACACAGAGAGAGTCTGTAAACCAAACAAAAAAAGTCCTCTCCCCCACAAAAAGAAAATGTAATGAGATTTATTATCTTATAGGACATGCTGGTCCAGAGCAATGGTGGCTGAATATTCCAGACTGTGATATGCAAATATAGGTGGGAATGTGTCATAACTTGTTGAGGAATAGGGCATTTAATTGATAGACTGTGAGAAGGGAGTCTGCAAAGACTGAGATGACAGTGGAGACTGTCTTTAGTCCTCTTCCTTGGTATAGACCAGAAACGAATGATATAACTTAGACATTCTTGGTAGGGGCTTAGCCTTGTGGTGTGCCTTGCTTAGGAGACACTTAGGGATCTGCATGCATAAGCACATGGCATCATTGACCAACTTGCATTGTCTTTTGGCTACATAGCTTTTTTCCAATTGGTAAGTTTTTAAAGTTCAGCTCCAAGTACCTTTCTTTCCACTGTATGGACCCGGGGAGAATTGTAATTAGTTTTTACCAACTCCCAGGTTCTATGAAGTACAAAGATAATAGGTTGGAGGTTTGTTAATCAATGAGACTCTGTTTGCAAATGCCACCTTAATGAGGCCTGTTATTAATGAGATTTTTGAAATGATGATGGTTTTCTGTGGCATTCTTCTAGGTAGATGGAAAGCCTTATAACCTTATAATGCTGGTATGGTCAATTGGGGTCTTAAAGGATCCTTCATACAAATCTTCATGTAAGTAAATTTAAAAATAAGTCCATCCTATTAACTGACATATATGCAGACAGAGAAGTTGTCCCTGGAAAAGTCGATAAGTCTTGCCTTTGCTCTGCCCTTCCTCCATGAAGGAGAGTGAGGAGAAATGTTCCCTACCCTGAAGGCTTTCTTAAACTAACCCATGTTCACTTTAAACTAATGCATCAAACTTGCTGGTTGTTTGTCTATAGTGGAAAATATGAGAGAAGGGATGTGAGAGTAAGGGTCACATTCAATAGGCATCCAAGATATCAGTGATCAGACCATCTTCTCTCAGAAGAGTCTAGAAAAGCATTGTTTTAATGCTCTTGCCCCATGTCTAACCACTCTTGCATGCTTCCCTCCCACGGGCTTAGTCCCTGCCCTGCCCTCATGGGCACATCCATTGCCTTTTGATTATTAAATCCTGCCTGCAATCATGTCCATGATGGGCGCCTTGGAGGACGAAGTTTGCGCCAGCAGAGTACAGGAGCGTCGCTGTTCGCCTTCTCTTGGTGCAGTTACCAGAAGTGCGAGGCCACTTTCACCTGCTGCTAAGTGGGAATTGAAGCGGTGCAGTGACCTGGATACAGCTTATACCTCGTGTGCAGCACCACGTGCCAAAGACCGTCCCAATCCTCCCCCGCTGGGTAGGCAGTGGCGGGTGATGGGATGATCTCTGGGAAAGAGAACAAGACATTTTGGCTGGCGCTGGGGAGAAGAGGAGGCAGGAGAGGGAGCCCCGCCGTACTTCCTTCGATCTCAGTAAATTGGAAAGGTTTTTCCCTGATGCCTGCTGATATTTCCTGATGGAAATTTCTTCCATTGACAGAGATACAGATGGAGTTTGCCGACATGGGACTGTAGACACACTCTGGGATAATGAAAAAATGCCCACAGTGGCCATATGCTCAGTGGCAGTTTGCTAGAAGGAACTCCAGTTGAGTGAATACAAAATAGCATTTTTGGCAGGACTGAGTGAGGGGATCCTCTGTGTTTCCACGTCTTTTTTTTTTTTTTTCATCATTTGGTCTGATTTGTGTGAATTTTAAAATCACAGCCCTCTTTTTTTTTTTCAAAAAAAATAATTTTAATGAAATGTTCTTTTCCTCCAATCCTGAGATTTATTTCCAAGAGATTTGGACTGGGGCAAGTCCAGACTCAGAGAACAGATACTGTCCTCAGCCCCTTTCCCTTTAAATCTCCATTATGACTTCTCTCTTTTAATTTGGAAGACTGTCTTGTACCTGATAAGGGTGTGGTTACTGATGTGGCCTCTTTGTGCCCAGCATTTGCAGTTTGATCAAAGGCGTTGCCATCCCTGTCATACTCTGTGGAAACGGAAAACCTTTAAAGATTTTGCCCAAGGCCACACAAGTTGCACTTAGATTCAGGACTAGACTCCAAGTCAGTCATGTTTTGAAGCTCCCAGAAAAGCAGTACAAAGCTGCGTCAATTTGGGGCATAGGAAAGGATGGTAAGAGTTAAGTTTTGTTTGTGAAACATTTGGCTCTGCATTTCAACTCAAAACTCTTGGCTCATTTTATAACCTGAGGTTTCCAGGAAAGTTTTCTTACAATACTTTTCTTACCATACACAATCTAGCTTTGTGGAGCTTTAAAGAGGATTAGGACCTCCCCCAAATGCTATTTAATTCTATATGTTTACTCCTGGAGTGTTGGTGTAACCTAGTGAGACTAATCACATCAAGTGCCGTTTGTCTATCCAGTGACTTGACTCGTTTTATATAAGTGCAGGTCACAAGGCAGAAATATGACCGCAACACTTTTCAGTGTGAGAATATGTAGAAAGAAAGGTACCTATTTGAAGTCAAAATGTTCTAACCCAGGACTAAGCCAGGAGCAATTAGAACCCAGTGTCCATGGTGAATAATTTACCTCAGGCATTTTTATGTAGTTGCAAACTAAAAATGAGCTCAGGGCCTCCAAAGCATGCGCTAGACAGATCCCAAAGGGGCAACACTGGGAGATTTTCTTCCTCTTCTCCAATACTTAGTCAACACTTTGTAGCATCATGTGGTCAACACTAGGCTAAGGTGAACATGGAGGACCACATGGGCAAGCAGGTCGAAGGTAATCAGTCAGCTCCTTTCCTAGGCAAAGATGCTTCCTTCCCGTAGAAAGATGATAAAAGAGCACACACCCCACAGAAGGGCCTCATAGCCTCATTTCAACCTCCCAGTAGTCCTGTCCTTCCTTTCCAGGCCCATCTCTACTCTTAGTTAAATCAGCCTTGCTTAGTTTTGAGTTGCATAAAGCATTTATAAACTTACCTTCTCTGGCCAAGTCCTTGGTTTCCTAAAGTTTCATCTGTCTCCATCTGAGGTTGATTGTGTGTGTGTGTGTGTGTGTGTGTGTGTGTGCACACGTTCATGTACATGTGCATGTATGTGTGTATGCTCATCTGCCTGTGTGGGTGTGTGCATGCTCACATGTGTGTGCATGCACGTGCACACACACGTGTGTTTGAATCACTGATATACCTGACAGAGCGAAGGAATGAGGAGGCAAAGAGGGAGCTAGATGAACATGATGGTCATGAAACACTCAACTCCTGCCTTGCAAGGGCCCTTGTCTGGTCAGGGGTGTGCGAGGTGGGCAGAAAGCACATCCTAGAGGAAGGAGCGGCGAGGTACTCCTGCCCTTGGAGCCCCACTGTGAAATGCCAGCTGTCTGCTGGAGAGAGCCCTGAGGAGGAATTCCCAGACTAGGGTGGCAGACCCCGGGCATTCTGAGTCATCAAAGGTTGGACTAGGGGAAGCGGCAACTCTGGACACCTTGAAAACAGAGTCTATGAAAAAGAGCCTTGCTCTCTATTGGGCTTTGATTTCCTCTGACCCACCATCAGAAACCAGTTCCACGCCTGGCTGCTTCATTTGTATTGTGGCTTGAGTGCCCTGGGGGCATTTTATCACAAATTCTTCCTCGTCTTCTTTTACCAAGGCATAATTCTCCTTTCTCCTTCTAGATAGAGGAAGGAGAATAGTCCCAGACTTCAGAGCCTGTTCTGAGGTGGTTTTTCCTTTATTTTCCTATGGCGTGATTTATGGCCAAGCTTTTGTTTATTTATACTTCTCAGAGAACCTATGCCAGGGCTTACCTCTGCTGAAGGATTTGTCCTCAGAGCAGGCAGCGAATCTGTTCCCTTGGCAGGGGATGGAAGCCATAGCTTGTGACATTCTCCTGATAACCCTGCCAGGCTGTGGGCAGCCAGCATTCCTGCAGGGGGTGAGCATCACATATGTAAACAGAAATTGCTCCCCCACAGGAGGCAGTTTCCACTCACATTGTTTGTCACCTCTGAGAAGTGCAAGCCCTGTGACATGTTACATGTTCTGTTTTGGTGGGAGGACAGGAAAGGGGACTAGGGGATGCTGCAGTCTGAAGTTTTTTAATAGGAAGGAAAACTAAGATGGAATGAGCCGAAGGGCCACAGTCAGACCCTGGAAAACAGCAGAATTGCTTGTGGTCTCTCTCTAGTCCTGGCCATAGACAGGTGCTTCTACCAGGTGGGCATCAGGAAATCCCAACTACAGATTGGGGAACTCTGACATCTTCTAATTAGGTAAACGCATCACTATCATGTTCAAACAAACAGTACTTTAGTGCCAGACTCTGAAGGCAGCCACAGCCAGCAGGGAGCTGGTTTCCACAGAGTCAGCATTGGTGGTACCCTGCTAGAGAGCTGGTCCAGCAGGTCAGCTTCTGGATGTCAGGAACCCTGCAGAAGCACTTCTAGCCTGGCAGACCTGGGTGGGGAGACTTCATGACTGATGTCCCCATAGGTAAAGGGCCTTGGGGCTGGTTAGGAGTGGGAGGAGAGCCTGTGCCTGGATCCTGTGCCTTGTACAAGCATCAGGCCACAGAGACAGGTATGGATTACTCCTGGGCAGCGGCTCTTCTTGGAAGAAGAAGCTGGTGCAGTACCATACAAGCTCTCCTGAAAAACCACATTAAGGTGGAAAGTGGATGGACACAACAAACAAGGGCCCCAAACCCAATTCCAATAGTTATACACTATGAAACTTAGTATCCTGGCCATTTAGTCTTCCATGCATTTGAGATGTCGTGGTACTTCCTCTACATCCACCAACACCCTCTCTTGGGATGACTACTTTTGTCTAAGGCAGCTTCTAGAGAGACTGGGGAACTTGGGGCTTAATTAAAAGGTGTATCACCATGGACAATGATAACATGGGACAAATATCTATGGAAAGACACTCCTATTGTACATCATGAGAACAACAAAATAACCCCAAATACTGACCCCACCAAATGCATGCCGAACAGGAAGCCCAGTCTATTGCTGGTGGCAATGCAAAGGGGGACAGGCGTTTTGGAAGACATGCTGGCAACTTCTGATGAGACGAATCACACAGCTAGCATATGATCCAGCAGTCATTCTAGACATTTACCAACTGACTTGAAAACTTGAATCCACACAAAAGCGTGCATGTGGTGCTTGTAGAAGTTTTATTCATAATTGCCCAAACTTGGAAGCATCTAAAAAAACCCTTCAGTGGATGACAATGGATTAGTGTTCAGTGGTAGAAGGAACTGAACCATAAAAGTGAAGAAACCAAGTGCATATTACTAAGTGACAGGAACTTGTCCGAAAAAAGCCTTGTCTTGCCTGATAGCATGCGAAGAACTAAGGACAGAACATTCTGGAAGGAAATGTCATCTATGGCTGCATCATCCTGAGAAGTAACATTCTGGGAAAGAATAACATTCTCAGAAAAGTGCCGTCTACTGTGAGGTAAAGATGCTTTAAAAACTGCAGTGGGCGGGAGTTTGGGGTAAGGAAGTACAGAGCACTCAAACAGGGAGATGATTCTGAGCGACACTGCAGCTGTGGACACAAGCAACCCCGTGTCAAAACCCACAGCACATACAAGGAGTGGAATCTATACGCAATTGCCTTTGCGCTTGTGCACTGAAGGTTATAGGTAATAGGGAAGGGGGCCAGGAGCATGTGGGTATTTGCTATACTTTTTGCACATATTTTATAAACCTAGAACTTCTCAAAAAAGTCTGTTAATAACAGTGAGGACCAGCAACATAAAAATCAAACATACCCAGAGCCTCAGTCTCCAGAGGAGTAGCAGGGGCCCTGTGGGCTCTGTCGTGAATGGCTCCTCAGATCCTAGGGCCCAGGCATTGGGAGGACTAAGGGACCAGAGAAAATTCTGTGGTCATGAAAATGTTTTGCATGCAGTTAGGTGTCAGATGAGTTTGGAGAAACTGATTTTTCAAGTTTCGAAGACTGACTCCCTGGCCTCTTCTCATTCCAGTGGCTATGACTTCAAGACTTCACTCTGCACGGTTGCTGGGTCCATTAATGGAACAGAAAGGGAGAAGGAAAGTAAGAAGGGGTGAAAAGGGTCAGGGAAAGGAAGGGTGTGGAGGAGGAGAGAAGGGAGAAGGGAAGGGGAGGGAAGGAGAAGTGAAAAATGCCCCCTTTGGTTTTGCTGTAGCCAAATATAAAGTAACTTGGAAAAGAGAGCCGTTCATAACTGCGATGACTAGTCTAATCTCCCCAAGCCTTATTATCTCCCTTAAAATAGTGCTGTTTTTGCCCTATGTATCCCAAAATGTGGTGTCTGAAGTGTGGATGAGATTCAAAATGCCACCCCAGTCGACTTTTCTCAGGGCGTGCATGGAACCACATGTTTCAGTACGGTCATCCTCTGCTTGAACTCCAGGAACAAAGGGTTTCTGCTCAGCTGGCCTGGCCTACATCCTAAGGTTAAAATATTCTTTTCCTATAACAGCTTGACATTGTTAATATGAAGTTCCAATGCTTTGAAAACATAGGATAAACTGGGTATGCTGGTATGTGTTTTAATCCCCGGGAGGCTGAGGTTGTAGGGCTCAATGGAGCTCACAAGTTTGGACCAGCCTGGGCAACATATGAGATCCTGTCTCACAAAGAAACGTTCTGGGTGGTTGAAAACCATCTCATTCCCTTGGAGGGAATTCCCTTAGAGTTAATGTGTGACAATTAACTTTTTTCTTTAAGTTTTGCATATTTTTGGTGCCAGTCTTCACTATGTAGTCCAAGCTGGTCTTGAACTTTTGGTCTTCCTGTGTGCTCCCCGAACCTCGGTCTCCAGAATCCTGGGAATACAGGTGCATATCACTGCACTGAGTATGCCCCAAGTTTTAAGAAAAGCTTTTGCCCTCAGAGTTCTTTCCTATAATTAGTCTTTTCTCCCTCTCTCTACTCAGAAAGGAAAGCTGAGAGCCAGTGATTCAGTAGTGGCTAGAATGTGGTCAGACAGAATTGCAGAGGTGACTCTGGAGCTGAGCCATGGGACAGGAGGGATTCCTGAGTGCCTAGTCTTCCCTTGGCTCACCAGAGCTGTCCTTCATTTAAAAGGCACTATATCAGAAACCTCAGAAAACTGAAGGATAAAGAACTGCCACTGGATTTAGTCCACTGTCTAACAGGCACCCGTGGAGAGTGCTTTCTAATTGGGCTGATTCTAGAGCATCATCATTTTAGGGGTTTGATGGGAGTCTGTTGACAGAACCCCAAAGCAGCCATCACTCAAACCTGAACCAAATAAGATAAAAATAGAGAGAAATAAATAAATAAAAGTGAAATCCAGCCAAAAATAGGAGAAAGGAGAGGGAAAAAAAGAAGGAAAAGTGCTCACATTATCAACCAATAAACCCAATAATCCATTAGCGACCAAGGTTTCTGAATAATATAGTACTTTCCCAGTGCCATAATTTATACTGCAGACTAGAGAATAGACATGGTTATTAGAGTGAGGGCTACTGGATGACACATGATGCATGACCGCGCGGCATTGATCTTCACACAACAGGAAGGTGTCTAGACCGGGAGATGTATGGCTGTGCGATCCGGAGCAGGGCATATTTCATGGGAGGCCTAATGGAGTAGTGGAGCCCGTGATGGATGGGCTCGCCCAGTTTCAGTAGCAGTGCAGTTATAGCCGTGCTAATGCCTGACCTCTTCTGAGCCTCACGTCCTTCATGCAGTCAGGGTGACCTCATCTAAAGGGACAGAAAATGAGATGGGGAGCTGGGAGAGGGAGGAGAGAGGTGGGCCTTCGACATTGTGAAGGAGAGGGGGTTGGCCTGAGTGAGGCAGTCTGGGGTGGGCATGTAGGAAGGATTTAGAAGTAAAGGAAAGGAGGGAAGGCAAGAGTCATGTGGGTGGTAACCCAGGTCTGAAATAATTTGTTGACACTATGAAGAAAGGAAGAGCTCTTCCAAGATTTTCTTCCCTTCCTCAGTCAGCAGCACCCAGTAGCCCAGTGTGGCTGCTCTGGAATGCCTGGGGCTCTGTCCACTGTGCAGTATGTCTCCATCCTCTGAGGAAACAATCAAGGAAGGAGGTGAAAGACCGACTGTGAGAGAGCCGGGCCTAGTGCTAATGGAGTGAGGAGATGCTGTGAGCAGCTTTGAGTAATCCACATCGATTATGCAATAACGCAGGGAGCAGGCCGTTCTCTCTCCTGCACCCTGTTAGATGATGCTTAATGCATCCTAATGACACTTTTGATCATTCCTGGGGAAAATTAATGATTCATGCTGCAACCAATCCAAACCCATTGAGTTCTCTCTCTCGCTCTCTTGCTCTCTCTCGCTCTCTCGCTCTCTCTCTCTCGCTCTCTCTCTCTTTATATATATATATATATTTCTCTCTCCTCAATGTTACAAGGTAGGCAGGATTCCAATCTTACTTCTTAGCTGATATTTTACTCAGTAAGAAACATTTCTCATTCTTTTGCCTTCATTTCCGTGTTCTCCATCATTTCTAAGTCCCTCCTTATTTGGACTCCACTGGCTGGGTATGCAGTGAAGGCTCAGGTCCACCTGTATTGCTGTCCACTGAGAATCAAAAGGACTTGTTACAGCTACTCATATTTATACTTCGCCATAGCTACCCAACCACTTGCCAGCCACAGGAAATAACCAGTTCTCTCAGTAAAAGTTAAGTCCAAACCAATATCTTCACAGGTTAATGTACTACTCTGCTGGGTTCTAAATCTAGAGGGGTTGTATGGGTCGGTGGGTATCTGTTCAGCTCAGAAATCATGGATGCTGCATGTGGACTAGCCGCTACGGTGAAAAGGATTTTCATTGTTATACACTTTGAAAGCTTTTCCACTTTTTGGCCTTTGTTATGACTCTAAAATTTGTGCAAAAAATTATATCGGTTTTACATAGGAGGCTGTTTTCTGAGTCTCTTTGTGCTAATGCAGTAAAATACCTGACAGTGGTTGACTTGTGAAGAATGTAAATTTACTTCCCACAGTTCTAGAGGCTGCACGGCCCACAATCAAGGCAGGTTGAATGTGTGGTGAGGGCTGCTGTCTACTTCCACAATGGTATCTTGTTGCATCCTCTAGAGGGGAAGATACTGTGATAAAAGAGAGCTAAATGCTGCTGGAAGCCTCTTTTATAAAGGCCCCACTCCCATTTGAGATGGAGGAGCCTTCAGGGCACGAGCAGGTCTTAAAGGATTCACCTTAATACCATTACATGGGAAACATCTGAATTTTGAAGGGGATGCATCCACACCACAGCAGCTGCCTTAGTAATTAAGGCATCCTTTGGCTGGTGGAGATGAGTGGTAGGGGACACAAACATTTATAGAGAGCCCACAGTGGGCTGGGCACTGGTCCATCAGATCCCCTGGAACAGGAGTTATGGACAGTTGTTAGCTGCTGTGTGGGTGCTGGGATTCAAACCCAGGTCTCCTTCAAGAGCAACCAGTGTTTTTAACCACTGAACCATCTCTCCAGCCCCAGAAACCGCACTTTCTATGCACCGACTTCATAGCTACACCATATTACAGAAGTGACATGAACTGTTTCATTTAAACAACAATACCATTAGGTAGAGGGGACGCTGAGCCTCAGAGAAAGGAAGCAAGGCGCTTTAATCACATGGTAAAGTAGAGGAAAAATTTGAATTCTATCTGATTTTATGTAGCGCAAAACCTATTTACAAACTTAAGAATCTAGTTCATATCATACATAGAAATGAAATCTTGGTGGATTGATGGTGAAAATGAAATCTCTCATGTGGAAATGCAGTGCTAATTCAAGAGGCACATGTTATAAAGCAAAAGTCTGATACATTTTTTTACATCAAAAATGAACTTTAGATGCTTTTCATCTGTACAAAAAAAGTAATAAAGACAGGATTTAACTTCTTACCCGTAACAATTAAGAAATGAGACAAGGGCAGAGAGCTAGTTCAGCAGTTAAGAACAGTTGCTGTTCTTCTAGAGACCCTGGGTTCAATTCCCAGCACCCACATGGTGTCTAACAACCATTAGTAACTCCAGTTCTAGGGGATCCGACACCCTCTTTTGGCCACTGCGGGCATTGCGTAACATAGGTGCACATACATGCATACAGGCAATACACACATGCACATAAAATAAAAATAATAAATAATTTTTTTAAAAAGGAAATGAGACAAAACACGGGGCTGGAGAGACGGCTCAGCGGTTAAGAGCGCTGACTGCTCTTGCGGAGGACCCAGGTTCGATTCCCAGCACCAACATGACGGCTACGAACCATCCTCATCTCCAGTTCCAGGGGAATCCAAAGCCCTCTTCTGACCTCCACGGCACTGCATGACATGGGTGCACTCACATACATGCAGGCAATACACTCATACACATAAAATAAAAATAATAAAGTATTTTTAAAAAATAAATGAGACAAAACAAACACAAAAGTAAGAGTCAAGGTGCTAATTGACTGGAAAATGACCTCTGAGAGGAGGGACAGTGAACGAGGTGAGTCCCCCATCGCCCAAGCCTTGTTGCCTGGAGAACACTGCTGAGTGTAGAGCATGGGGGAGGAGATAATCGGTTTTACCTGCCATCCAGACTGGGATACCAGATACTCAGATTGGCAGTATTTCTGGGTACGTCTTTGAGGGAGCGAAGGATGAGACTAACATTTGAATTGGTGGTCTCAGCGAAGAGCGTTACCCTCTCAAGGGTACAGGGAGAAGGGGAGAAAAAACACTTAGACACTGTTGGTGGGAATGGAAATCAGTGGAGCCACTATGGAAATCAGTATGGAGGCTCCTTAAAACATTAAAAATTCTGTGGTCCAGCTCTGCCATCCTTAGGTATACCCTCAAGGGACCCAGCATATTATGGAGAAGCATCCATGATTTTTGCTGTTCTAGCTACAACAGCCTAGATATCCATCAACATATGAATGGATAAGGAAAATGTGGTACATATAAACAACAGAGTTTTATTCAGCCATAAAGAATGAGATTATGTTATTTTCAGGGAAATGGATGGAATTGGCGATCATCATCTTAAGTGAAATAAGCCAGATTCAGAAAACAAATACATTTTTTCTCATATACAGAATCCAAGTTGAATATATGTGTGTGTGTATATCTGTGTGTGTGTGTGTGTGTGACATTGTAGTAGATGGTGGACTGTTTGTGAAGAAAAATTGGCCAGTGGGAGAGAGACAAGAGATGACAATCAAGGGATTCATAAGATCAACTGCATAGTACACATGTATGAAAATGATCAACGTGTATAGTATACATGCATGAATATATCATAGTGAATAAGATCAATGTGCATAGTATACATGTATAAAAATATCATGAATAAAATCAAGATCAATGTGCATATTATACATTATGAAAACCTCATAATGAAACCTAGTATCTTTTTTACAATAAATATATGCTAATGGTTTTTAAAGAATCTCTATGACTAGATCCCTGCCACCACCACCATCTATACACTTCTAGGACTACACCCAGAATGTGAAGCTTTTGCTCCAGACCAGCCTGGTAAGTTAGCCAGAACCCACCCACTATCTCCAAACACATTCCTAACTGTGATTGCCCACTGCCCACATGATACAAGCCTGGAATCACCCTTGCCCCTTCAATAAAAAAAATCAAAAGTGGGAATCTGATGCATAGACCAACTTAACTATTCATGCTTGATCCAAAATCAACCAAGCTACAACAAAACAAAGGCAAAACCAAGCTTTCACATAACAAAGGCAAGCTAGAATTTTGTATCAGATACACACCAACAATTAAGTCCATATTCCCAGCTCATACCACAGAAACACAAACAACATGAAAAACCAAAATAACATGTCCCCACCAAATCTTACTAGTCCTATAGGAATGTTCTACAATGAAAACTACTCAGAGGAACTCCAGGACACAAAACTTAAACAATCATAAACATGATCAAAGAATTCAAGGAGTTTAAAGAACATACGAACAAACACCTCAGTGAATTCAAAGAGGCTAGGAATAAACTGCCGAGTGAAACTAAGAAAATGTAAATATACGACCGAATGAAATGACAAAGATAATTCAGGCTTTGAAAAGTGAATTCAGGGAAGAGATAGAAATATTGTAGAAAATGTGAGCTGAGATGGAGATGAAATCGAAAACCTCAATGATGCAATTAGAAAAGTCAAGGGGAAGCTCTTGCCAGCAGAATGGATCAGGTAGAAAACTGAGTGTCTAGAGCTGAAGATAAAGTGTGGTAATTGTACCACTCAAGCAAAGAACATGAAACATCTGTTTTAAAACACAGGAATGGAATAGGCAAAAGCCATGGACACCATGTGTATTAGTCACTTTTCTGTTGCTGTGATAGAAACACAGACCAAAGCAATTTATAGAAGGAAGAGTTTATTTGAGCTTACGGTTCCAGGGGAATTACAGCCCATCATGGCAGGGAGGCATGGTGGCTGGAGGTGGCTGGAGCAGGAGCAGCAGAAGCTAAGCTCTCACATCATCTCGCAGGCACAGGGAGCGAGAGACCGAACAGAGATCTGGGGAAGTTTAAGAACTCTCTAAGCTGACCCCCAGTGACGTGCATCCTCCAGGATAGCCACACCTTCTAAAATCTACCCCCAAACAGTGTCATCATCTGGGGACAAAATGTCCAAACACTTGGAGCCTATGGGGGACATTTTCATTCAAACCACCACACCATGAAAAGGCCAAATCTATAAATTGTAGGTATAGAGGAAGGAGAAGAATCCCAGGTCAATGGCACAGACCAGATCTTCATCAGGATTATAGAAGAAAGCTTCCCTAAATTAAGGAAAGACTTACCGATACAGCTACAAGAAGCACATAGAACACCAAATAGGCCAGAGCAGAAATTCCCCCATGACATACCATAGTGAAAATACAGAATATACAGATAAATGCAGTACAGTAAATAAACAGAACAAAGAGAGGGTATTGAAAGCCGCAAGAGAAAAACAAGTAACATATAAGGGAGAACCCACCATAATAGCTGACTTTTCAAATGGATGCTTCAAAAGTCAGAAGAGCTTGGAGCAATATAGATGTTCTAAATGACAACCTGTGCCAGCCTAGACTACTTTACTCAGCAAACTATCTGCCATAGTTGAAGGAGAAAGGAAAAAAAAACTTCTATGATGAGATGGCTCTGCATTTAAGAGCACTGACTGCTCTTCCGTTCCCAGCACCTGTGTGGTGGCTCGCAACCCTCTGTCACTCCAGTCCAAAGGGATCTCATACTCTCTTCTGTCTTCCACGGGCATTGCACATGCATGGTTCACTTACATACATGCAGGCAAGATACTCATACATATAAACTAAAAATGAACAACTTTTTAAAAACCTAAAAACCTATACTCCATCAAATTAGAAAATGTAAAATAAATCATTGGATTTCTAGGTACAAGTAAACCACCACAGTTAAACCAATAAGAGATCAACAACTTAAACAGACCCTTTATAAATAAGGAGATTGAAACAGTAATATAAAACCTTCCAAATAAAAAAAAAAGCCCAGGTTCAGATGAATTCACAGCAGAATATTACCACCTCCTCAAAGAATAACTACAATCAATACTGCTTAAATTATTCAAAAATATAGAAACAGAAGGAGAAATTCTAAAGTCCTTTTATAAAGCCAGTGTTGCTCTAACACCCAAGCCAGATAAAGACACAACAACAACAACAACAACAACAACAACAAATTGAAGGCCGACATCCCTGATGAATATAGGTGGAAAAATTCTCTGTAAAATACTTACAAGCCACATACAGGCATATATCAAAAACATCATCCACCATGATCAAGTCAGCTTGAGTCCAAAGATTCAGAAATTTATTTATTACAATAACTATTACAAATAATATAAATGGGCATAGAAACAAAAATCACCTTATTATCTCAATAGATGCAGAAAAGGCCTTTGACAAAATTCAACATGTATTCATGATAAAAGTCCTAGAGGAACTAGGACTGGACAGAGCATCCCTCAACATACTTAACACTATATATGACAAATACACAGCCAACATCACTCTAAATGGAGAAAAACTTGAAGCATTTCTATCAAAACCAAGAATGAGACAGGTTGCCCACTATCCCTACTCCTTTTCAATACAGTGCTTGAAGCCCTATCTAGAGCAATAAGAAAAAGAAGGAAAATGATAGGGATACTAGGTGTAAAAGAAGTCACGTCATCCCCATTTGTAGATGATATGATATTACACATAAGAGATCACAAAAATTCCACCAGAAAACTTATATAAATTATCAACACTTTCGGAAAAGTAGCAGGATACAAAACCAACTTACAAAAATCAGTGGCCTTTCATTTTTCTAAATTTAATTTAATTTTCTTTTGAGACAAGGTCTTACTTTGTAGCCGTGTTGGCCTGAAAATTGCTATGTAGATGAGGCTGGTCTCAAACTCACAGAATCCACTTGCCTCTGCCTATCCTGTGCTGGGATTAAAGACAGAAGCTACTATACCTTCGGTACCCTTTATACCAATAACAAACAGAGAAAGAGATCATGGAAAGATGCCCATTCACAAGAGCTTAAAAAATATCTAGGAATAAGCTTAACAAAAGATACGAAAGATCTTTACAATGAAAACTTGAAGTTTGAGGAAAGATCAAGGAAGACACCAGAAAAGCACTCCTGTGCCCATGGATTGGTGGAATTAATATCGTGAAAATGACCATTGTATCAAAAGCAATTTACAAATTCAATGCAATCTCAATCAAAATCCCCTTGACATTCTTCACAGAAATAAAGAGTAATCCTAAAATTCATACAGCCAAAGCAATTCTGAGCAAAAAGAACAATGCTAGAGGGGTTACCATACCAGATTTCAAACTATATATGCATAGCTATAGTAATAAACACAGCATGCTATAGGCACATGTAGATCAATGTAACAGAATAAAAGACCCAAACATGAGTGTACTTGATTACCGTCACCCAATTTTTTGACAAAGATGCCAGAACTACACACCCGAGAAAAGAGAATCTTCAACAAATAAAACTGGGAAAACTGGGTGTCCGTGTGCATAGACTAAGGAAATTACACCATATTTATCATTCTTCACAAAAGTCAACTCCAAAGGGATCTAAGACCTCAGTGTGCAACTTGAAATGCTGAAATTGTTAGATACAAACATAGGCATAGGTCATACCCCAGAAGACCTGGGTGCAGGTAAGGACTAGAAAGTCCGATCCAATTCGTTCAAGAATTAAGGCCAGCAATTGACAAATGGAACCTTGTTAAACTAAAAACCTTCTGTACAGCACAGGATACAACCAATCCAGCAAAGAGGAAGCCCACAGAGGAGAGGATCTTTGCCAGTTGTGCATCTGCTGGAGGGTTAATTCCAGAATATATAAAGAACTCAAAAAACAAAGAATCACAAAAAACAAATGACCCAATTAAAAAGTGGGCTACAGATCTGAACAGAGTTCTCAAAAGAAGAAATAAAAGTAGTTAATAAATACCTTAAAAGGAGTTCAACACCTGTAGGAATTAGAGAAGTAAAACTATTTAACCATTTTGTCTTACCCCAGTGAGTATGGCCAACACCAAAGAAACAACTGACCACAAATGCAGGCGAGGACGCAGGGAAAGAGAAGTCCTCATTCATTGCTGGTGGAGTTCCAAACTGGAACATCCAGTACAGAAATCAGTGTCTAGAAGTCTCAAAAAGCTAAAATTAGGGGCTGGAGAGATGGCTCAGCAGTTAAGAACACCGACTGCCCCTGCAGAGGACCCAGGTTCAATTCCCAGCACCCACATGGTGGCTAACTGTCCATAACTCCAGTTCCAGGGGACCTGACACCTTCTTCTAACCTCTGTGGGCATTGCATGACATGAGCGCACTTATACACATGCAGGCAATACACTCATACACACACACACACACACAAAATAAATGAATAAAATAGTTTTAAAAAGCTAAAAATAATTCTACCATATGATTCAGCCATGCCACTCCTTGGACTAAATATCTTACTACAGATACTTAGTCATGTTTTTTGCTGCTCTTTTCACAATAGCTAGGACATAGAAATAGCCTAGATATCCCTCAACTGATGAATAAATAATAAAAGAGTGGTACATTTGCAAAATGATGTTCTGTTTAGTTGTAAAAAAATGAAATAATGAAATTTGTAAGTCAATGGATGGAACTAGAAACTGTTAAACTTAGTGAGGTAACCCAGACTCAGAAAGACAAGTGATGCATGGTCTTCCTCATTTGTGAATCCTAGCTCCCAGTGTATAGATCTGAGCATAGCACCTGAAGTCACCCCAGGAGCCAGGAAAGTAGAAAGGAACCATGGTGAGAGAGGGGAAGGAGGAGCTAAGAGGAGAATAGTAGGACCCTGGCATAATCAAGGGGGAATGCAGGGTACTTTCACTGGGTGGGGAGGGAGGGACAGCTATACAGGGGGAGAGAAAGGAAAGAGAGATAAATAATATTTAGATGTTGTGAGAAGCCATACAGAAAGGTATTATTTTATGTCTACTGAAAATATACTATGCATGTTTATA
>NW_008350356.1:824619-848268 GCF_000622305.1 Nannospalax galili
CTGGAAGCTATATAACAAAATCACAGTGCCAGGCAAGAGAAACCTCCCTTTGAGTTGTTGGTCAGTGTAGTCTAAGAGACTCCCAAAATAACTGAAGCTATTTCCAGAGCCATTGGTTGCTTCCCAGAATTTGAAGGTAGGACCCTATCACTGAAGACACAACATATTTCAGACACAGGTCTTGAAGCAACTGAGCTGAAACCAACCTAGAAGTCTCCTCCCTGAAGACTAGCTTTCACGGTATCAGAAAGTGCTGTGTACACTGGGAAGAAAGACCATCGGTGGTCCTACCCAGTGGTAAAGCCCATAAATCACAACAACGACCAGCTCAGTAAAATATCTCTATTGGTGCAGTAGCGTCACTTTTGTATTGGAGGTAAGCAACAGCTGTATGACTGAACTTAAGGCCCACTCAGTAGGAGGGAATCCATGCTGATACGGTATACAGCCAAGGACACATGGTTAGAGAGCCATAGACCCTAGAGAAGGGCCTACTCCTGCCACTTTCCTAGGCTAATGTAGTTTCTTACTATATTCTAAATGCACATATTTATATTCAAAGACAAGTAATTCATCAAAGAAGCTTCTTCTGCAACATGTGGAGACAACCACAACTGGTCAAAATGCAGAGAACGAGTTACTGTGGGATGCTCAGCCCCAACTGACAGACCTACAATGCAAACTCTACACCTAAGGCTCAGCAAACATTGAGGAAGAGAGGGTCGAAAGCTTGTGGGAGCCAGAAGACATATGCTGCTAGATAGGGCGTTATAGACATGGTAGGGAATCAGCACTCAGGAAATCTCCACTGTGGGGAGCCTAACAAGTTGTGCATAATGAGCAGGGCGTGGTGGCGCACGCCTTTAATCCCAGCACTTGGCAGAGGCAGGCGGATCTCTGTGAGTTCGAGGCCAGCCTGATCTACAGAGTGAGTTCCAGGCCATTTAGAGCTACAGGAAGACCCTGTCTCCAAAGATGACGAAACCAGTTGATATGCCAATGTGGATGAGGGAAATTTAAAGGGGTCCCACATCTAGGTAAAGAGCTGTAGGCAATGAATGGATCCTGAAGGACGCAGAATCGGTTTTCTCCATGAACTAGCTCCCTGATTGGTTATCTAATCTCAAGTGGTCAGCTGTAAATACATGACACATGAGCACCACTGAAGGGATTACGTGTGTGCGTATCAGTAGTAGTCAAAGAAGAGCACGAGAAATTGGGAGGGAGTGGGGGACAAGAGAGGGGTTGGAGGGGAACCTGGAGGGATAGAAATTATGCAAACACAATAGTCATGTTTGCAAATGTCCAAAAATGATTTCAGAATCTCTTCATCTATATTCATGACGATCATCAATCTGTAGTGCCCCCTTTGTTTCTGCCTTTCTTGTCCTAGTTTTAGTCAGTGTAATGCTGGCCTCACATCATGGTTAGAAGTTTTCCTTCCTCTTCAACTTCCTGGAAGAGATTATATATATTCCCTACTCTTTCTTTCTCAAAACGCATTTGGTTGAATTGACTGTTGAAATGGTCTGGAGGTTATTTGGGGACAGTTTTGGTTACTGACAGCTTCCTTGGCAGATAGATAGACAGTGGTTTTGAATTTCTTCCTGTGCCATTCCTGGCATCTTCCCATTTGGTCTCTTCTGTTGGCACAGTTTCATAATGCATTTCCTATTTCTCCTTATTATACAGAAGGATGATACTTGTCATTCTTTGTTGTGTGTTTTTAAAATAAAGAGCAGCCCACCCTGTTAGCCTCAGACCCAGGCCTCCTCTACTTACTCTGCCTCAGATCTCTGGACTAGTTTCCTAACCCAGACTAGCTAAGCTTCCTAGCATAGATAGCTGAGTCCCTCCTCAGGTGATTCCCACCCCCACCTTCCCCTGGCTCCTGATCTGCCTGACAGACTGGCCCACGTAGGACTCTGACAAGCATACCACATACCACATATCAAAGAAGTTTCTTCTGCAACAGGTGGAGACCACTGCAGAATCCCAGAACTGGCCACACACAGAGACTAGACCTCCGAGAGATGCCCAGTCCTAGGTGACAGAGGCACGGTGAAACCTCTACATCTAAGGCTCATGGGACATAACAGAACCCGGGATAGAGAGAAAACTAGTGCCTCCCTCAACTCTCACCAGTGAATCTTACTTATACAACAGAATGTGATGCACTCAGAAGGCCACAACTGGCCAAGTTTTAGAAACTAAGAGACAGCAGAGTGTGTGTCCTTGGATAGAATGACTCCTATAGTAAACCTCATCCACCCACAGCTCAGGGACCAGAAAGACTGTAAGAGCCAGGGCTGGTTCATGAACTCAGAGAAGCAGAGGCTTTCAGGCCACTGGAAGCTTGCACAGGTGAACTTGTGGCAGTGGTGGCATTGAGCACAGGACCCATGCCAACTCAATCAGTCAAGGACCCAAGGTAGAGTGGAGTGAGGAAAATGGGTGATGGGCCAGCCCTAGTCCAGGAACTATTGGAGACTGATCACTACTGGATAAGGGAGAGTGGGCCTTACTTACGATCTCCAGATAGGCTGACTAGACTCCAGTGGGTGAGTTGTACCCAAGGACATCTGGGTACAAATTCTTGATTGGATAGGACTTAACATGTATGGTAGAATACATGAGGTCTGGTGGGGGGGCATGGATGGAAGAGGGGGTCTAAGTTTGATTTTAAAAAGGTATTTTATGACAGGGAGACCCTGGCTCAAAAATACCCCCCCAAAAGAACTTTTATTAAATGTACAAAAGTTCAATAAAAAATTAAAAAAATAAAGTTAAATTTTAGAACATCTTTAGAGTTACAGAAAATTACAAAGATAGCATCAATATTTTCCATATATTTCACACCCAGTTTCCCTTATTAACATCTTCCATTGCATGGTACATTTGTGTCACTTAATGAACCAAGTTTATATTTCACACACATTTCCTTAGTGTTTACCTAGTGGTCCGTTTCTGTTCCAAGAGCCCACCCACAATGCCACATTACATTTTCTATTCATGTGTCCTTAAGGTTTTTCTTTGTTGTAGAAGTTTCTTAGACTTTCCTTGGCTTTTACCACCCTGACAGTTTTGAGGATTGCCAGTCAGTTTTGTTTGTTTGTTTGTTCCTTTGTTTGTTTGAAACAGGGTCTCACTTTGTAGACCTGGTTGGTCCGGTACTTGCTATGTAGCCCAGGCTGGCCTTGAACTCATTGACATTACCCTGGTTCAGCATCCTGGGTTTAGGGATGAAAGGCATGTGCTACCTTGTTTGGCTGCATCAGATATTTTGTAGTGCTTCTTTATTTGAATTATCTGGTTTTTTTTTTTAAAGATTAGAATATTCTGTGTTCCAGTTTTGGACAATTATAAATCAAATTGTTACGGACATTCGTGTGTAGGTTTTTGTGTAGATACAGGTTTCAAACAATTGGGTTAATGCTTATGCAACATGAGTGCTAGATTGTCCGGGGAACATAGAATTTTCGTTTGGTTTGTAAGAAGCTGCCGAATGTCTTCCAAAGGCTATATACCATTGTGCATTCCCAACAGCCATGAATGAGGTTTTGTTTTTTATTTTGTTTTGTTTTAATATTCAGCTTTTGGATTCTAGCTGGTTTAGTAGGTGTTCAGTGGTCTTACACTATTGATCTAGTTTGCAATTCTCAGAAGACAAATGTTGGGTTTAGGGCTAACCACTTACAACTGGATAACCTCTCAGGGGTCTTATGCCTGGAGAAAACCAATTCTCCCTTGTATGGTAGCCGTTGACCGCCTGTAGCTGTTCATCTAGCAGTGGGACCTTCTGAAATTCCCCATCCACCTTGGGATGACTGGTATTGTTATGCAGTTCTTGTTTAGGCCAGCACACACACTGTGAACTCATCATGGCTGCAGCTTCCCTGATATGTCTTGAAGACACTATTTAGCAGCAGGCGTTCTGGTCATCTGGCTCCTGTAATCTCCCTGCCCCCTTCTGTCATGTTCCTTGAGCCTTAGTTTTTGAGGCTGTGTTGTAGGTGAACTAATTGGTGTTGCTTACCCCACCATGGCTTATTTTCTGAATTTTGATCAGTTGTGGATCTCTGTAATAAGGCTTCATTCTGCTGGAAAAAGATGCTTCTTTGATGAGCGGTGAGAGCTGCACTTATCTGTGGGTATAAGAATAAGTGTTTAGATACTTGTCAGGGAGCTCATTCCAGGAAAACCTGAGTCTCCCTCTCTCAGAATTGATTGATTGCCTGTAGTTCTTCAGCTAGAGGTGAGACCCTGTGAAATTTCCCCCATCTACACTGGCATGTCAACTGGTATTGTCATTATGCAGATCTTGCTTTGGCAAGCGTGTTGTAGAGATTTCATGAGGTCACCCTGAACAGAATATACCACCTAGCAGCAGGAGTTCTGATCTCTGGTTCTGCCTCTTTTCCTTGATATTCCCTGAGCCTTAGCTGTAGAGGTCACATCATAGATGTAATGTTTGGGTTTAGGCACAACACACTCACTTAGTCTCTGCGTTTTGATCAGTTATGGAACTTTGTAATAGTTCCGTCTGTTGCAAAAAGAAGCTTCTTTGATGAGTGGTGAGAGCTTTCACCCCTTTAGTTTTATTCCTAGATACTTCACTGTGTGTTCCTTTTAGGCTATTGGGAAAGAGAATGTTCCCATGAGCTCTTTCTATACATATTTGTTGTTAGTTTATAGAGAGGCTACTGATTTTTTTTGTGAGTTGATTTTATATCCTGCCACTTTGCTGAAAGTGTTGATCATTTCTGGAAGTTTTCTGGTGGAATTTTTGGGATCGCTTTTGTATAATATCTGCAAATAGTGATAATTTTACTTCTTTCCTTATTTCTATCCCTTTAACTTTTTCCCTTCTTATGGCTCTAGTTGATGCTTCAAGCACCGTGCTGAAAAGGAGTGGAGATAGTGGATAGTCCCGTCTTGTTCCTGGTTTTAATGGAGACGCCTTGCGTTTTTCCCCATTTAGGATGATGTTGGCTGTAGATTTGCCATATATAGACTTTATTCTGTTGAAGTTTGTTGCATTCAGTTTCACTCTCCCTAGGACTTTTGTCATGAAGGCATGTTGAATTTTGTTAAATGCCTTTTCTGCATCTACTGAGATAATACATGATTTTTGTCTTTAAATTCATTTATATAATTTATTATATTTATCAATTTCTGTATGTTGAACCATCCCTACATCTCAGGGATAAAGCCAACTTGATGATGATGAATGATCTTTTTGATATATGCCTGTAGAATTCAGTTTGCAAGTATTTGATTTAGAATGTTCGCATCTACGTTCATCATTGATCTTGTTGTTGTGTCTTTACCAGCTTTTTGTATTAGAGGAACGCTGGCTTTTTGAAGGTGTTTGGAAGTGCTCCTTCTGTTTCTATTTAAAAAATAATTTGAGAAGTAATAGTTGCAACTCTGGAAAATCTGGTTCAGTTTTGTTGTGGGTCCGTTTGGACCTGGGATTTTTTAGTCACAAAGGTTGTTATTGCTCTTTCCATGGCCTTATTTCCTATGGTTCTGTTTACGCTGTTGATCTCCTCTTGGCTTAGCTTTGTCAGTTTGGATGTATCTAGAAATTTGTCCACTTCTTTTAGGTTTTCTAACATGAAGGAGTAGGATTTTAAAGTTATCCTTTGAGATTTCATCCATCAGTACTGCATTTGTATAACTTCTACCTCTTCCGCTGTCCATCCGCCTCTCCCAAGTCCCCCCAACTTGTCCACTTCTTCGAGTATTATTGTCTCAGAGTATAGGTTTTAAAGTATTCCTCTATAGTATTCTGAGTTTCTTTGGTATCTGTTACCTGTTCATCTCTGATTTTGTTAATTTGGGTCTCCTCTTTATTTTGTTTAATTTGGCTAAGGGTCTGTTAATCTTGTTTATATTTGCAAAGATCCAGCTCTTAATTCCTTGGTTCTTTGTATTATTTATTTGTTTGTGTTTTTATTAATTTCTGCTCTTGTTTTTATTATTTCTTTCCATTTTATTACTTTGGGTTTAGTTTATTTTTCCAAACTCTTTCATTGTATCTTTAAACCATTTGTCTCTTTTTTTTTAATGCAGGCACTTAGAGCTGTCGGTTTTCCACTTAGGGTTGTTCTTAATGTGCCCCAGAGGTTTTAGTGTGCTGTGTTTTCATTTTTGTTACTTTGAGGGAATTTTTTTTCTTTCTTGATTTATTCTTGGACTCATTTATCATTGGACTCTTTAGTCTACAAGAGTTCATGTAATTTGTAGAGATGTTTGGGCTCTTGATTTTAGCTTTATTGTGTTTAGATAGGATGCAGTGAGCTGTGCAGATTTTTCTGATTTGTTTTGTGTCCCAATATGTGATTTCTATTTTAGAAAAACTTCCATTGGCTGCTGAGTAGAATGTATATTCTTTTGCGCTTGGGTAGAATACTCTATAGATATCTTTTAAGCCCACTTGATGTATGGTGCCATTTAATTCTGATGTTTTGCTGTTTATTTTTTTATCCAGATTGACCTGTCTATTGAAGAAGTTGGGGTATTGAATTCATTTACTTTTATTGAGTTGGGGTTCATTTGTGTCTTGAAGTCCAGTGGTATACTTTTTATGAAACTGAGTGCCCCAGAGTTTGTAATGTCTCTTTGGGTAATTGTTCTCTTGATCAGGCTGAAGTGTCCTTTATTTCCTCTGATTAATTTTGGGTCAAAGTCCTTTTTTCCCCCCCAGATATTAGGATGGCAACACCTAGTTGCTTCCTAGCCCCAGTTGTTTGTAAGACTCTTCCCATCTTTTCATTCAGGGTGATCTCTATCCTTGAAGGTAAGATGACTTTCTTGTGGAAAACAAAAAGATGGATTGTGGTTCTTAATCCATTAAACTAACCTGTGCCTTTTGACTGGGGAGTCGAGGTCGTTACTTATTTAAAGCTGTTACTGAAAGGTGTGTATTGGTTGTGTCGCTTCGTTGTTGTTTGTTTTTGATTTTGCTGTTTGTGTTCCTGGTTTGGGGTGTCTGAGTAATCAGAGCTTCATTTGTTTTCTTTCTGTGGCCTCTTTGCTATGCTGCTCTTCTCTTCAGGCTGCGGTATTGCTTCTGGTGTTCCGTGTAGGGCTGACTTGGTGGACATGAATTATCTTACCCTGTTTATACCATTTTTCGTTCTCCATGGCGGATAGTGTTGTTGGGTGTAGTAGTCTGGGTTGGCATGTTTGCTATTGTAGAGCTTGGAGTGCGTTGCTCCAAACTCGTCTGGCTTTTAAAGTTTCCACTGAGAAATCAGCTGCTAGTCTGATGGTTTGCTTTTATGTGTGACTTGTGGCTTTTATCTTGCAGTTTTCAATATCTTTTCTTTGTTTTGTAGAGTTAGTATTTTAATTATACCATGACATGGGTAAGTTCTTTTCTGGTTCCATCTTGTATGCTTCTTGTATCTATATGGCCATGTCTTTCCTTAATTTGGGAAAGATTTCTTTGATGACCCTTTTGAAGATTTGGTTTATGCCATTGACCTGGGATTCTTATTTTTCTTCTCTGCCTTTAATTATAGATTTGGTCTTTTTGTGATGTCCCAATCTTCCTGCATGTTTCATTCTTGTGTTTTTAAATTTTTTATTATTTTTATTTTATGTGTATGAGTGTATTTCCTAGATGTATATAAATGAACTCATGTTGTGCAATGCCAGCAGAGGTCAGAAGGGGATGTTGGATTCTCCTGGAATTCGAGTTAGGGACAGTTGTTAGCCACCATGTGGGTGCTGGAAATTGAACCCAGGTCCTCTCCAAGAGCAGCCAGTGCTCCTAACTACTGAGCCAGCTCCTCAGCCCTGTTCCTATTTTGTTTTGTTTTTAATTTACCATATTCTTTGACTGAGTGATCCAGTTCTTCTACTTTGTCTTTCAATTCCAATAGTCTGTCTTCTACTTGACCCATTCTACTGTTAAGTCACTCCCCTGAGTTTTCTACTTGGGTTGTTGGATTTTCCCATCTTCTTTCAGCTTGAGTTTTCTTCAGTATTTCAATCTCCCCACTGAATTCATTCTTCGAATTCTGAATCGTCTTCATCATTTCACTCAGCCGTATGTTTGTGTTTTCTTGGACTTCAGTTAGAAGTTTGTGTCTACCCTCTTTAAGTTCATTGAGGTGTTTGTTCATATCCTCCCTAATCTCCTTGAATTATTTGATCATGTTTTTTATTGTTCTTTTAAATTCAGTGCCCTGGGGTTCATCTAGGTAATTCTCTTTGGAGAACACCTCTATATGACTAGTTTTTGTTTGTTTGGGGGGGAGGTGGGCATATTGTTTTGGCCATTCATATTGTTTTTGGTATGTAGACTCTGTTTCTGTGTTTGATATGAGATTCTCATCTGCCTCTGCTAAGTGAAAGTTTGGTTCTGTTTTTGCCATTGCCCAAACTTGGCTGATTTCAGATCAGGTATGAAGAGTTGGAAGGTCAGTCCTTCAGATACTCAGTGTTAATTTTCTATTAGATGAACAGGGGTAGTTCCAATCCAGCAGTAATGGAGAGAGTGCAAACATGACTCTTGGGTGGGTCTGAATGCATAAAGGCAATGTGGAGCAAGGAATCTGTTGCAGTCTCTCTGACAGTGCGTATGAATGCGACTCCTAATTATGCACAGGTGTGAGGGACAGCTTGGCAAGGGTCTGGGGCAACTCATCAGTGGGCACACAAGCTGGTGTGAGCTGGGTTGGGTCTGAATGTGTGGGGACAGTGAAGGCAGGCATCTAGGTCACTTAACTGGCTGTGCTGGTGTCCTTGAGCATAAATTGAGATGAACCCAGGGGTGTGAAGGACTGGTGGGGATGAGGACAGCAGGGAAAGGGGTCTTGTACGTTCACCTGGTGGGGCTGGTGACCAAGCTGCAGAACTGAATCTATGCCTGGGTGTGTGGAAACAGAGTGGGCAAGGGCCTGGGGCACTCACCCAGTTGAGTTGGTATGCACACTGGCATGACTGGGCCCTGTGTGTGGGAACAGGGCTGGCATTGGTGGGGCAAGATTGTGATTTGAACATTGTATCTAAAAATTATCAGTTGACTGAAGTATATCTAAACGTTGATTTCTAAAATCCAAACAACCTAAATTTTTATTTCTTCTAAAGTTTATAGTTTGTCATTTTTCATCAGAGTTTGTAATCTACCCACCATCTCAGCTCTCAGCCCAGCTTGGGACTCTGGGCTCCTTCCCCAAACCAAACTTTCAACTTAGAGTTCCTCCCTGAGCCTCCCTACCATTCTACTATCTTAGCTCTCAGGCTTCCTGGGGTCATGGGAATCTTAATTCATAGTGGATCTGCACACCCCTCCAGCCTAGGCAAGGTGAGCTACTCTACCCCAATTTCAACTCTCAACCTAGTCTAGATCTCCAAGACCAGTCCAAACTCTGTCTCTGAGACCTCCCTGAGACATGCCATATGAGTTCCGTGCTCCCCAAGACCTGTAAACTCATACCTAACCTACCAACTTACTTGTTCACCTAACAGCCCCATCCCACCCTGCTGATCCAGGTCCCCATGCAGTCAATCCTGAAATCTCAACTCACAATTTGCACCCATCTCTAGCTAAACTGAGACCATTTCACCCCAATTGTACATCAACATAACATGGCCCCCAAATTGAATACCAAGCACTTCTCAGTCGGTCAATAGCCTGACAAGTTGGGGAAAAAACAAACCAGATAAACATTCAGCACAGAAGTGATCACTTACCCATACCAAGAAACACCACAAAACAAGTCTAGATGCCCATGTGTCAATGAAAAATAAAAACCCACAAACAACATGAATAACCAAGATAATATGACTAATTACAGAAATCAACAACCCCATTATAATGTGTCCTGAGAATGACAACCAAGTAGATGCATGTGGGAGAAAAGCTTGAGCCTAGTGTGATATTGCAACTGTCAGGGTCATGTGGTTTCCAGGAGTCCAGGCTCTGTAATCTGAAACCCAGTATGCTAATGAGGCATCCTACCCTATATTCTGTGATAGGACGTTAAGTCTGTTATGCTAATAGGATGCTAAGTCTGTTATGCTAATAAGGTATCTTACTTGCTGTACTGTGATAGGACGCTAAACCTGTTATGCTAATGAGGTATCCTACTTGCTGTGCTGTGACTGGACCACTATCCCTATATAAGCTTGTGCCTTCCTGCAATAAACCAGACCTGTGTCACTGAACCTGGTCTCCTGTGTCTGAATGGGGCTTCGCTGACACAGTCTCCTCACCAGCCCTGGGGTCCGGGACCCTGCAGAAACGGCGATGACAGGAGGCAGCACAGGGTAAGCAGAAGAGCTGCCTCAGCATCAGGTGAGCAGAAGAGCGGCCTCAGCCCAGGGCGAGTGGAGGAGCAACCTCGACGCCCACGAGAGTGAAGGAGTGGCACCCACGAGAACGGAGGAGCGGCCACTGCTGGCGGTGACTGCAGCTGCACAAGATGATGACTTCAAAATAGTAATTATAAATATGTTCAAGGAACTCAAAGAGGATGTGAATAAAAAACGGAATGAAGACTGTGAAAACACAAGTAGTTGAATGAAATAACTAAGAAGAAAGACCTATCTGAAATGAAAGAAAATGAAAAACTCAAACAAACGCTTAGAGGAAAGAAGCAAAAGAAAAGTGGGGGAAACGCAATAGAGAATATCAGATCTCAAAGACGATGTGGGAAAGTGGATCACTCAGTCAAAGAAAATGTCAAATCTAAAATAACTCAGGAATGGAATATGCAAGATCTCTGAGACACTGTAAAAAAAGACCAATCTACAAATCATAGGCATAGAAAAAGGAGAAGAAACCCAAGTCAAAGGCACAGAAAATATTTTAAATAAAATCACAGAAAATTTCCCAACTTAGGGAAAGAGACACTTGTCAAGGTACAAGAGGCAGACACAAGACTGAGCAGACAAGACCAGAAATGGAGCTTCCCACATCATATAATGGTCAAAACACTAAACATACCAAACAAAAGCTATTGAAAGCTTTGAGAGAGAAATATCAAGTCATATATAAAAGCAGCCCATCAGAATACCAGATGACTTTTAAATGATGACTGTGAAAGCCCGAAGGGCTTAGACCAATGTCAAACAAGTCATGAAAAGCACAAATTTTTAACCAGATGTGGTAGCCCATGCCTTTAGTCCCAGCACTCAGGAGGCAGGGGCAGGTGGATCTCTGTGAATTCAAGGCCAGCCTGGTCCACATAGTGAGTTCCAAGCCAGCTGGGGCTATAGGGAGACCCTGTCTCAGAAAGATCAAAAAGAAAGAAAATAAAAAGAAAAAAAACGAAAGAAAAACACAGATTCCAGCCCAGACTACTAAACCCAGCAAAACTATCAGCTGTAATTGAAGAAGAAAGAAAAACTTCCTGTGATAAAAACAAATTTAAGAAATTTATGTCCAGAAAACCAGTTCTACAGAGAATGATCAATGATTAAAAAACATTTGTCAATACAACCCTCAATCTTAATGGTCTCAATGCTCCAGTAAAAGTAAACAGACCAAGGGATTGGATTAGAAAACAGAATTCATCAATTTGCTGCCTCCAGAAATGCAACTCTCCCACAATGATTGAAAAATATATTCCAAGCAAATGGAACTAAGAAGCAAGCAGAGGTAGCTATTCTAATAGCTGACAAAATAGACTTCTAACCAAAACTAGTCAGAAGACATAAGCAAAGTCACTTCATACTCATTAAAGAAAAAAAATCCATCCAGAAGAAATTATAATCCTAAACATATATGTACCCCACATAGGGCATCCATTTTCATAAAAGAAACTTTATTATCTCTAAAATATTACATTGACTCCAAAACAGTGATCGTGGGCAACTTCAATACTACACTCTTACCAATAAACAGGTAAACCAGATACTCAACAAAAAAAGCCTGGAATTAAATGACACTATGAATCAAATGGACTTTACAGACATCTACAGAACATTTCACCCAAACACCAAAGAATAGACCTTCTTTGCAGCTGCCCATACTTTCTCCAAAATTGACCTCATGTTAGTACACAAAATAAGTCTCCACAAGTTTACAGATATTGAAGTATTATCCTGTCTCCTATCCAACCACAAAGTAATAAAGCTAGATATCAACAAAAATAAAAGTGTGGAAAAGTACATAATTTTAAAAACCTATATTCCATTAAAATAGAAAACAGAAGAAACAGATAAATTTCTAGATGTCTATGGCCTACCAAAATTAAATCAAAATGCCATAAATAGTTTAAACAGACCCATAAAAACCAGTGAGATAGATACAGTAATTAAAAATCTCCAACTGAAAAAGAGGCCAGGACTAAGTGGATACCATGCAGACTTCTACCAAACCTTTAGAGAAGAACCAATATTCTTCAAATTATTCTGTAAAATAGAAAACGAAGGAACATCCCCAAATTCCTTTATGAAACCAGTATTACTCTAACACCAAACCAGATGAAGGACCAACAAAAAGGAAAAGTATAGACCTATCCCTCTGATGAAGATAGATGCAAAAGTTCTCAATAAAATGCTTGAAAACTGAATGTAACGACACATTAAAAAAAAGATTATTCCCCCATGATTAAGTTATCTTCATCTCAGGGATTCAAGGGTGGTTCAACATGCATAAATCGATAAATTTAAGCCACACAAACGGACTCAAGGACAGAAACCATATGATCATCTCATGAGATGCAGAAAGGGCCTTTGACAAAATCTGACATCCATTCATGATAAGTCATGTAGAACCTAGGATAACAGGACACATCTAAACATAATAAAGGCAATATACCACAGGCCCACAGCCAACATCATGCTAAACAGAGAAAAATGGAAAGCTTTCCCACTAAAATCACGAAAAAGACAGGGAAGTCCACTCTCTCCAGTTCTGTCCAATGTTGTGCTTGAAGTCTTGGCTCGATCAATAAGACAAATAAGGAGATAAAGGGGATACAGCTTGGAAAGGAAGTTAAAGTTTATTTGCAGACAATCTGATTCTATACATAAAGGATCCTAAAGCCTCTACTAGAAAACTCCTAGAGCTGATAAACACATTCAGCAAAGTACTAGAATATAAAATTAACACCCCACATCAGGAACCTTCCTATACATCACCAACAAATGTACCAAGAAAAAAATCTGGGAAATTATTCCATTCACAATGGTCTCAAAATCCATACAATGTCTTGGAATAAATCTAACAAAGGAAGGAAAAGACCTGCTCAATGAAAACCTTAAGACGCTGAAGAAAGATATTAAAGAAGATACAAGATGGAAAGCCCTCTCATGCTCATGGATCAATAGGATTAATATTGTGAAAATGGCCATCCTACCAAAATCAATCTACAAATTCAATGCACTGTCTGTTAAAATTCTAACACAACTCTTCATAGAAATTGAAAAAATAATCTAAAATTTCATATACAAACACACAAAAACAAGGATAACTAAAATAAATTCTGGAGGCATTACCATCACTCATTTAAAATTATACTACAGAGATATAGTAATAAAAGCAGCATGGTACTAGCATAAAAATAGATACATTGATCAGTGGAATAGAATTGAGGACCCAGAATTAAATCCACACATTTATAGTCACATGATTTTTGACAATGGGACCAAAAATACACACTAAATAGACAGCATGTTCAACAAATGGTACTCGTCAGACAGGGAATAGAGACATATGAAACTAGATCCTTATCTCTGACCATGCACAAAACTCAACTCCAAATGTATCAGGGCCTTCAACATAAGACCTGATACCTTGAATCAGATAGAAGAGAAAGTAGGGACTACATGGGAACTCATAGGCACAGGAAAGGACTAACTGAACAGGACTCCTATTCTGTAAGCATTCATTCCCTAAATAGGCAAATGGGACCACACGAAACTCTAAAGATTCTGTTCATCAAAGGGCACCATCATTTGAATGAGGAGGCAGCCTACACAATGGGAAAAACCTCTACGAGCTATGCCTCTGACACAGGGTTCGTATCGAAAATGTGAGTTCAAGGCCAGCCTCGTCTACATAGTGAGTTCAGGTCAGCTGGGACTACAGGGAGACCCTGTCTCCAAAAGACAGAAAAAAAAAAAAAGAACTAACAAAACCCAAACAGCACAATTGTGGGGCAAGAAGCTAAAAAGGGAGTCCTCTAAAGATGAAATGCCAGTGCTGAAAAATAATTTTTAAAAAGTTCAGCATCTTCAGTCATCAGGAAAATGCAGATTAAAACCACTTGGAGGTTTCATCTCACCCCACTCAGAATGGCAAAGATTCAAAAACAAGCAATGACAAATGCTGGTGAGGGTGTGGAGAAAGGGGAACTCTTATTCACTGCTGTGGGAGTGTGTGGAGCCCCTATGGATTTCAGTGTGCCACTTCCTCAAACAGCTCAAAGCTGATCTGCCATATGATCCAGCCACACCCATCTTGGGCATATCCCCAAAGACTCTATACCCTACTACAGAAATAGCTGTTCATCGTGCTCATCGCTGCCCTTTTCATAATAACCAGAAATTGGAAACAAGCTAGATGTCCATCAACTGATGAATGGATAATAAAGGTGTGGTACATATACATGATGAAATATTATTCAGCTCTTTATAAAGATCAAATTATGAAATTTGCAGGCAAATGGATGGAACTGGAAATAATCATCCTGTGTGAGGCAACCCAGACTCAGAAAGACAAAAGGTCACATGTTCTCTCTCAGAGTTGGAGTCTAGCTTTGAAACCTTAGATGTACATGTTTCAATTTGAAACTCCTAAGAGATCATAAAACTTAACAATGGGCCATGGTTGGTAGCAGGGCTTCCTGGGAGGGGTCGTAGAATGCAGTGGTATGAAGGGACAAGGGGGGCATGAGCAGGAAGGGTTAAATGGAGTGGAGAATTGGGAGGACAAGGAGGGAGTATGGGGAGGAGAAGTAACACTAAAAGCCTTCAGAAAAGCCATATGGAAACCTCCCACTACAGAAGCGTCTTAAAGTATATACACTATAAAAAGAGATTAAAAAGACCCTATAGTAGGGAGACATTGCCTCTTCTAGAGATCATAGGCTAACACAACAAAAACAAACAAAAGACTCAATGCCAAGAATGAACTCCTTCTCTAGAAGCTGTTGACCAGGGGTCTCACAGACCTTCAAACAATACTGGCCATCTTCCCTGATCTTGACTGCTCACCAGAACTGAATGGTAAGAGCCTATTGCTGAAGATACTATATACATTAGCTGTAGAACAAACCAAGAGAAATCAAACTGGTGCTGACTTCGGAGTCTCATCTCTACTGGTTACGTTCATAGTGCTGGAAGGTGCTCTGCGTGTTCCTGGAAGGAAAAAATAGTAATCAACCTGACCCAGTTGTTAATCCTATGAACTACAATTACAACTGGCCTGGAAAGGTATGCCCACTGGTGAAATAGTAGCATGAATATTATGGGATAGATAACCACTCTTTAATTGGATTAAGGCCCACTTCATAGGATGAAGCCCGTACTGATATTAGGCTTAGGAACCCGAGGCTAGACAGGTCACAGGATCTAATATTAGTTTCTACCAGATAGCTGTCATATTAAACTGACTCCTAATGACTTATTGCTATACCCATGGATTAATGCATCTCTCCTTCTCACTAGAGAAGTTTCCTTATGCAGCAGATGGTGACTAACACAAAAACCCACAACTGATGCAGAGAACAAGAGGCTACAGAGTGCTTAATCCTTGAATGCAACACTACATCAAACTTCTGCCTCCCAAGGCTCAGGAGGCAGAAAGAGTGTAAGAGCCAGAGGTGGTGGATGATCACAGCTGGTTAGTTACTCATATGAACTCACAGCAATGGTGACAGCATTCTCAAGTCCCTTGCAAGCTCAAACAGGACAAAATTCCAGCATAGATATGGGGAAGTGGATAAGAAACCCCATCCTGACCTAAGGAAATTGTCGTAACTGGTGGTGGTTTGGAGAGAGAGACCATTTCTTTCAAGGATGGGACTCTTGGCATGTTAACCAGAGTATAGGGGATGGACCCATACTGAAGGGCATTTAGAGACACAAATTAGACTCTATAGGCCTTATGATATATATTATCAAATTGTATGGAAATCACAAAGATTCAGTAAAAAATATTAAAGCATAAAAAGCTTGCAATCTGTTCTGAGTTAAATATTTACAAAAGAGTAAGATCTGTATGTAGGTTCTTTTTTAATGTGAATGACTAACAATTATGCCACCATTTGTCAAAAAGGCTTTTCCCATTGAATTTTTCTGCCTAAGACCAGTTGATTACATTTACGTCCTCCTACTTCTAGACTGTCAGCCTCATCTCGTTCATGCTCTGTCTCTATTTCACTAATATCAGATTATCTTCATTACTGCTGTGTTATAGTAAGTCTGAGAATCGGGTAGATGTGTTTGCCACCTCTGTCCTGCTTTCTGCTGGCTATTCCAGGAAATTTGCCTCTCTATGAGATTTTACATTTTGTTCTCTGGGGTCCACAATTTTGGTTTGTGGGATTTTGAGATTGCACTGCTCTGTAGATCAAATTGGAAATAATTAATATCTTACACTAGCTACCTTCCTAATTCACAAATCTAGAACATTATTTCTATAACTCCTCTTTTATTTCTTTCCCTAGATTTCTAGGTCTCTCTGTAAAAACATCATACATATTGTGTGCATCTTGTTACATATACTTTGGTATCTCTAGCTATCTTTTAGTGCTATTGAAAATAGTATTGTCTCTAAATTTCAGCTTCCAGTTGTTCGGTGCTTCTATAAAGGGAAGCGATTGACTTTTGTTTATTAACTTTGTCTCCTGGAACCTTGTTATACTTTCCAGCCCCCTGAGAATCAGTTTCTCTAAATGTATTTTTGGGGGCAGTGCTGGGAGAAAGGGCTGGATTCTTTGGCATTATCTACATGCATTATTATTTCTTCTGTGAACAAAAGCAATTTTATTTCCCTTCTCCTTTGCCCTGTCCTCTTTTCTCTTTCGGTTTACTGGATAAGGGCTACCAACATGAAGGAAGGTATTCTGCGTCTCAAATTTGGCTGACAGAAGCGCCAGCCTCCTCAAAAATCACTTTCCAAATTGATATATAAAATTAATCATTGTACGTTCATATCCCACCATTTATCAACGTGACTCCCATCTTAGCCAGTTTGAGCTACTATAGTAGAACACCATAGACTGGTTGGCTTAAGCAGACATTTATTTCTTACAGTGTTAAAGACTGAGATGTCCAAAATCAAGGTACTGGCAAATTCAGTTTCTGGCAAGTGCTCTTTTCTTGCACCTGACTGCCGTATTACCACCGTGTCTGCACACAGCAGAGAAGGGCAGTTCAGTGGTGTCTTTTCCATTTGTGCGGATCATTCCTGTCATGAAGGTCTGCCGGGGACTGAATTTGAACACCTCAATCCCCAGTTCATAGGTTGAAATTCTAATTCCCAGGTGATGATACCTGAAGAAGGGATTTGGGGGACGTGATTAGATTATGCGGGTGCAGACCACGGGAGAGGTCAGTGTGCCAGTAACAGAGCTGTTTGGGATCCCTTCCTTCTGTCGTGTGGAGAAACAATAAGATGATGCTGTGTGCCATCCTTTACTTGCCTGAGCCTTAATCCTGGACTTTCCAGTCTCCATAAGTATGAAAAATAAACTTGTTTTGTTTTTAGACCACCTAGCTTGTGCTGTTTCATAGCATTTCAAAGAGATAGGCCCTTATCCAACCTAATCGCCTCTAGAGGCCCTAACTTTAAATAGCACCACACTGGGACTTAAGGCCTGAGTGTATAAATTTTGGATGGACACAGTCCTTCAGTCTGTAATAGCACCCATACACATCTCCTTAAACCTTGTATGATCTCCAACTAAAAGACACTGCAAAGTCATACTTACCTAACATGGTATCAATGTAAAGCTGAAAACTCCCCCAGAAGAATGGATAATCTCCATTCTTCTTGATATCCTGTCATTTAAATACTGTGATATATAATGAATATGTTTCATGTTAAGAAGTCACAATAGGGAGAAAAACAAAGACATTTGATACACACAAACATATTCATAACCAAAAGTAGGAAGAAAAAAACCACCTGTCAATTCCAGCTGTCCTGTCTAGCTGCTCATGCGGTCACGGCTGCCCTTCACAGCTGCCTTCATCCACCCTCGTTTGCTACTCCCTTTGCCCTCAGCAGGCGCCTCGGCTGCTGGGTTCTTCACATGGAATGCTGACTTAAAACCTTCAGTTTAGAAGGGTCTGGAGCATTAATGGTCCTGCCAGAATTGAGCTCTTGTTTTCCCATTGTCTTTAGAAGCACAGTCCAGACATTTTCTTCCTTATCTCCACTACAGACGGCTCAGCTTCTCCCTGGCAGTCAGGATCAATTCCTACATGCCTTACAGTAGCTCTTTTTGTTCATTTGGAAATATTAGGGGTTCAGAGTGGCAGTCTTAGCTTCTAGTTTAATATAATTAGTGATGTGTTACATATGGAAACATTCTTCTTTTTGAAACTAAGACCTCTATCCCTGCAGAGTATAAGGTCACGGGAATAGGAAACATGCGGCTAGTGGTTATTAGGGGTAATAACTAGTGAGTTGTCCCACTCCCATTTCCACCCTTCAGTGCCCAAACTTGTGAGCCCTGGTTATAAGGCAAGTAACCACTACAAATTGGGCACCGAGTCAGAGCCTGTACATCCTCCTGGGGAACTTTGCTCCAGACCCACAAGGCATTGCCACTTAGCTACTCTGTAACTGGAGATTAAAAGTCATTCTACCAAGCCAACTACTTCAGGATAGTTGGGAACCTAGTAAAACCAGTGGATCCACGAAAGTAGCTCTGTGCTGCATTTCGTTGGCTATGAAGTGAGTACCTTAATCAAAAGCAATGTTAAGTGGGCTAACATGATGGTGGGTGAGGCATCCCTTAAGTCCATGGATAGATGCTTTGGCAGACCATTGTTTGCAAGATAAGCAGATCCGTAACAAGAGTAACTGTTAACTGTCTATTCTAATAACATGGAAGCCCTTCTTTGAAGGAAGCAGTTCAGTGAAATCAGCCTGCCAATAGGTAGCTGGCTGACCGCACTGGTATATGTTACTTTTCTCATCATAGTGGCAGAATACCTGATAGAAATATTTTATGAAAGGAGGGATTTGTTCTGGCTTGTGGTTCAGGATATACAGTTTATCAAGACAGGGAGGGATGACAGCAGGCTCAGTTCACAGCTGTGGCGCAAGGCAACAAGTTATGTCCTAGTAGCGGTTATGAAACAGAGAGCCCGTAGGACAGGGGGCAGGTTAGCCTGGGACCTCAAACGCTCCCTTCATAGCCGTATGTCTGCCAGCTAGGCCCCATGTCCTAAAGGCCCCATGAATAGCCTCCAAATAAAGCAGCACTGGCTGGGGACCAAAAGTTAAACCGAAGCTGGGGGGAAGTTCACATTCAAACTATCCCATTGGAGAAAGGCGCTTGAACAGGCAATCTTAAGAAACTGTAAATTTAACAGGATTTGGAAGTCAGCCACTCATGGGATGAGAGTCAAGGTTTGGTTATCAGTGATCTGAATTCTGATTATAGCACGTAAGGATTCTTTCCAGGACTGAGATGCTTTCAGGTCATCTCTGTGGTGCTTGAATAGGAAATCTGAGTCTCTGGACTCCTGCTTCTCCTTCTCCCCTTTACTAGTGTCATGAGTAGCAGCCAGTCAATCTCACACACCTAGTAGTATGACAAAAATGTTCAAAAGTCTTGTACGCCCAGCCACCTGGCTCCTTGCTTGTGTGCTTGGCTGCTTGCAATATTTTGCACAGCTCTACTATTTGATGTGGCGGTGCTGTCCTTGGAGCATGGCATAGTAAGTAGTATATTGAAATCTAATAAAATCAGGCAACTAGCTCCAAACATCAAAACCGATTCAGAAAACTGTTCTGAAGATTCTGTTTTTCTCCTCTCAATACCAAAACCTATACTGGTTAAGAATCTTCACAGAAACAGAACTGACTCTGTGTGTGTGTGTGTGTGTGTGTGTGTGTGTGTGTATGTGTGTGTGCGTAGTTAAATTTTCTGTATACCATTGGCTCATGAAAACTAGCAAATTGAAAACCTGCAGTGTAATCTACCAGGCAAGCTGATGAAGGCAGTCCTGGAGGCCCAGAGATGCTGAGGATTCCATCCTGCTTGAGAAAGCTAGTCTTTTAGTTCAATTAAGGCTTTACAGTCATTGAATGAGACTCACTCACATTATTGAAAGTCTTTTGTTTTTTTCAAAGTTTAAATGTCGGGGCTGGAGAGATGGCTCAGCAGTTAAGAGCACTGACTACTCTTGCAGAAGACCCAGGTTCGATTCCCAGCACCTACATGACGGCTAACAACCACAGTTCCAGGGGATGCGACGACCTCTTCTGATCTCTGTGGGCATTGTATGACAAGGGTGGACTTAACACACATGCAAGCAATACACTCATACACATAAAAGTAAAATAATAAAATGTTTTAAAAAGTTTAAATGTCAATATCATCCAAAGGAGACAAGTAAAATTAGCCAATAAAATTAACTACAACAGCACTACATATTTCTCATCCATTTATTTATTTATTTATTTATTTATTTATTTATTTATTTGTTCCATAGTTGTATGTTTAGTGTGTGGTACTAGGGCTCAAACCCAAGGCCTTGTGCATGCTATACAAATACTTTATCAATGGGGTATATACAGAGTCCATTCATTTAATCTGACTTACCAAGTCTTCATATTAAAGTGTATTTCATTTGAACAACATGAAGATAGCGATTTGTTTCCTGACCTACTCTTGCGATCCTTGTCTTTGAATTGGTTTATGTATACCACTAATCTAAGTGGATATTTATAGGGTTGAATACTTATAACTGCTTCCTATATTTGTCATGATTTTCTTGTTTTTTAAATATTTAAACATTTTATGTAATTTCCTTTTATTCCCTCACTGTGTCAACTTTATTTAATATTTTGTGTTTTCCCTAAATTTTAATGTACATTTTAAAATGTACTATTATTTTTATTTTATGTGCATGAGTATATTGCCTGCATGTATGTAAGTGCACCTGTGTCATGCAATGCTCAAAAAGGTCAGAAGAGGGCACTGTATTCCCCTGCAACTGGAGTTACGGACAGTTGTTAGCCACTGTGTGGGTGCTTGGGATCGAACCTAGGTCCTCTGAAAGAGCAGCCAGGGCTCTTAACCGCTCAGCCATCTTTCCAGCCCCTGTAATGTACATTTTTAAGCAATATAAATTCACTCTTGAATACCAGAGTACCACTCCATGTAGTGTGAAAGTGCCTTAGAGTGTCTCCAGTCCTTCACTGCTTTTTGGAGATGCCTTATGCCCTTCTATGCTACAATCACCTAATATATGTTTGTTATGGTCACTGTCTTTTGTTACATTTAGATGTAATACCAGTATCTGCTGTGCTAAGATGGTTTTTATTACCATTCTTAAATACTTTCTAAGATTTCATATAGCTCTTATTTGCATCCATTAGTTATGTCTGTCATTTAATTTCCAGTTTTTACATTTCTAAGCTGTTTTGTCACTTTTCATTCTGTTACTGGTCGGTGGAATAAGCTATAATATAGTGATAATATTGTCTTCTACATTATTACTGCCCTTCTTTATACCAGTTACTTTGGCTACTGACAGAGAATTGTTGAATGTTCTAATATAATTATCAATTTGTCTAGTTTTCCTTTCTTCTGAGAGTATTTTCCTTGTGTCTTTTGAAATGCGGTTAGTAGGACATCTACAAGTAGGGTTATGATGTCACCTTGATGAATCAGTGTTTTCTATAGTGAAATCCTTCCTCTTTATCTATGCTAATTTTTTACCCTGAAGCCTCATTTGAAGTCGATATAACCACTATAGTATTACAATCAGTGTTTGAATATGAAGGTCTTTCCTTTCTTGTCATCCTCATTTTAAAAATATGATTCTTTTAAGTCATGTGTAGTGGCACACACCTTTAGTCCCAGCACTTGGGAAGCAGAGGCAGGTGGATCTGTGTGACTTCAAGGCCAGCCTGGTCTACATAGTGAGTTTCAGGCCAGCTGGGACTATAGGGAGATCCTGTCTCAAAAGGCATATATGAGGGATATATATATATATTATGTCCCTCATATATGTCTAGTTCTTTTGTGCATTCTTACAGTCTTTGTTGTACCAATGAGCTCATTGAGGTTACTTACAGGAACAGCGGAGACTCAAAAAATAACTGCATCACTGAAAGCCCACCCCAGGCTGGATGACAACTCATGAAAACTACTTTGCTGGCACTCCCTGTGCAACTTGGCATTCGCTCCAACAGAGTTTCTTCCTCCAGGTTCACTGCAGTTATCACCTTAAGGAGTGGCCTTATAAGTCTTGTGACTTTCAGAGCTTCCTGGCCTTATAAATTTCTTTAGATTCCTGAGATTTTGAGGCCCCTCCTTACTCTGGACTGTTTTAATTCAGAGGAAATAATCACACAGCATTTGGCCCATTTCTCCAGCTCTTATGCGCTCTCTGGTCCTACTTATGCTACATTTTCTGAGCCTTGAAGGGGTGACATAGACATCTGACTGTTTTCTTCCATTTATGGCTGATCAACAGTCACTTTTTCTCAGGAGCTTTACTGGTTATGAATCTCTGCAGCAACTACTGCCAAGTACAAAAAAGGAGAAATTTCATGACCAAAGCTGGAAGCAGATGCAGTCTATGGGCATAAACACAAGAATTTAGTCCACAGTTTGACAGGTAGGCTGATCATGTGTCTATCATAAACTATCAGCAGACTCCCAGCTGGGGCCTATGACACAGCCACATATCTTTTTCTTAGTTTACAGTACTAGATGTCAGTTTCCTTTTGTGAGGCAAGCCTTAAAATCAATCAGAAATCAGGGCATTGTACCCATAGCAGTTGTGTCACTGGTACCAGCCTACACACATTTCAGCATGTTGATAGTACAGCATGCAGCATTCATTTTGAAGCAGGATTGTCAGAGTCAGTTCTCCAGCAGCCAGCTGTCAGGGAGGGAGCATCTAGCTCAGTCCCATTGAGTTCTTCACATCCTGCTACCAGAGTGTGGTATCTGCATCAGAAGTGTCTTACTATGTAGTTCTGGTCTACAGCTAATAGCAGTGGCAATGGCTTCCATGGTTTGTGGGCTATTAGAGACTTTCTTGATTATCAACCCATAGGGAAGTGTGATGGTTTGAATGAAAATGTCCCTCATAGGCTCCAAGTATTTGGACATTTTGTCCCCACATGGTGGCTCTGTTTTGGGAGGTTTTAGAGGGTGTGGCTATCCTGGAGAAAGCACATCACTGGAGTTCTTAAGCCTTGCAAGATCTCCAGTTGCTCTCTTGATTCCTGTACCTGCATGATGATGTGAGAGCTTAGCTTCTGCTGCTCCTGCTCCAGCCACCTCCAGCCACCATGCCTCCCTGCCACAATGGACTGTAATTCCCCTGGAACCCTAAGCTCAAATAAACTCTTCCTTCTATAAATTGCTTGTGTCAGTGTTTCTATCACAGCAACAGAAAAGTGACTAATTCAGTAATTGGTATTGAGAATGGGGTGTTGGCTGTGAAGAACCTGACCATGTGGGGTTTTGAAGAAATGTG
>NW_008350356.1:848505-849676 GCF_000622305.1 Nannospalax galili
CTTGCTTGAGGCTAAGTTGAAAAGCCATGGACTAATTTCTCTGGTGGAAGAAATTTCAAGACAGCCTAATGTAGAAATGGTGAAGTGGCTATTAATGGTGAATATTATACAGATTTACAGAGAAAAAGAGCAAATGGGGCAGAAGAAATACAGAATACACAGGATGGATTGAAAAAGAGCACTAGGAAGATTAATGTTGGCCGCTTGGCATGTGATGGAGAGGATCCCATTGATAAGGAGATTAAAGTGATTAACAAGATTAAAGTGATTAAGGAGGAGCCTAGAGATTTGGACTTAAACAGTGGAGAGAGTGCCTCCAGGGCAGGACCACACCCAGTTAAGCCTCCAACTTTTGAAAGGAAAATGCTGCAGGGACCACTGAAGGGAAAAGCTTCTAAAGTGGATAAAGCAGGCTGGAGTCCATCCCAAACTTGCAATCAAACTTGGCAGTGTCCTTCACCTGGTGCTGACTTTAGAGGCATGAAGATACAAGAGTGAAGTGGTCATCAGTTCTTCCTCTGCAGTTTCAGGGAGCCTTGGAGGCCAGGCAGCATGCAGCAGGGGTACTTCTGCATAGAGAAGGCCCTGATAGGCCATTGTGTGAAGCTGTGAAGGTGAAGCCTGGTTGGCAGTGGAGACCCCAAGAAGATGTTCGTGATGCCAGGGCTGTGAGGCATCTGCCAAGAAGACCTGCACACAGGGAGTGGTACAAGCACAAGAGAGAGATGTGTGTTGCACACAGCAAAGCTAGAGAGGCTGAGCCATCTAAGCCCTTTGGAAGTAAAGTCCCAGAAGTTGGATATGGAACTACTGGATTTGGTGTTTGCTCTGCTGGTTTTTGGTCTTATTTTGGTCCAGTATTTCCTTACTATGCCTCCAGTTCTCCCTTTTGGAATGGTAATGTGTATTTGGTTCCACTGTATGTTGGAAATGTGTAATTTGTCTTTTGATTTTATAGAGGCTTACAGGTCAGATATTTACCTGAGTCTCAGAATAGACTTTGGACTGTGGACTTTTGAATAGTATTGAGACTGATAATGATGATGGGGACTTTTAAAGTTGGACTAAATGCATTTTGCATTTTATATGGTCATGAGCCTATGGGGGCCAGGGGGTGGAATGTGATGGTTTCAATGAAAATGTCCCCCATAGGCTCCAAGTGTTTGGACAT
>NW_008350356.1:849902-861725 GCF_000622305.1 Nannospalax galili
TAAGCTCTTCCTTCTATAAATTGCTTGGGTCAGTGTTTCTATCACAGCAACAGAAAAGTGACTAATACAGGAAGTAACCCACCACTAGTACCCAGTAAGCTATTTTCTAATGGGATTACTCTTTTTTTAACTTAAAAAAAAGTATTGAGAATTTCATATATGCACATAATGTGTTTTGATCAAATCCATGCCCACATCCTCCCCTCTAACTCTTCCCATAGTTCCCCGTTCTCCCCATCGCTTTTTTCTGCCAACTTCCAGTACTCTTTCTTTTTAATGGGGTTGCTTTTTGTTACTCTAACATTCCCCCCTCTGAAGAGGTAACCCTAAAATCTTTTAGGGATTAGATACAAGCTCCCAAATACTTTTGAAATTTTTGGCCTTTGGCACAGAGTATGTTGCTAAGAGGCCCAAGGACAGTTTGACTTTTAGCCAAGAAACTGGCTACTTTTCTTTGGGGTCTTTTTACCCTAACTGCCTAGCCAATTCCTACCTCCTATTCTTATCACACCATCCACTGAAGGGGTTACCCAAATTTACAATAGGGAATAGCAGACCACTCTGGCTTCTTCTATGCTGAACAGGGATGCAGGGTGAGGCAATTGGTGTACCCCTTCAGTGGGTCCATCTAAAAGTCTCCCAACTTGCATAACTCTTATCTGTAAGGAGAAAAGAAAATCCTTGACTGGCGCCTAGGAGATGTGAAGGAGAAGTAAAGGCAAGAGCAGTTATCATTAAAGGTTCTAGACAGGGAACCAGAAGAAAGTCAAAACAGGGCAAATTTCAAATGTTCATATTAGAGTCCATTGGGATTTCTTGATGAGAGCTTCCAAAACCATCCTTCCATTGGGTTCCTCCTCATTTTTCTGTTGCCTGCCAAACCTGGACTCGAGAGTGATAGACTCAGGATTTGTCTTCAGGCACTTTGATAGCTGTTGGAGACGCTAGAATCAGTGTCGGTTCCCTCTCAGAAGGGGGAGAAAACAAATTTATCCATCAGTTTAGAATAAGAGTTGGCTATCTCCCTTAGCTATTGGTGGGCACTACAGTATTGCAGACCAAGATTTGAAGTCTTGCATCTGAGCAGCACTTTCTGGTTAGGAACAAAATCATCAATGAGAAATAATTGTCTAAATAACACTTTATATGGACTTAAGCCTAATGTCTTGGAAGTATAATCCCTTGAACTCTTTGGTTATACTTTCTTTTTGGGTGTTTAAGACCGTACAGTGGGATTACTTTTTACAAACATCTGTATGGTGCCTGTGGTGGGTTGAATGAGATGTGTCCCCCCATAAGGTCAAGTACTTGAACACTTGGTCTCCATTTGGTGGAGGTCACGGAACCTTCAGGAGGTGCGGCCTTGGAGGAAGCACATCACTGGAGGAAGTTTGAGAGTTCACAGCCTTGCCTTACTTCCCTCTTGGTTTCATGTTCATGGTTTGAGGTGTGAGTTCTCCGCTTCCTGTTTCTGCCGTCATGCCTGTCACATGCTGCCATACCTCTCCACCATGAACTCTAAGCCAAAATAACCTCTTTCTTCCATAAGTTGCTTTTGGTCATGTTGTTTTATCATAGCAACGGAAAAGTAGCAGTAATACAGAAATTGTACCTGAAAGTGGGATGATGTTATAAAAACCTAACCATGTTTTTTTGAGGAATGTGGAAGGCTTGAGAACTTTGGACTAGCAAAGTAGTTGAATGCTGGATGCAGAGCTTAATAGGCCATACTGGTAGGAGCCTGGAAGGCAAGAGTGCTGAAAATAATGTGGACTGTAAAAGCCCAGCCCAAGATGTTCCAGAGAGGAACAAGGTATCTATTAGCTATTAGCCTAGAAGTGACATGTAGTGTGTGTGTGTGTGTGTGAGTGTGTGTGAGTGTGTGTGTGTGTGTGTGTGTGCGTGTTTGCAAAGAATCTGACCACCTCTCACCTGAGTAGCAAAAATTGGCCCAAGGCTAAAGTAATGAGCTAATTTCTTTTGTGATGAAAATTTCAAGGCAGCATAGTATTGAGTCTGTGGTATGGTTATTACTGATATCTCTTATGCATGTCTATGATGCAAAAGAGCAAGTGGGGCAGAAAGAAATGTAAAATGTACAATTTGGAGAGAAAAAAGAGCACTGGAAGCACAGTGTTGCAGCCAAAGCCTGTGCTGCTGGGACTCTCCTTCTCCCAGCAGCTATGAACTGCCAATAGCTAGGGCTGGGGCTTCTTGCCCAGTTCCCTAAATATGCTGGGGTTCTGTCTTGATCTTTGTAAAAAATTTGTTTTTATTGAATTTTTGTGTATTTCCTACAGAACATGTTAATCAATATTAATCATCTTTATACCCCTGTCCCCACAGGCACCCTCCCATAGCCTCCCTCCCCCCACACATACACTGGAGTTCATATGTTCTGTCATTTGTGTTAAGGCCTATTTTGTCAAGTTAGTGTTCCCAGAGTGTTCCTCAGTGCAAGTACATCTACTGTGGTCTAGTCATCTTATCCAGAGTCCCTCACTTTAGGAAGATCAGCTCTTCCTCACTGAGCAGTAATCAGTTGCCAATATTTCTTCAGCTAAGATTGGAGTCTGTTGTTCATTTCTCCAGTCCTATGTTGGGTTTTTGTCTGCTTGAGTTTGCATGACACCATTGCCATAGAATCATATGAGCAGGTTCCCAGGAGCTTGTAGGACTCTATTTCCATATGGTAGTGACCTCCTCCCTGCCTCTTACAGTCCCATCCAAGAACCAGCACTCAGCAGACTCTTAATCTCTATGCTTTGGCAATTTGTGACCTTTTGTGTTCCTGGCCCTCTGTTGCATGAGAGAGCTTCATTAATGAGAGTTGAGAGATTCAATAGTGTCCTCATTACCCCTGTTCTATGTTCCATGAATCTTAGGTGTAGAGGTTGCATTATAAATGTGTCACTTAGGCCTGGAAAATCCATAGACAATGTCTATGTGTGACCAGTTGTGGTACTTGGTAATAATCTCCATCTGATGCAAAGAAGCTTCTTTTATGATTGGTGACTAGGATATTTGTTTGTAAATATAAGGATACATATTTTCATATAGTAAAAAATTGCATAGTCTAGGGATGTGACAGTTTGGGGTTTTCTCTAAGATCTATGACCTCTCCAGTCAAGTGTATTTGGTTATGTTTACAATAGCATGCTTGTGTTTCCTCCCACTGAGTGGGCTTTTATTCCAATTCGGTTATTGACCCCAAGATAAAAGTGCCACTACTGCACCAATGTCCTATGCTGACCATTGATATGGTTATTTGGGGAAAGCACTGTGGAGAACTCTTAAAACACTGAAAATGAACCTACCATTTGACCCAGTTATATCACTCCTTGGCATATACCCAAAGGACTCATCCTATTGTAGAGACACTTGTACATCCATGTTTGTTGCTGTTCTTTTCACAATAGCTAAGAGATGGAAGCAACCTAAGTGCCCCTCAACTGATGAATGGTTAACAAAAATGTGGTATATTTACACAATGGAGTTCTATTCAGCAGTAAAGAAATATGAAATAATGAAATTTGCAGGTAAATGGATGGATCTAGAAACTGTTTTACTAAGTGAAGTAATAGACTCAGAATAATGGAAGACATATGTTTTCCCTCATATGTGGATTGTAGCAAAAAATCCTTATATGTGAGTATATATCCAGATATAACCACAGGAACCAGGGAGGTAAAGGGAAAGAAAGAACCTGAGAGAGAACAGTAGGAGACAGATATTACTAAGGGAGAAATGGATAAAAATGGGGGTATTTGAATGGTATGGGGGAGGGAGGGTTATACGAGAAAATGGGGACAAAGGGAAAGGGAAAGAATGAGCTCAAGAGAGGTGGGAACCATTGGACACTGGTATTATCAAGGGGGAAATGGGGAAAATGGGGACACTTTACATGGGGAAACCATGGCAGGAGGGTTAGACAGGGGGAGGGAGAGAGAGAGCGAGAGAGAGAGAGAGAGAGAGAGAGAGGAGATAAATAATGCCTAAGTAGTTTTTAAAAATCAGAAGGAATCATATTAGTCCAACAACCTAAGTACAAATTACACATGTAATATCTCTACATGAGTCCAAGTGTACACTGAAGGCTACATACCAAGAAACAGTGCCAGACGGACGAAACCTTCCTTTGAGTCGTAGGCTAGGGTGGCCCAAGAGACCCCCAAAATTACACAGGCTGTGCTGGATAGGTTTAATGTCAACTTGACACACCTGGGTTGAGGAAGCCTCAATTGGGGAATTTCCTTCATTGGACTGGCCTGTGGCCATGTCCATGGGGCACCTTCTTGATTGTTGAGTGATGTGGGAGGGCCCAGCCCACTGTGGGTGGTGCCACCCCTGGGCAGGTGGGCCTGTGTTGCATAAGAAAGCAGGCTGAGCAGGGGCCAGGGGAGCAAGCCAGTAAGCAGCGTTCCTCCATGGCCTGTGTTCCAGCTCCTGCCTCCAGGTTCCTGTCCTGAGTTCCTACCTTGGGCTCCTGGGATATGTAAGATAAAATAAACCCTTTCCTCCCCAAGTTGGTATTGGTCAGAGTGTTTTGTCACAGCAATTAAGAGACAAACTAGGACATAGGCTATTGCCACAACCCTTGATTGCCTCACAGAACTTGAAGGTAAGACTCTACTGCTGAAGACAGAACACACTTTGGACACAGGATTTGAAGCAGTGGCCCTGGAACTGACCTGGAAGCCACTTCCCCTGAAGGCTAGCTCACATAGCCTTGGAGAGCACTATGAAGGTGCCAAGGAAAAACTGTCTTCATCATCTATAGATTTATGTATGCTACTACAAATTCTTTGGGTTCATAAGTGCAAATTCCCTGCTGCATCTGGAATGCACAGTTGCCTTATATTTGTCCACCACCTCTGGCTCTTACAATCTGTTGTCTTTACTGTTTTCTAAGGTGTCTTTCTAAATCTGGAAGATACCTGAAGGTTAACATTCTATAATGAAGCCTTTTACAGAAAGTGTGAAGAATGTCTGAAGGCCCACTGTCATCTGCTCTAAGCAAGTGCCAATTGGTCTTGAATGGCTAAAGTGACAGTACAAAAGAAATGTTAGCATTGTCCAATACAACTTGAAAAGATTCCATCATTTGTATCAACATTTCATGAAAGAGCACCATTGGTTATAGCCCCATAGACTGGTGAGTCTAGCTGACTAGCCCTCTATAAGTCACTGGCATTTTCCAAGAGCCATTAGGCCTCCTCATCTTGAGCTGCTGCTGCCACAGCTGATGCAGATTTTCCTACCCCCATGCTCAGCACAGCTTGGGCCCAAGAGGGAATAGGGCTTGCACCCTGGGCTGCTGTGCCTGCCATCAGAGTCAGTTCCCAAATTCTGACAGGTTCCAGGAAAACGCTGTGGCACTTGCCCTTCCATTGGCCACAGATGGCTCCTGAAAGGACCCTGGTCTGGGTGAAAAATCTCTAGCCTCAGCATACTTTTTTGCAGGGAAGATGTATATTACAGTATGCTCTGGGGAAATGACTGCTCACCCCTAGGGCAAGCTTAAATTTCCACCTTCACTATTTCATCATTTATGTAATCCAGGAACTGTTGCCTAGGCTTTAAAGCCTTCCAGAAGCTCACAAAGACAGCTTTTGGGTTTTATAAATTTTTTCACTAGGAACTCCAGTCATAAATCTTGCCATAACCCCCAAGTGACCCAGATGGACCCTTCTGTCCACTTTGTCTTTCTATCACCCCCTATTGATGCTTTAGAACTTTATAAAATTAATTTATATGTCAGTCTCTAGGCATTCAGATCTTCCATGAAGGTGACAACACTTCACAGGGCTCAACAAAGCTACCAGAGCCCTATATCAGTCTCAAGGTCCCTATTAAATGAATCTCATTTTTAAAAACTCTTCTGTGAAACAGTCTCATCAGACCCAGTGAGCTCGGCTGCCTCTCCCATGCCCAGTGTCCTCTGCACTGCCTGTCCTTCCTCTGTAGTCTTCTAGACCCTGGTACTCATAGAACTGGATGGCAGTAACCAAGTGTTCCTAGTGATCCATATAAGCCAACCAATCAACACTGATTCTGCTCATATGTCTCAGGTTATGCACCCTTTATCTAAGAGAAACATGGGAACTTACATTACTCAGTTTCTCTGTTTACACGGCATTCCGACTGATTCCAGACATGCTATGATCTTGTATACCTTCTAAGTCAAAGGAGCTAGTTCATGTATCACACTACATGATTCCACCCATACAAAAGTCCACAGTAAGAGACCCTATAGAAATAGAAAGTAGATTAGTGGTTGCTTAGGACTGGGTAAACAGACAGTAGGGGCTATACAGCTACTTTTCTCTCACTGTAATAAAATACCATGACCAAAATAACTTAAGGAAGAAAGGGTTTACTTTGGCCTACAATTCCAAAGGAGATACAGTTCATCATGGTGGGGATGGCGTGGCATAGCAACAGGGGAGGCATGGTCCCAAGAGCATGAGGCTGCCAATCACATCCACATTCAAAAAACAGAATAGGAAGTGGGCTGTGCTATAAATCCTCAATGCTCACCCCACCACCACCACCCCAGTGACATACTTCCTCTAAGGTTCTACCTCCTAAAGGCCCCATAACCTCTCCAAACAGCACCACCAATTTGGGACCAAGTGTTCAATTACATAAGCCTGTGAGGGAATATTTCTCATTTAAACCACAACATTCTGCCCCTGCTCCCCATAGATTAATGGCTATCTCATGATACAAAATGCATTTAGTCTAACTTCCAAAGCTCCCATAGCCTTTGATAGTCTCAACACTTCAAAAGCCCAAAGTCTGTTCTGGGACTTAAGGCAATCTCTTAACTGTGATCCCTCTGAAAGCTTTTTAAAAAGTATGTACTTCCAACATACAATGGAACAGAGTAAACATTCCCATTACAAAAGGGAGAAGTGAAGGCATGGAAGGAAATATTGGACAAAAACGAGACCAAAGTCCATCAGGGCAAAAACCACACCCTGTAGCCCCAAGTCTAACATCAGGGTCTTCCATTTCAAAGGGCTTGGATGGCTTTGTGTGCCCATCTTTGCTGCCTACGACATACACCCATCATTACTGCGTTAGACCCATAGTTTGTATGCACCTCTCTTTGGCAGACATCACATGGCTCTGGCATCTTTAACAGTTTCAGGTCTGCATTGCAGCCCAGGCTTCATCTTCGCAGATTCACACAGGCCCTCTCAGAGCTTCATCACAGGGACCTAGCCCTGATACATTGGTTGGCTTCAGCAGTTCTCTAAAACCACAGAAGAATCCATGACCACCTCAATCTTGGATCTTTCATGCCTCCAAATCCAGTACCATGTAGACCACATTGAAAGATACCACAGTTATAGTGACCTCTGTATGTTGAAGCTGGTGAAAAACTTCCATAGGTATTTGCTTTTGGGGAACAGAATACCACTTAGGTACCTGGGGCCTAGCCCCCAGGGCACCTTTCCTATTGTTCCAGTGTAGGGCAGGAGGCTGCTCTTCAGTGGTACTAATCTCTTCAACAATTAAAGCCTCTTTTTCAACACTGGACTTCACTGCAATCTTAAGCTTCCTTCTGATATTTTTCTCTCCAAACTTCACATTTTATTTCTTACTGCCCCACCTGTTGCTTTTTTCATTATAGATCTGTATAAAAGTGATCAGCAATAACCATATCTCAGGCACAATGTTATGCTTTCTTGAAATTTCTTCAACACACACACACACACACACACACACACACACACACACTAGTCCATTACCTTTTAATTTGGTCTCATGCAAATTCTGATCATGGGCAGAACGCAGATACTTTTGTCTGTCTTTGTCAATAGATCATACAAAGGCACTCTAGTCCAATTCCTGATTGAGTCCTTGTTTCCTTCTGAAACCTCTTGGTTTTGTCTTCACTTTCCACATTTCTCTCACCTTCACTGACTTTTACTTTTCAGAAGAATAGTTATTAAACTCTGCCCACAGCATTCAACTGCTTTTTCAGGCCAGAGTTTCAAATTCTCTTACAAAATCGTCCTAAGGTATAAAGGCCACCTGGACAGGTTCATCACAGCAACCTCCCTACTCCTTGGTATCAATTTATTTTTGTTACTTTTCTGTTGTTGTGAAAAAATACCATGATCAAAAACAACGTAAGGAAGAAAAGGTTTATGGCTTATAGTTTCAGAAGAGATACAGTCCACCATGGCAGAGAAGACACAGTTGTGGAACTGTGAGGGAGCTTATCAGCTTTTCATCCACACACACAGGAAGCACAGAGAGAAAACAGAGAATGAGAACAGGCTATAAAATCTCAACCCTCCACCGCCCGTGATGTACTTCCTCCAGCAAGGAGGAAGTACATAACTTCTCCAAACAGCAACACCAACTGGGGACCAAATGCTTAAATACATGAACCCATCAAGAGTATTTATGCAAACCACCACAGGGGCTCATAGCTAAGAGGTATAAGGTTTCTTTTGAGGAGATAAAAAGATTCTAAAATTGTTTTTAGTTTTGATACACAACTGTAAATATATTGAAAATCTTGGAATGCACTTTAAATATATATATTTTGTGCTTATATTTTGATACAGCTGTTACCCCAAATGATACACTTCCAAATTACCCTCTCTCATCCCTTGAACCATTCTGTTATGAATTTTCTTCTCCACATACTATCACATAATATATTGCTATTTTAATATTTTAAATGGTTCTATACAAGATATAAATAATAAATGTGTTTTATTTTTATCTACATCTTTACTATTTCTGAAATTTTTCATTCTTTTGTATCAATATGAATTTCTACTTGGACTTATTTTTCTTTGGTGTAAATAATGTTCTCTAAACATGTTTATGTAGTCCACTTCTTCTGATTTAAAAAAGCACTTTAGCTTTTGTGCATTTAAATTTTTTACTATGTTTTTACAGTATATTTTCCTTTAATAGAAAACATTTAACTTTATGGTTTGTCATTTCTATTGTTTGCTTTGGTTTTATGTTTTTAAAATTAGGGTTGCAGAGCCAGGCGTGGTGGCACACACCTTTATCCCAGAACTTGGGAGGCATAGGAAGGCAGATCTCTATGAGTTCAAGGCCAGCCTAGTCTACATAGCACGTTCCCGGCAAGCTGGGGCTACAGGGAGACCCTGTCTCAAAAAGGTTTGTGGTGGTTAGTTTAAATTGTCCAAATTGACACAATCTAGGATCATCTGTAAAGAGATGAAGAATTATCTAGATTAGGCTGGCCTGCTATAGTAGCACCATTTCCTGGACAGGATTTTGGGTTCTATGAGAGCGGAGAAAGCAAGCTGGGCACTAGCATGCCTGCATCTGGTGCTCCCTGCTCCTGATTATGGATGTGATAAGGTCAGCTCTGACAAGCTTGTCTTGATTTCCTTGACTTGATGAACTGTGCCTTGAACTGTGAGCTAAAATAAACTCTTTTCCCCGTAAGTTGCTTTAGTCAAAGTATTTTATATCTACAAAAAACAAAACTAAGATGTAGGTCTCTGGTAGACCTGGTCCCCCACACATGGGTATGTGGGCAGCACAAATTAAACTCAATGAGTTACAAAAATAACCAACAATAAAAAAGAGGACAAAGTTTAGAGGGGAAGAGGTGGTGGGGGAATCTGGGAGGAGTTAAGGGGAGGAGTGAGGTGAGTATAATCAAAATGCATTGTAATGTGTTAAATTCTTAAAGAACTAACAAAATATACTTAATTTTTTAAAAAGAAATGGAAAGAAAGTAAAAAATTATGTAAATGCTTCAGTTTTTATAATTTTTGTCACGTTTTCATATTTATTATCTTTAATTCTTCAGTGCTTAAACTTGTGTTAATTCTAGTGAATTTCTTCCTTCATCGTGCTGGGAATGAAATCTGGGGCCTCACAATGCTGGACAAGAGCTCTATAACACAGAGCTGCATGCCAGCGGTGAATTTCTAATTTTCTATGTTAGATTTCTAAAATTCTTACTCTTATGCTATTGTTTTTTATTTCAATGCTTGAAGAGCATTAACAAAGATACTGTTGGTTTTTAACATTGTGTTGTCTGGTTTTTCACTATAATGGGTCTTATTTTCTTCATATATCCAGAAATTTTTGTAGAGTTGAATATTCTACTAGTTGCCTTGTGGAATGCCTGACTTTTTTTTTCATCTTTTAAGTTTTGTTCTAAAAAACAGTATTTACTTGTGAATCATTTCTATCCTTATGAGACATTCCTGCAAGAATTTTTTTAAAATAGGTTTTAAATAACCTTTATACTAGGGCTAATGTAACCCAGCCTTTAAGTCAGTTACGCTTTTTAACATCTTTTCTGAAAATTATCACTGTTCAAAGAATTCTCTTTTATTCTGGTTGATTACAATTCAAACATTTCTCTATTATTTGTGAACTTCAGCAGCTGTTCAGATCTTAAATCCTAGATAGGTATTCCGTGCCTGGCCATACATACTCAACCAGCCAAAGGCTCTCTGGTTTCCTTACCTTAACTTCTAGAGTTTTTTTCTCTGTATAGTTTCTTGGTATTCTTCCTAACAGATGAAGCTTTTTTTAGACTCTTGGAACTCAAGCCATTTGCCTTAGCTCGGCATTCTGCCTGGTTCTGTTAGCAAGTTTCTTCTGCCCTGGCTAGTGCGTGTTAGTGCCTCTGAGCAAATCACCAGGGTGAGTGCAAGGCTCATCACAAGCATTTCTTTCTTCATGGCTGAACAGACATGTTAATTCCTCCTGAGCATTATCTGAAAGTGATTGTTTCTTATACTTTGCCCAATTTTCTAGTAGGTTGTAATGGTAAGATCATTTCATCCAAACATTTCATTATGCACAGAAACAGAAGGTCTCTCACCTTTCCTACATGCCTTCCAACACAGAGGAAAATTGTATTATAGACAGAGTGACAGTACTTTGTCAAATATCAGGTACAGTCGTGTGCTACCCAGCAACTTTTTTGTCAGTGATGGGCTGCATATGTAACAGCGGGCCTGTAAGAGTGTTTCCTAGTGATGTTGTAGCTGTCTTAGTGATAATTATGGTCTGTGGGGTTCACACAAAGATGGACTCACCTAACAACATCTTTTACCTAGCAACACCGTTTCCAGAGTGCAGCTTGTTAAATAAGGCATGACTAAATCTAGGCACATTTCAAGGAAGCCATAAATCAAAACTTGCTCTTCCTTTGACTGTGATGTTGACACTAGGTAGGTTTTTCTTTTCTATGTCTACCTATCTGCATCTGCTGTGTCCTTTGCAAATTAAAGACTCAAAGGCTATAGAGTCTGTGCAATGTTTCCATAAATTGCAAGATAATAAACATCACCTACAGTGCTTGTTAAAAACATAGCGTTCTTCCCAGACACCTGCCCTGGAGTTGCTGTTATCCAAGGTCTTAGGAGAAACCTAGAAAATCGTATTTCAAGAGAAACTTCTGATACATAGTTTTTCATCAGGCACCTTTGTGAGCACTAGAGTCATGGATTAAAGGGCCAAAGCCAGAACACTCGGGTTTGAATACTGATGCACTGTCCAGCAGGCCTGTTGGCGGTTGTTTCCTCCAGAGACCTTGCAGATGATTGCATGCTTTGGGCCTTACATGAAGGCATGTGGCCAAAGTGGCAAGTATGGGCTGAGAGCCAGCACTCCATTTGTGAAGTGGAGAGAAGGGTGTGCTTGTATAAATGGTCTACCCAGAGGGGATGTCTTTCTCATCTTCAGAATCACCATGTAGGGGTAGCAGTGCTCCGTTTTCCTTATCTTTGAAATAAGAATAAGAGCAACAGAGTTTGCTACATAATTTATTCTCTCCCCCTCCCCTCCCCT
>NW_008350356.1:861764-875106 GCF_000622305.1 Nannospalax galili
TGGCAGATGAAGGACAAAGCCCCCTCCGCCTCCATCTCCTCTTCCTCCCCTCCCCTCCCCCTCCCCTCCCCCTCCTCCTCCTCCTCCTCTTTTTTCCTGGTTCATTTTATTTGTCATTTACTGTTAAGCTTCTTGATACAATAGGAACCCTTCCTTGTAGGGCAACTGTCACAGACACAGCAAGCAGCACTCTCCCAGGAGTGTGTGCAGGCACAAATGTGTGACCCTAACCCTCTATATGCCATCAGCAGCAAAGAACAGCAGCACTAACTGCTCCTGGATGGGAGAGGTAGGTGGCTGAAATCCATCCCGAACGTAGAGCGGTGGTGTGGGTGAGAGCACACGTGAGCCGAGCCGAGGCTGCAAACAACTGCCAGCGTGTGCTCCTTTATCTCCTCAGATTTTGCTTACAGGTCAGGAATGAACTTTAAACGCAAGGCCGCCTCGTGAGCATGGTGTCCTGAGAAACTTCACCATCCGCACATTTAGGATTACTGCCCTCTGTGCTTTGTGCCTGGAATGTACCAAACACTGAAAAATGTCAGTTGTAATTGTATTTTTACGAGACGTTGAAATTTCAGTTTGGCCCAAAACTGGACTGGGCCTAACTAGTATCCTGATGCTGGCCCTGATTCTGTGGAGCACTGATTTCATGAGACGCAGTACCCCCAAGCCTGCACAGGCCACCCCTCCTCTGGGCACAGGAACCCACAGCCCAGTTAGGCAAAGAAGCAGCCAAAGCTCAGTGAGATGAGCACCGAAGTCGCAAGGAGGGCGGCTGGGAGCACAGAGGCGCTTGCAGAACTTGGTCATGGCCTAGGGTAGGAAGGAACATCGCCGCCTTCAGGACAAGCCAGCTGGAAAGCGGGTGAGGAAGATCTGAACTCTGCATAGAAGGCTCTGCGACAAAGATGAGAGAAAACGAACTGCAAGAGAGTCACTCTAAGAAATTGTTATGGATGAGGATTAGTGGGAAAGCAGGAGAGGCAACAGCATCCAGAGCCCGAGGGTCATTTTAAGAATAGGTAGGAGATGGGGCTGGAGAGATGGCTCAGTGGTTAAGAGCACTGGCTGCTCTTGCAGAGGAACTGGGTTCAATTCCCAGCACTCACATGGCAGCTAACAACCATGCACCCCTCCAGTTCCAGGGGAATCCAAAGTCCTCTCCTGACCTTTGGGGGCATTGCACAACACAGATACACTTACATGCATGTGGGCAATACACTCATACACATAAAAATGAAATAATAAATGAAACATTTAAAAAGGAAGAAGGAGGTTGGATGGGGGAGAGAGAGGAAAGATGAATGGAGCTTAGGGGTTAGGGAAGTCAGAGGGAAATGTGTTGGCTTTGGATCCCCCTGAGAAATGCACATACGGTATCTGAACATTAGTGCATGTTTATACCTGGGGGCTGTGTGGCAAGGAGTAGAGTGCCAGACAGGAGAGACCTTCCTTCCAGTGGTTGGTCAGAGCAGTCCAAGAGACTTCCAAAATAACACAGGCTATTCCCGGAGCCCTTGGTTATCTCCCAGAGCTCAAAGATAATACCCTACTGCTGAAGACAGACCACACTTCAGGACACAGGACTTGGAGCAATGGAGCAGGAACTGACCTGGAAGCCTTCTACCTGAAGACTAGCTCTAATAATGCTAGATGATAATATACAATCCGCAAAGGGAGAAAATCAATCAGTGGTCCAACCTAGCCATTAAAGCCTAATAGCCATAACGACTAGCACAGCAAACTACCTCTATTGATGCAGTAGTGGCACTGTTATCTGGGGGTGATCAACAGCTATCTAACCCAATGGGAGAGACCTCATGGGTGGCACTGTAAACACAGACAAATGCACATGGCTGGAGAGGCGCCTAGATCCTAGAGAAAACCTTACCTCTGTCATATCTCTAGACAAATAATTTCTTACCATATGCTAAATATGAATTCTTATATTTATAGACAAGTATGCCAGTCACCACTCATCAAAAAAGTTTCTTTTTGCAAAAGATGGAAGCTATTGCAGAGTCTCACAACTGATCACACACAAAGAATATGAAAGATGCCCAGTCCTAGGTGACAGATCTACAGTCGAAGCTCTATATCTAAGCTCATGGAACAGAGCAGAGCAGAGAAAATACTAGTGCATCTCTCAACTCTCACCAGTGAAGCTTCCTTATACAACAGAGTGAGGTACACACAGAAGACTACATCTGGCCAAGTTTTAAAGAATAAGGGACTGCAGAGTGTGTGTCCCTGGATAGGACTCCTATATCAAACCTCTCCCACCCATGGCTCAGGGACCATTGTGGAAAAGGGGGTGGAAAGATTGTAAGAGCCAGGGTTGGTCCATGATAGGGAAACAGAGACTTTCAGACCACTGGAAGCTTGCACATGTGAACTTGTGGCAATGGTGGCTTCCAGCACAAGACCGATGCTGACTCATTCAGACAAGGGCCCAGAATGGAGCCAGGGAAATGGGTGGCAGGCCATCCCTAGACTGGGAACTATTGGAGACTCATTACTATTGGGTGAGGGAGAGTAGACATTACTTACAATCTCTAGAGAGGGTTTACTAGATCCCAGCAGATGATTTTGCTCTGAAGGACATCTGGATACAAATACTGACTGAATACAATTTAACATGTATTCAGTCCTGCAGGGGTGGGGCATGGTTGGGGTCTAAATTTGATTAAGAACTGTTGTATGAAATCTACAAAAGTTCAATAAAAAAAAGAATAGGTAGGGGTGGGGGGCTGGAGGGATTGCTCAGTGGTTAAGAGCACTGGCTGGTCTTGCAGAGGACCTGGGTTCAATTCCCAGTACCCACATGGCAGCTAACAACCACTAATAACTCCTTTTCCAGGGGATCCCACATCTTCACCCTGGGCACTGCACAGCATGGGTGCACTTATATACATACAGGTGATACATTCATACACATAAAATAAAAATAGTAAATAAAAACTTTAAAAAAGAATATGTAGAGCGGGAATTGGGAATAGAGCATAGAAATGGGATATTTAAAATGCTTTGGAAAAAGCAGTTTTATATGCTGATGCTTGCATTTTAGATAGACTCCTGCAGGAACATTTACATAAAAACTGAGTTCTGACTATGGATGTCTAATCTCTGTCTCTAAGAATCCTATGAAAATTTCCAACTACATAACCAATAGGAAAATGTTTAGTAGTACCAGAGACAAACAAGGATAGTATCTACAGTCCAGGATGTAAGTGCAATAAAGTTTGGGTAAATAATGACATCAGGTCTAATAAAAACATATAGTATATCTCTTAATATATACAGAATTATGCTTTCTTTAAATAGAAATACATCTTTTTTTGAAACAGCCATACTATGTGAAAATTAATCCTACCCTTGGCTATAAAGAAATGCTCGATAAATTCCAAAGACTATAAATTTTATTGACCCCATTGTCTGAGCATGATGTAAAGATTTAAATGTTACTATTTTAGGATTCTAAAGTATGTACATAAATAATCCCATTACTTGAATATTAGAGGAGAAAAAACACTTATGTAAAATTAAAAGGCAGACAGATTATGTAATTTTTAACTATTTAGTAAGTAACTAATAAATGTGGATTGGATGCATGTGAACAATTAATAAAATAATTATTTCCCAAAATATTTTATGAAAAAATATTCACAGAAACAATCTTATGTTATTTAAATCAGTCCAACACATGGGAACTATGGGAAAAGTCTCAATTGGCCTCTGTCAAAAGAACTGAACCCCAAATACCACAATACTGACCTTACTTAGTACTTCAGGTATAGAAGGTACAGACAGGTCATTCTCCCTTTTGAGTGAGAGAAAAAGTACTTGCTAAAATATTGCCAGGTGATACGCCACAGAATCTTTAAGAATGGCTATACGAGACTAAGATAAGATTATTCCAGGGTTACAAAGATTCTCCAACACCACTACAGGTACCCATCAAAATAACATTATCTTGACAGATGCCCCAAAGAAATTTATGAACTTTAATGTCTATTTCTGACTAATTACAAATATAAAGTTATTACTAAATCTAAAATATAAGGATACTTTACCACAATGACTGAGATGCACGTGGAACAAAAAGCTATAATTAAATAACATAAAACACTACAGACAATGCCATTAAAGTCTAGGACAAATTAAGCACACTAGTTACTAGTATTTCTGTTTAACAGATTTTGAGAGTCCCAGAAATATAATAGCACAAAAAATGTGAAGCTTAAATATTGGAAAGTAAAAGAAAGCAATTGGTATAATTTCAATATTACATTTCTGATCACCTAGAATGTGTATAAGAAGTATTGCGGAATTGGTTAACATTAAAGACTATCTAACAAGGTGGCTAGCTATAGAATAAATATATAAAGATTAATAGCCTTAACCTATATTAAAAACACCTATTATATGACTAATAATCACATCATATAAATTAGAAGTATGTACCAGTAAAAAGCCCTATACGGTCCCATGGCTCATGCAAATTCAGAAGGTCACTAAACAAGACATGAAAGTGGGAAATTAAAGAAGAAGGTGTTCAGAGAGAGTGGGAGGGAGATGAGAGGGTTACTGGGGTGATATGAGCAAAATGTACACATACATGAAATTGTCAAAGAACAAATTTGGGAGCTGGTGAGATGGCTTAGCAAGCAAAGGGCCTGTTGCCAAGCCTGATGATCTGAGTTTGATCCCCAGGACACATGTGGTAGAAGGAGAGAACCAACTCCCACAGTTATACTCCAACCTCTATACACACACCATGGCACCCATTCCCCTTCAAAATAAACAAATGTGATTTTGAAAATTTTTTAATAAAATTTTTAAAGTTTCTTAAAAAGAGCAGGAGCTACATGAAGAAACTGTCATTCTTCTATGGAAACAAATGAGAGATGGTTTGAATTAATGTAGGTGCATGGCATTTTCTTCACTTTATATAAATAATGTAATAATTTATGGCCACATGTGGTGGTGCCCACCTTTAGTCCCAGTACTTAGGAGGCAGAGGCAGGTGGATCTCTGTGAGTTCGAGGACAGCCTGGTCTACATAGCAAGTTCCAGGCCAGCTGGGGCTACAGGGAGACAAAATAAGACAAAATAATAATAATTTACAATTTTAATATAATTATAATGTAGTTATTTGGAAGATACCAAAATATAGATGCCTACCTAAGTTATCTATACCATACAGGGATTTTTTTGTAAAGGGGACTGAGCCCAGGACATTGAGAAAAACTGAACTTAAGAGATGTTGTAGGGCCTGGAGAGATGGTTTAGCATTTAAGAGCACTGGCTGCTCTTCTAGAGAACCCAAGTTTGATTCCCAGAACCCGCATGGTGGCTAACAACTATCTGTAACTCCAGTTCCAGGGGAATCCAACACCCTTTTCTGACTCTGCGAGCACTTCCACACATGCACTTACATACGTGCAGGCAATGCAATCATACATATAAAATAAAAATAATAAGTAAAATACTTTTAAAAAGGGATACTGTAGAATGTCCTAAAGGAGAGGAGACCATAAAGATGTCTGAGAAGGAGAAGCTGAGAACACAGTCACAAACTCAGAGAGACAAGAAGCTACCCAAGTGTTAGCGTAGTGTGCACGCACTGAAAGATACTATTGTTATTGGTCCTGCTGAAGAGGAGCCAGGTCGGCAAATGAAGCCTGTCAGGAACCAGGGAGAGACAGGAAAACAGCTTCATGTAGGTACTAGGGAGGCAGCTGGAACTTGGGAAAGAACTAGTTAGTGGGAGTTAGAGGCTGGAGGTCTGATCAAGGTACACTGAGGAGTGAGAGAGATGAGGATGTGGAAAAAGAGTGAGGTTCCTCTTTGGAGAATCTTGGCTATGAATGGGGTGGAAGAAGAGAAGGTAGATGCTATAGGGGCCAAAGGACAATTTTCTAGGTCTTTCTCTGCCTCTTTCTGTTTCTCATTCCTTCCTTCCTTCCTTCCTCCTTCCTTCCTCCTTCCTTCCTCCTTCCTTCCTTCCTCCTTCTTCCTTCCTTCCTTCCCTTCCTCCTTCCTTCCTTCCTTCTCTCCCTCCCTCCCTCCCTTCCTCCTTCCTTCCTTCCTTTCCCCCTCTCTTTCTTCGTTCCTTCCTTCCTTCCTTCCTCCTTCTTCCTTCCTTCCTTCTCTTCCTCCTTCCTTCCTTCCTTTCCCCCTCTCTTTCTTCCTTCCTTCCTTCCTTTCTTTCTTTCTTTCTTTCTTTCTTTCTTTCTTTCTTCTTTCTTCTGAGACACGGCCTCACTATGTAGCCCAAGTTAGCTTTAAACTCACCATCCTCCTGTTTTAACCTCCTGAGTGCTTAGATTACAGGTGTGCACCATTAATCCTGGCAGGACCTTACTTTAATGCTTATGAAAACAAAGAAGTGTCTGCAGAGTTGTGGGGAGCCATGGCTATGGGCGACAGTAGGACACACAAAGGAGTATAAAAAAACAACAACAACAACAAAAAAAACGGTTAGGTAGGTAAAGAAGAGAAATTGGGGACGAGTTTACACAGGTAGGCATTTCATCTCAGATTTGATAGAGGAAGTATAGTTGGTCAGTGCTTTTATGCTAGAGGAGGGAAGGAACTTGGGGAGGAATGCCCCAGAGGACATTCTTCACATATGACTGGTACTTGTTATAGCGAGAGAAGGCATCTATCCATTTGCTTGTCATTCAGAGGACACCCCTGTCCAACAGTGCTTCACCACAGAATTTAGGGCAATGGGCTTAAATGACCATAGATTGACACTCCTCTAAAGATGAGCCAGATTGAACGTCATTTCCTTGTGAGACTTGCAGGCGATTTACCACAGTTGAAAGCTAATCAGCATATTAACTTTTAACAGATAAGATAAGAAGCTATGTAAAAACGAGATTTGGGGTTTTCAAAAGCTATTGATGAATGGCAAGATAGGAATTACTTGAAGAAATAAAGAACAGCAATCTTTCATGTCGTTACTCTCCTACCCCCTAGGGATGCCCATGTTAAGCATGATAGGGCAGCCCTCTCCATAACCTGTTATCTCTTCAGAAACACGAAGTGGCACCTTTCGGGGTATTCTCTCCCTTACCCCAGGTTAGATCTTGAATGTGTCCCAATTTCAATTTCCATTGTGAAGTAGGCACTGAGCTAGCTTGCTGAGAGATGGAAGAAATCAGACAGCATGGACTTTGAGAACAATGAAGAGGCTCTGAAATACTACTTTTACTACTTGGGTGAAGAACAGCTCAGGTAGAGGGAGAAACAGGAAGCGTGAGGGCCCTGAGAGGACGGTTTGTTGCCTTGTTGTGGAGGAAGCAATGGGGCCAGGGTGGCCAGACAGTGCAAAGTAAGGAGGTGAGATCACAGAGAGAACTTGGAGTCTCATCCTGGGTGATGGTAGACTAACTTAGGAGGTGACTGACTGTAAGAATCTAGGAAAAGGATATTCCCAGAGCGTAAGGAGAGAGGTGGTGAGGTAGTCCAATGCAGGAAACATCTCACCCTAAGTGGTCTGTGGATGGATTGGAGGTGAGACCTGGGTGGCATTGAAGATTTTAGCCTGTGTAGATGGTATAATTCCTAAAATGTTGACAAATCTTTACCACAATTACTCAAAAAAAAAAGGATGTAAATACACATGCTATAAAATGAGGCATAACTGCAGATAACACAGATTTTTTAAATTTTTATTTATTATTATTTAACAGAGCATAGGGTAGAGGTTTGTTTACAGAAGAGTGGGTACCCCACATTTATGGCTGTATCATAAAGTCCACACTCAAATACAGAACCTGTGACCTCCCGACAGCTGCACAAAATAGTGTCGTTACTCTCCTACCCCCTAGGGATGCCCAAGTTAAGCATGATAAGGCAGCTTTCTCCATGACCTGTCATCTCAACTTATATATCCTTTGTCCCTCCCCCACATGCAGCTAAGGTCAACTGATTGGGTGGGAGGGGTAACTGACTCCCCCTTGACTCCTTGATAAACGTGGGAAGGAGGTGTGACTATAACTTGCCAGCATAGTGGTCAGAGGACATTTCCAGTTAACACTCCACCCCTTCCTCTGGCTCTTACATTCTTTCCGCCAACCTCTTCTGCAAAAATCCCTGAGCCTTGGAGGGGGTGGTAGGTGTGGGATGATCTTCCTCCCATTGTGGCAAGGCACTGAACTTTTGTGTCTGAACACAGATATTTTTTTTAATGTTGAATGAAACTTTTAAGCAATTGTATGTTAAGTCTCCTTGTGTAAATGCTGGGGGCAGGCATGCTTTGGGTTTGCAGTGTTCTGGGCTTTGGAATCTCTGTGTATGTACTGTAAATAGTGAGCTATCTGGGGTATATGAGTCAAGCCTAAGCACAAACTTCATGTATGCTCAGTAATGCCTTATGAACACAAATAGAAGGTCACATCATACAATATTTTAAATAATCTTAGGCAAAGTTTCATAGTATAGAATTTTCCGCTGTGGTGTCATAATGATGAGTGGTCATATTCTGGAATATTTGTCTTTCAGCATTTCAAATAGGGGATGTTCAGTCTTAATGAGTCAGTATCTAACTCTAAAGGGAACTGGAAGGTGTGGAAATGTAGCACAATTGGCAAAATGTATGTAAAAATGTGGGTGGGAGGGAAATAGGAGAGGTGTGTGGTGGGTGTAACCCTACACCATTATATCCATGCATGAAATTGTCAAACAACAAAATTTACTGGTAAATATCAATGACTTAAAAGACTGAAATAATTTCAATTCTTAGTTCCCCAAGTATGTATATTTTATACACATATGTGTTATATAACTAAATATATTTTTCAGGTCTAGAATGTTTTATTGTGATGTCACTCTTTGTAAGAGCTAATTTCATATATTTTTGAGAGAATAGAAGGCTGTTTACAAGGGTGCAGTGAGGATCATTATGCTATCTTCTCTCCACAACATTTTAAACACCAAGTCATGTCACCTGTTCCCTGCATAGGCAGATACATCTACAGGTGTACTGAGGACTTGTGGGTAATCCTGACTTCTCTTTGAGAGGCCTGAAGAAAGAAGGAAGGCTGTGGAGGGTAGGGGGCAGTGGAGGGCAGGGGAGGGAGGGGCAGTAAGGTAGAATTCACAGCTGAAATTGGGAGGTGGGGGAGGTATTTGCCAATACACACTTGGTGGCAAACGCAAGTGAAAACAGGCCTGTTTGGCATACAGAAAAGCCCAGACATGGACTCTTTCTCTGGAGCTCTCCTCTGGAGAATACTGATGAATACACTCATTCCCTTCCCTTCCTTGCCTTACGTGCATGGACTATAGGCCTTTCCCAACCCTTGAGTATGATGTGTCCCTCCAGTGGTCACCCTTGGCTACTGGTGAGAACCTGTCCTTACTGGTTCTTCTGTCACCCCTTAGCTCATGCCCTGAGATACCAACTTCTCTTACCTCTAAAAACAGGGTGGACCTTGACTTTGAGCTCCTTCCTACCATCTGGGTTTATTTTTAAAAGCTGAGTGGTGAATGAGAAGTTGGAAAGGGAGTGACCAGAATGGCCACAAAAGTCTAATTGTAATTTTAAAAGGTGGAATGGCCATTTGGCCCAGCAAAGACGCTCACTTTATAGTTCTTCTGGTATATGACTGAGGCCATTTGCCATTCAGTTCTATTGAATAAAATTCTAGTAGACATTTAGGTAATATAACAGGGCAGTAAATGTTTAAGAGCCTGAGGGGTATGTGGGCTTCAAGTGCCTGCAGTTCAGACCCAGATGCTAAAAATTACTTGATATCACTGTATGTGTGTGCACGTGGGGGAAGCGCTTCCTCTCCTTCTCTCTTTCACATTCTGAATTCATATTTTTGAATTGTTTAAGACTTACCTGGTTATATTCTCCTCCCTCTCCCCTTTCCCCTCCCTTTTTCCTTTTAATTTTTTTTTATACTGGGTAGAAGAAGCATGAGAGAAATGTAGTTAAAATTCAAAATGCTTCCCCTTTATCATTACCATGAATCAACACAATAAATGAGCCCCTTCAGAGCTCAGTAATAAGAATTTGATAAATCATCAGCCAAAAATTAACTAGATGTCAAAACAATCTTTGGGAAGTGTGATGGATTAGGGGTGAGAGCAGCAATGAATCTCCCAGCATGAGTTCACCAGACAGACACAATGTCGGGAGATGGATGGGGGTGGAATCCAGGCCTTGCAAGGTCAGGACACTCAAAGGAATGGGTGGAGGAGAGAGAGAGAGAGAGAGAGAGAGAGAGAGAGAGAGAGAGAGATCCTCTGAGCCTGTAACACCAGGCTCCCAGCAGCTAATCCAGAGGTCAGTGCATGCCTTTGAAAAGCCCTGTCTCCAGCTGCTGTCTGATGAGCCAAGTGCTTTCCCTCTGTGCTAATGAATGCCACAAGTCTGCTCACAGGGCTCCAAATGGCCTCTAAGGGGAAGACACCTTGAAGGGCTTCATTTACAGAGCTGGGCAGGTTCCTTGTTAACAACAAATGGGAGGAAGGGATCAGGGAGGAAAGGAGCAGGCTTGGAGGTGAGGAGAGACAGAACTGGAGTTGGAGGGAGGAAGAGCTACGACCTGAATGCTCAGGAATGCGTAATTGGACCTGGAGACCCCATGGCCCAGCTGGAGAGTACTGATGGGCATGTGAAGGAGGAGAGGGCCTCTGCAGGCACCACATTCATAAATCTCCTTCTTTGGGATGCTGCTGCCTTTTCGTGTTTTATTTATTTGTTTGGATGACTTTTTTAATGGGGCTCATAATATTGAAAGAAAGGAAAATTGGCAGAAAATGCAGAATGGCCTGTGCTCCCCTCTCTGGCTGGAATCTCAAGTTGGCCTAGATTGAAGTGTAGGTTGAACTGATGCCTGGAGGGGGAAAGGGGAGGACCAGCAACAGGGAGAAGGAAACTCAAGCATTTTTCAGCCAGGCAGGTTTGGTCATCAACTGTCCCAAGGGCCCTTCCTATTAGGAAGAACTAGGGGTCTCCTGTAATGGCTGTAGTATTTGGCAGGCATTGCTGGACACTGGGAACTGATGATTCTGGGATGGTCTTACTTTCCCAGGGAAACAGAGTCCTTTATTGCTAAAGATTCCTGTAGGATTTACCTGGTCAGAGTAATGCCACTCCCATTAACGATGGCCAGGGGTTTGTTGACTGGCTGTATAATCATCATAAAGCAGTCCTAATGTTCAATGACTTCAGAATGGTGCAAACCTCTGTGAGAGTCCAGGGTGTCCCCAGGGAGTCGACATCTTTATGGCACATTTTCCTAGTACACAGTACAATCCTAGAGCTTACCCTTAGTAATATAGTGTATTCAAAATCGCTAGGGGTCTCCTGTAATGGCTGTAGTATTTGGCAGGCATTGCTGGACACTAGGAACTGATGATTCTGGGATGGTCTTACTTTCCCAGGGAAACAGAGTCCTTTATTGCTAAAGATTCCTGTAGGATTTACCTGGTCAGAGTAATGCCACTCCCATTAACGATGGCCAGGGGTTTGTTGACTGGCTGTATAATCATCATAAAGCAGTCCTAATGTTCAATGACTTCAGAATGGTGCAAACCTCTGTGAGAGTCCAGGGTGTCCCCAGGGAGTCGACATCTTTATGGCACATTTTCCTAGTACACAGTACAATCCTAGAGCTTACCCTTAGTAATATAGTGTATTCAAAATCCTTGACTCTCAGATAAGGGAGGTTAGGTCAGAAGGGTTAAGTGGTTGGTGGGGTCCCTGGTGTTACAGTTTGGGTCTCATTTATTTGAACACCTTCTCTGGTTGGAAGCACTGTTTGTGGAAGTTGTGAGGCCTGTGGGTAGAGGTGGATCTCTGGGGACCTGCCTTTGAAGAGTCTAGCCTCTGCTTCCTGATCTGCTGAGCTATGGGGAGCTGTTCTGCAAGTTTCCACAGCCACACTGTCTTCCAGTAGGCATGCCTTCACAGCCATGATGGACCTTACCCCTGCACCAGGACCCAGAATAATTATTTCCTCCCTTAAGTTGCTTTTGTAAGGTATATAAAAGCAACACACTCAGTGTTCAGGGAAAGAATGCCCCTAGCACCTCAGTGTTCAGGAAAAAAAACACCCAAACACACTGAGTGTTCAGGAAAAGAACCCATGGGGTCCTCAGACCACCTCTGCTCTCTCAGCCTTTGCTTCAGAGGATGTGTCTTCCAATTCTTGGACCCACCAGGCATGCTCTGCCTACTGTTCTTGTACAAAACTGTCCCCCTAGCTAGAATTTTCTGACTCAAAGAGCATCCTGGCTCACTCTGTCCCAGTTTGCTTAAAGGACATTGTTAGGGTCCATGAATTCCTCTGTTTCCTAACAAGATGTTCTGGATGAGTTTTGAAACCCTAACAACCACCCACATCCCAATCCCCTTACTTTGCTCCATTTTTCCATAGATGCCGTTGCCTATGACATGCCACATTTACATCCTTTAGTACATAGAGCACCTGTCTGTCCGTGAGAACGTCAGCCCCCACAGCACTGTTTATCTACTTTGCTCTCTGCTGTATGCCAAGGCCTATAATAGCGTTCAGTGCTCAGTACACCTTTGTGAATGAATGACAGTTCTCCGTTGTGTGCCCCCACCTTGTAGAGTCACATCCTTGGGCCTTAGCATTTGAAGATGTAGGTTTAAAAGACTGAGTAACATGAGGCTAGACAACCTCTAATCTCTAGACAGACTGGAATGAGGGGGCTGTCCAGGCCAGTGGAGGGATTTGGGGAGGTTTGTGTATAAGGAGGGGTGAGCCCATGGGGATGTTGGGAGGATAAAGTTCTGAGGTCCTTCAAAAGATGTGCTGTGGAAATGGAGTGCTTTTTTAAAAATATTCTTATTGAATTTTTGTGTATTTCATATACAACATCTTAATCCTCTTTCTATCCCCTTCCCCACTGGCACCTCCCATAGCAAACCCCCCACTGGATTTCATGCATTCTGTCACTTATGTTAAGGCCTATTGAGTCAAGTTAGTGTCCCCTGACATCCCTCAGTGCAAGTTCACCCACTGGGGTTTAGTCAGCCTGCCTAGTGTCACAGAAATTGAGTGTTCTTACGTATAGTGAACCCAGAAGTGTACCAGGAAATAGCAGAGATGAATTCAGCTGCTTTGGAGCAGAGCATGGCTTTGCCTTGAAAAACCATAAAACTAAAATGTGATCTCTCTCTCCTCCCTTCCTAGCTTCCTCCCTTCTTCTGTCCTCCTTTCTAACTTCCTTCCTTCCCTTCCCTCCATCCTTCCTTCCTTCCTTCCTCCTTCTTTCCTCCTTCCTTCCTTCCTTCCTCCTTCCTTCCTCCCTCCTTCCTTTCTCCTCTCTCTCCCCCCTCCTCCCT
>NW_008350356.1:875365-939508 GCF_000622305.1 Nannospalax galili
CTTCCTTCCTTCCTTCCAACTTTCTTCTCTTCCTTTCTCCCTGTTTTTCTCTCCCTCCTGAACCTACTATGCAGCCCACACTAGCTTTGAACTCACAAGTATCCTTCCTTAGGCTCTTGAGGCCTGGTTTACACCACCATGCCCTGGCTACTTTGATTTTCTTATCATGTGTTCCTACTGTCTAAATTTCGCCATAGGTTCTGTCTTCTTTTCCTCCTAGATGAAAAACAGACCCATGATAAAAATTTCTGGACTAGACTGAGGGGTACAAGGCTGTGCAAATCACTGGACTGTGAAGCAAGTGCCTTTATGCCTGTACAGTGCCCCACCACCACCACCTTTCTCTCTTCCTCCTCCTCCTCTTCCTCATCCCCCTCCTCCTTCCCCTCCCTCCCTCCATCCCTCCCTCCCTCCCTTTCTTTTCCCCTCTCTGCGACTCCTACCACAAGGAACAAAACGTATTACTGAGAACAAATGGCTGCATGTTTAATTATGTCAAGCCTTGAGCATTTTGGCTTCATATTTCAACTGCTCTTCAAGGAATGTTAGGAACAGAACTCTGTGATATGATTTTACATAAGAGCAGGAAATGTAACTTGAACAATAGTTGTTAGGGTCAGACCTACTGTGCACAGATTCTAAATGCTTTTTCCTCCTTTCTTAGTCCTCGTGCTATGCAGTGCCCTCTGCTGTCAGGAAGGATGTGGTCCGTGCTTGGGCTTACCTCACAAGCTTTTGTTTTCTTCTTTTTAAACTCGTTTTGGTGCAAACATTAACTGTCACTCAACTCAATTCTGAATTTGGCTAAGTTGCTGTTAAATGGCTGTCATTGCACACTCCATTGGTCTAGAGAAAGTTGCTAACAATTCTTCAAAGCTTCCTGGAGCCCTCCTTCCTGGCCCAGAGGAGGAATGAGTGAGAGAATAGAGAAAAATCAGAAAAGATGAGTCATAATTTATAAGGAAGGCTCTCAGAATAGGGCTGGTACTCGAGGACTAAATAAGGTCCTAGAAAATTCCTCTCCCCTGGCCAAGGTCCCCCCGAGTCATCTGTTTATATTCAAAGATTTTCACCATGTTATCCAAATTTATCAAAACACATTTATTTTTTCATGATTTTTTTCTTTTAGTTAAGGTCTCACTACATAGCCCAGGCTGCCTTAAACTTCTGACCCTCCTGCCCCAGCCTCTTGAGTACTTGAGATTACAGACGTGTGCTACCACACACAACTTCCATGATTACTATTGGTTTTCACGTTTATTTATTTACTTATTTATGTGCATGTGTGCACATCCCATGGCACACACATGGCTTGCAGAGGGCAGCTAGTAGGAGTTATTCTCTCCTTCCATCATGTGTGTCCTGGGAATGGAACTCGGGTCCTCAGCCTTGGCAGCAAGTACCTTTACCTGCTGAGCCATCTCTCCAGCCCACTACTGGTATTTTTAAAAATAGTTTCATCATGAGATGAAAAGTAGTGTAGAAATCACAGGGATTGTGGTACAAAGTTCAGTTTTAAATGAGGTTTGACCTTGTATTAACTGTGGAATATTAGGCAATAATCATGTCAAATTTGCTTTGCACATCACTTTAAAAAAAAACACACACACCTACTCCCACAGGATTCTTCTGAAGGTAAATGAGAAGTTGTAAATAAAAATTCTCTGAAAGAATCTGGCATGTTGTAAGCACCAAGTAAGTAGTTTTTAAAAATCTCTCCTTTGCGTGTCATTCTAACTCCAAGTGGGGGAGAGAGAACGAGAGAGAGGACATGAGAGAGACGGCCACAAGAGCACTTGCAATTAATGTTTTGCTGGTTGTTGTTGCTAAAAATGTGAGCTAGGAGAACATTTAGGTGGTAGATCATTCCGAGCTGTACTGTCTTATATTAAGAAGACACCCACCCACCACAGGCATCTAGATTTGTCAATATTTTACAAAATTATCCTTTACTAACATTTAAGCATGGGAAATAAGTGATATCACCTTAATACCACTGCTAAGCCAGAACATTCAGCGTTTATTTTCCATGGCTGGGAAAACTCAGAGCAACTTCTGCAAACCTGGAGCGGTGTAGCTGCCAGCATTCCCCCTCTGCTCACAGGGATCCAGTGATGCTTCTTATGGGGCACACAGAGCAGCTCCACCTCCTGAAGATGACTTCGCAGAACAGGACACATCCTTTTATGAAACAGCCTGGTCATTACTTAGAATTAAAGCTTTTAAAAGACATCTGATAAAGCAGAATGTTGTTCCAAAGAAATGGGGATTTTTCCAGATGTGAGTTCATGCACATCCCCATGTGGGTAACCAGAGGTGTTTGCTGGTGCCTAGAAACGGGGGTTTAAGTTCATTCCATTTCTTTAGTTCTTTAATATCAGAATTCTCTAATATGTCAACACTTCTACTAGAGTGACAGGAGCAAGGTGAAAATGGGTATACGGAAGGGAGTTAGGACCATCGACTTCTGGGTCATATTCACATGCCTCAACCCTCAAAACCCAACCAAGATGAAGGAAACAACAAAGTCCTGAAAGAGGTGTTTATACTGAGAGGCAGCTCTCGTGGACACACAGAGAAAACATAGGTTTTCTTTTAAATGCAGGCTACAGTATAGTTCGGTGGCAGGTACATATTTTGTATGCACCAAGCTCTAGGTTTAGTCCCCAGAACCCCTAAAAGAATTTATTTGTAGCTACATACAGGATTTCATTGTTATAATTAAGCCATAGGCAATAGAGATATGATTGGTAATGTAGTAAATGAAATACCCATTTTCATGCATTGAATGTCTGCTGAAGCCACTCTTTCGGTGCACGATGTGGCTCCATTTTTAAGGGGTGACATACTGCAATAAAACAAATAATGAATTTGGATGTACTGTTATGTAAGTTTATGGTGTGACTATGAGCCTGGCTTATCCAATCTTTAGAAGTATTTACTTCATGTCATCTTTTGTAATAGAGGTACGTATGTGGGCAGGTACATCTGGCATGTGTGTGTGTAGACACAGAAAGAGATAGAAGTATACCTGGCCATGATACCCACACTGTCTGGTAGGAGGCACAGAGGAACATAGAGCTGTACTCAGAGACCACTGAGCTCATTTAGGGGAGGCAGAGAAGATCTCCAGGAGGTGACATTTGACCGGCATCCTTGAAAGGCCGGTTGAAGATAGCTAGGCAGAGAGGGAAAGAAAGCAGTCATGAACAAAATACACGGAAGCCCATGGGGAAGGTTGTGGGGCCTGGAGGCTCGGCATAGCACGAGCCCATAGGGAGGCATGAGTGGCAAAGGTGAACAGAGCTGTGGAGTGGCCCTGAGAGACGTACTGAGGACAGTGACAAAGCTCTGAGGACGGAAAGCCACAGACAGCATTATAAAGACTAAATTCTCATCTGAACGTGATGGGGGCGTTTGGTGCATCTTGGAGAATGGGCTGATGGCCACACGTGCTCCGTGGAAGACAATGGGAGCTGCACTTTCTTCTTTTTGTGTGTATGCACGTCTGCAGGCTTATTTGTGGGGGGAGTGTGATTGCTCTATGGCATGCATACGGAGGTCAGAGGATGACCTTCGGGTATCCATCCTTGCCTTTCCACATTCTTCGAGACGGATTCTGGTCACTACTACCCAGGCCACGCTAGCTGACCATGAGCTTCTGGAAATTCTCTGCCTCCTGTTACCCCATAGAAGAGTGATGGGGTTACAGATGCTTGTGCTACTGTTTCTGGCTTTTATTGGGGTTCTGGGGATCCAAACTCAGGGCATATGTTAAGGGCAAGCACTTTACCCACTGAGCCATCTCCCCACCCAAGGTTACATGGGAGCTTATGCTGCAGGAGGTAAGAGGCACTGAGGCCAAGAGCAGAGGTGCTGTCTGGGGGCCACCTATGGGGGACTCCTCATCCCGCTCTGCTTTCTCCCCCTCCCTACTGGTGGGTCCTGAGGGCATAAGAGCCCCAAGAAGCTAAAGGAAACCCAGTAAACCCTTGAGCTTCACATACTTTTAAACTTGCTTTTACCACAAATTTTAAGCTAAGTATGTAGCTTTGCTGTAGACAACAACTTCCCCATATGGGTCACCATAGTAACAGCTGCCTCTGTTGATGTTTTATGAATTAGGAGAATGTGTGTGTGTGTGTGTGTGTGTGTGTGTGTGTGTGTGTGTGTGTGTATTAGACCACTTGACACCATTGACCTTTCACTGGGGCCTGCACATGTGTCCAATGGTTTCCTTCTGCATCTGAGGTCCCAGTACCTGCTTCCACTGCCTGTTTCTGAACACATGTGCTTGCTGTGTTTGGCATTATCAGTCTGGGGATAAGGTTGGGTTCATTTTCCCAGCCAATTAAAGAATTAAAAGGCAGGAAAAATCTCAGACAAGCAGAAAACAAGTAGCAAATAAAGGTTTTTTTTTTTTTAATTGAATCCTTTGCGATTTTTATACAATATAATTTGATAGTATTTCGACCCACTCCCCTGTCTGTACATCCCCTTATCGTCCCCTGCACAGTCCTTTATATGTGTGATCAGGCCTATAGAGTCTAATTTGTGTCTCCAAATGTCCTTCAGTGTGGGTCCATCCACTGGAGTCTGCTTAACCTACCAAGATTCCCATGCTTGAAAGAGACTGTCTCTGCCCCTCCAGCAGCCATCTGTTGCCAGAATTTCCTTAGGCTGGGTTGGGGTTTCTCACCCACTTCCTCATGTCTATGCTGTGATTTGTTCTGGTTTGAGCTTGCATGGGACTTGAGCATACTGTCTCCGTTGTTATGAGTTCATATGAGTCACTGACCAGCTATCTGGAAAACTCTATTACCGCCTCTGGCTCTTAAGACCTTTCTTCCCCCTCTTCCACAATGATCCCTGAGCCTTGGGAGGCAAAAGATTGATATAGATGTCCTATTCAGCAATAAGCACTTTGCAGCAACGTACAGGATAAGTTCTCTGCATGTTGGACTGTTGTGGGTTTCTGTGTTAATCATCTATTGCATAAGGAAATTTCTCTGATGAGAGTTGTGAGATATATTGATTTACGGGTATAAAAATAAGTCATGAAGAATCAGTTTAATAAAGTAACTATTTAGTAGATAACTGGTATTAGGTTCTCCCCTATGTCCTGGGATCTGTCCAGCCTCAGGTTCCTAAGCCTGACATCCATGTCATGTATGGGCTCCATCCTAGGAAATGGACCTTAAATCCAATTAAGGAGTGATTGGTTATCCCATAGTATTTGTGACTCAAGAAGCAAATAAAGTTTTGTTGAAAGATAAAAAGCCACATCCATGGACTAGGAATAGAGGTGCACACCTTTGATCCCAGCACTCAGGAGGCAGAGACAGGCGGATCTCTGTGAGATCAAGGACAAGGTCTACATAGTGAGTTCCAGTCCAGCTTGGGGATATAGGGTGACCCTGTTGCAAAACAAATGAATGAACAGAAGAATCACATCCACGCACATAAAGAACTGCACATACATATACACATTCATACGAATGATTAGGGTCTCCACAAGTAGCAAGGGAACCCGGAAACCAAGAACCCAGTGTCCCCTGGGGACGGCTTAGTGGTTTCACCTCCCATAATTTTGGATTGCTCAACTTAAAAATGAGAAGGCTGATAGGTTTATAGGTTCAAATGATAAAGAGTCCAGGTCTGGCCTTGATCTTATCTGAACTGGTTTGAACTAGTTGATGAGAAAGAGAACCCTGCTGACTAGAGGGGGAGCCGCTAGGTTTTTATTTCAGACCCCCCCCAAAGATGGTAGTGTACCCTCTTTATTATGCCTCCGTGACCCTGCTTGTTTGTCAGATTTAGTCCCTACGCTCTGTGAAGAGTGCTTAGGCTTCATTCTGCATGTCTGTTCCAGTGACCGCTTTACTTTTCCATACGTCCTGTCATCTGCTTGCATGCCTTGGCTCATAAGCACCCCTGCTCTTTAGCTCATAAGCAGCCCTTAACCCTATTCTTGGGGAGAAGGATTTGAAAGTTGGGTCTCTTGTCCTCTCACGTTTGGCATAAATAAACATTTTTGGCAAACCCTTTGGAGATGTTGGCTCTTCACCAACTGTCTCAGAAGTCCCACCTTCCCTTTGTGAAGCAGCAGTTGTTAAAGGGCTTGAATTCTGCCTTCCTAGTTCACTAGAAAGCTAGAAAGCGTTATTACCAAGAAGAAAAGTGTCAAATTCTGCATTTTGAAATTGAAGAGTAGGCCAAAAGGGGTTATTTTGCAATAAATAGTTTGAGCACCTCACCGCTCCCCCTCGCACAGATGTTAGAACTTAATCCCCAAAGTCATATTCGAATGTTGCTTGCAGGTGAGACACTGGGAAGGTAACTGGGGTCAGGTGAGGTCATGGGGTGGGGCTGTGGGGTGGAATTAGTGGCTCTGATGGCAGAGGAGACCAGCCTTGCTGAGTGATGCCCTCTACCATGTTAGGATACAACAGGAGTCCCCAGACTCAAGAACCAAATACGTGGTTTACTTCCTAAGTTACCCAGCTGGTGCTATTTTGTTGAAGCAGCTCAAAATGGACTAAGACAATTTATTTACTCAGTTCCAAAAAGAAAAGAAAAGAAAAAGATACACTGTGATCACAATTTCTCTAAGCAACGCCGCAAGCACTATTATCCTCTGTGATTATTTTGACTTGATTTGAAATGTTTAGTCAAATACTTACACGAATGACTAATCAAAAGGATTGTTAAAACTGCCTTACATATGTGAAACACCTTCACAATAATAACAAGGTTTGTAGGGAATTTGTATTGTGTTTTTAATTGCTTTTGTCAGTCAAAAATATCAACTGAACCCCCACTTGAAGTTGAATGGTGCATTAGAGCTGGGAGTTGGTAATACAAAGAGAGAACAGAAAGCCCTTGATTAACTGGAATACTGGAGCACGCGTGTGTGATTAATTAGGGTTTCAGGCGAGCTGCTGAACCCTTTTTGAACTGTAATAACTTTTTTTCAACCCTTAAAAATCTCAGTCCAACTTTCTAGAAGACACCGACCCTAGCAGAGGATCTAGCACCGATCTCTCTGCTTCTAATGGAAATGGCCCAAACAATCTCACAGCAAGATAGCCTGCTGTGAGCACTAGAAATAGAGGCTGGAGTCCTGCGCAGAGATGCCGGGGGGGGGGGGGGGTTTAGCTTTGCTGGGCATAGCCCCGAGAACTGAGGCTGAAGTCAAAAGCAGAAGCTGTGAAGGTAGACAATACACACACCGCTCAGGTTCACCAGCACCTGAGCCACCTGACCCCTCTGTGCCTCTCGGTAACTCTGCATTCTCATATGAGAAAGGAAACGTTTGAGTAAATGATCCTCAATGTCTCTGTTACCTCTAGGGATCTAGGAGACTATGGTTGGTGGAGGAAAAGGTGGTCTGAGGAGAGAAAGTGGCCACCTGTGTTCAAGCCTTGGCTCTCTCTAACCCAGCTGTGTCACACTGGACAATCTCTAAGCCTGTTTATTCATCCATAAGAGGGGCACAGTAACCACTACCTCCCCAGATAGCTGAAATGACTAGATTAGATGAGACATGTAAAGTCCATGGCAAAAAGTGACCTGAGTTTTTGTTTTGTGGTTGGGGAGATTTTTTGGGGGGTGGGGTGTTGAGATAGAGGCTCCTGCTGGCCACTCCCGATCTTCCTGCCTGCACCTCCCAAGTGCAGTGACTTCAGGTATGCTTCACCACACCCAGTTTACGAAGTACTGTGGATGGAACCCAGGACATTCCACCAGCTAAGCTACAGCCCCAGCACAATCATATATTTTTTATTGATGTATAATTGCACATTTTGAGGGGACACTGTGATATTATGACACATGTACATAGTATGTACCTGTCAAATCAGGTTGATCAGCTTTTCTGTCATCTCCAACATGTAGTATTTGATTATAACAGCATTTAAAATCCTTTCTTCTAGATATTTTGAAACATACATTAAATTACTGCTACCAACCTACTATACCTTACAGCACAAGAACTTACACAACTGTGATTTTTGGACCTGTTGACTAACCTCTCCCTACCCCACCTCTTCTGTCTCCTCCCCAGCCTCTGTATACACTCTGCTTTCTATTTCTATGAGATCAACTTTGGTAGCTTCCACAGATGAATAAGAATATGTGCTATTTGTCTTTCTGTGCCTGGCTCATGTGATTTAGCACGACGCCTTCTAGAATCATCTGTATTACTGCAAGTGACCGAGTTTTTGTTGTTGTTGTTTTATTTTTTTTAGACAAGGCCTCCCCGTAGTTCCAGCTGACCTGGAGCTCACTATGTAAACCAGGCTGGCCTCGAACTCAGAGATCTGACTGCCTCTGCCTCCGATTACTGGGATTAAAGGCTTGCACCCCCAAGCCCAGCTGGAGTTTTATTTTTATGACTGAATAATATTCCATGGTATGTATCACACTTTATTCATTCACCCACAGATAATCGCTTAGATTGACTCCTTATCTTGGTACTGTGACTAGTGAGTACTGCAATAAACCTGGGCAGGCCTCTCTTCTGTACACTGACTTTTTTTCCTTTGGGTATGTATTTAGAAGTGGATTTGATGAGTTATATTAAAAACTATTTATTATTTTTATTATTATCATTGCTATTCATGATGCCAAAGGAACATACCAACAGATTGCTAACTTTTACTTAGACAAATGTATATTCATAGACATTTCTACAAATTCTATTTGATATGAGAAAGAATGCACACTGTGTATATGAATACATACACATATATGTATATACACATATGAACCTATATGTGTTTGGTTAATAATGTACAGTATACACACTCATACTGAATATAGCTGCGTGTTTATGAGGAGATGCTACAGTGATTAAGAATTAAAGGGAAGTGAGATGAACTTGGGTTGGTTTTCCAGAGTAAGGAAACTTTAGATGTTGTTTTGAGAAGACAGAAAAGGCAGATTGGTTAGGCAGGAATCCTCTCAAGCTGCATTGCAAATCACCAGGAACTATTCCTTGGTGAGCAGGTTAGAACACGCGCGAGCCAGCAGGCCCTGGAGCAGCCACTTGGCCTGGTGGGTGGCTGTCCTTGCCGCCCACTTCAAGGAGGGCTCTCATCTGAGGCGACGGAAAGCCCGGCTTATGTCCCCGCTGCCATCTCGCTGCCACGCTTTCACGGCTTTTCTGCCCTCCGCCTGGGTCCAGAATGTACAGAAGTAATCTGATAGGGTCTGGTGTGTATTACTGCTTCATTGCTGTGACTAAACACCTGATAGAACAGCCTGAGAGGAAAGGTATCTTTCACATCATGGTTTGGAGGTACCGCAGCCCGTCACACTGGGGAAGGTGTGGCAGAGCAGAGCAATGCACATCACATCACGGTGGGGCAGACAGCAGAAAGCTGGCACCTAGCTCACAGTCTCTTTCCTCCCCTGGTGTTCTCGAAGCCCAGGGAATGACACCCCCCGCCCGCCCCATTCAAGGTGGATCTTCCCCCGTCACTGCTCAGTTAATCTTCTCTGGAAACACTCACAGACACACCCAGAAATATGAGTCATCTATCTTCTAGGTGATCGGTGATTCGGAATCCAGTTAGGTAAAAATGCGAATTAACCATCACCATGGTTACTATCCAGTGTGGTGCAGTCATTCTGGACAGAAGATTTGGAGCACATCACTGTGTATACTGTGGACCTCTCTGGATTGCTTCTGACTAGAGTATCATTTGGGGGCTCCATTGGGTTCTCCAAAAAAGAAGTGCGTTGAAAAATCTTACCCCCTTGCCTCAGAATTTAACCTTATGCGAATATAGAATCTTTACACAGGAAATCAAGGTAGAATGGTGTTTGGGGGGAATGCCTCAATTCCATACGCATCTTATAAAAATGAGAAATCTGAACACAGAGACAGACAAACAGGTAGAACAAGGAAGAAAGAGCCCCAAGGAGAATCGCGTGTGAAGAGGCTGAGAACGGACTTAGATTTCCACAAACCAAGGAGCACTGGAGCTACCAGGATCTGGAAGCAACAGGAAGCACCTTCCGCCACAGAGGAAATGGTTCCACCTTGATTTCACCCTTCTGGCCGGCGCTGTGAGGCAATGTGTTTCTGGTGTTCCTGGCTACCTAGTTTAACTAGGATTGCAGACACACACTACGAAGCCTGGCTCAAAGCATATTTCTTAACTAACAAAAGAATAGCATACACTTGTTTTTAGTGACGTGATTATGCTTTGTTAAGAAGCCCTAAGAAACTGGTACACGTCATCTGTGGCCAGCAAAAATTCAGTTCATGGCGGTTCCTGATGCAGGAGTAAACTACTATCAGCATGACAAGAGGGCCAGGCTGTGTTGTGCTGTGCACGCCGCAGACCTGCATCCCACAGACTGACCAACATAGACGTGATTTGATTAAGATGAGGCTTCAACAAATGCCTGGTGGCTTTTATGCCTTGGTGTTTTTCAGAATGATTCATTTATGTTTAGACGTCCAATTAGTCAATTGTATGGTTTATAATGTTCAACTAACAGACTGTGATTTCCTCCAGGGCATGGGCCCTGTCTTCCTGTTGGTGGGGAGGGTGGTGCAGTACTGTGGCTAAGAGTAGGGCTCTTTGGGCTCCATCTGGGTGTGCATCTTGCTCTTCTACTTACTTGTTTAGCTTAGAGCAAGTTAGTTACCAGTTTCTGCATCTATGAAGTGGAGATCATTGTTATAGTACTGAGCTCTTTCATGTAAGGCACTTAGAACAGTGCTAGAAACAAGTAAACATTCCATCCTGGCTCTTAGATTAGCTTCCACGTTGCCTAGAATACAGCACAATTTAACAATAAACTCCAATAGATCTTTCTTTCCTTTCTTTCTCTCTCTCTCTTTCTCTCTTTCTTTCTCTCTCTCTTTCTTTCTTTCTTTTTTTCTTGGGCTACTAGGATTTAGGGCTTCCTGTATAGTAAGCAATCTCTCTCTCTCTCTCTCTCTCTCTCTCTCTCTCTCTGTGTGTGTGTGTGTGTGTGTGTGTGTGTGTGTGTGTGTGTGTGTGTCTACTCAAGCGGGCATGCTCCAGTATGTGTATATGTTTGGTGGGGGGAGGGTGCACATACACATATGTAAATGTCTGTGGAAACCACATTGTCCTTCCTCAGGAACTGTCCATAAGGATTTCTTGGGACAGGATTTCTCACTGGGACCTGGGGCTCGCCAGTTAGGCCAGGCTGACTGGCCATTGAGCCCCAGAGATCCACCCTTCTCCACTTCTCCAGGGTTGCTTTGACAAGTATGGGCCACCACGCACAGCTCTTTCTATGGGAGATCTGGATGGAACTCAGGTCCTCATGTTTACATAACAAATGCTGTACTAACCTCATGAGCTATTTCCTGGGCCATTTTCCAGGCTTCTTTCCATATTTTATATTGAGACAAGGTATCACCAAGTTGACCAGACCGGCTTTGCATCCACTCTGCAGCCCAAGCTGGTCTTGATCTTATGATCCTCCTGCCTCAGCCTCTAAAGTATCTGGGATTACAGACCTGTGTTATCAGGTCTGGTTCTATGGATAGTTCTTGAACGGCAATATAGGTATGTTTGCAATGATATTGTGCTTTATCCATGTGACAAAGGGAAGACGTGAGAGGAATGGGGATTTTAGTAACCCTAATCTTGGTCTATAGCAGTCAGAGCAGAAAAAGAGAAACGTGGTCCTTCTTGGTGGTACGATCTCATGTTTTCTTTAAACGAAAAGCTGGGAGCTGAGGAGTAGGACCCAGGTCCCTGGGTTCTCCTGCTCTGTGTTCCTAACTCCTTGATAGACACAGAGAAAAGGCAGCTAGAAGAAATCAGTTGCACACCTGCTGGCCTGATGAAAGAGCAAGTCATCCAGCAATACTGATGATTCATTGCCTCCAAATTGACTGGAGAAAGAAGTTTTCTATTTCGTCCAGTTTGCATTTGTATTTATAAAATAGTTTGCATTTATGTCAATGAGAAAAATTTTTAAAGAAAAGGAAAATAACCCAATGCTTTTCAATTGAATGAAAGGTATAAGTCCTTTAGGGTTTTTTTGTTTGGTTTGTGGTTTTATTTATTTATTTTTGGGAAAAAAAAAACTAGTAGTAACAATCCTAAAAGTATGAATATTTATTTGCCAAACATCATGTAAATACTTGAGTTTCTAAGTCATTCCATTAAAGTTTACTCAACACTTTACAACTCAGGCAGTATCTGTTGAAACATCTGAAACACTGCTGGTATTTGTAGAGGACATCAACTCTGCCCAGTGTCACAAAAGATGTGTAGGAGAGGAGCCGCCAGGCAAAATGGCTCTAGAGAAAGTCCCCTGTGAAACCCACTAATTGCACCTGTTGAGCCCTGTGGAGTCTGCCTCCTTGTGGGTCTGCCGCTCTGCTCTGCCATCCCATGTGTTCACAGGGGGACTTGCTCAGCCGTGAGATCGCACACTTCAAAGGGGAGGAAAAAGGTATTCCTTTAAAGGGTCACTCTTGAGCCTTTCCTCTGCTTTAGATGTTGCCCTACACCCGATAAAGAGGCCGTGTGCCTGGTCTCAGCCCTGTTCCCTAAGGATCATCAGATACTTCATTTGCCAGAAACACAGAGCCTCGTTGGCACGGCCAGGTGCCACACCAGGCACGGTTCTACACCCTTCTCCCTCTCCTCGTACTTAAAATGACAGGTCGACGGGGTTCATGGTGAATCCGCACCAGGGCTCTTGCTCTGAGATGTCTTCCAGAGAGCAATCTGTGGGGACCTGGCAAGAAATACTTGTGTGCGGGCCAGCCGGCTCAGGCGCCAGTCTCCGTGGCAAATGTTCTTCCTCATGGACCTTACTTTCCCTCTTAGAAACTTGCTCTCCTAAGTCAAATGTGCTTCTAACACCTTCAAAAGATTATCACGTCCCTTCTGAGGGCTTTAAATTTTTATTATCGCCTTCAGGGCTTGATCCCATTCTTTTCATTTTGAAAATAGCCTGGGGCCAGGATGGAAAAAGAAACAGCCTACAAACCAATTTTTAAGCAGTTTTTAACTTACCAAAAATGTCGTTATTGCACCTCTTAAATCTCAATAGATCTATTTGTAGAAATTACAGCAAAATCAGCAGTTTCCCTTTCTCATCCCCTCAATCGCTTCTCCAACAAATCCCTTGTAGAAAACCTCTTGTGCCCAGGTGGCTGTGGGAGGCCTGGTAATTGGGTGAAATCGGATCCCAAGGGAGTTCTTCCAACAAGGCTGAGATTCTTTTGACAGAAACTTTTGAGAAGTGGAGTCACTATAATGAAGTCCAGAATTTTCCAGACTTCTCTTAATATATCCATCACGTCTGGCCTCGGCACTGGCATGTTGACTCTCTTGTTTCTGATTTAAGCTGTCAGTCTAGGTCAAATTGTCCCGACAGCTTTAGCACATGTGGCAGAATGCTGACACGATGTTACTTACACCTAATTAAGGCCAAGAGGTAATAAACAATCTTACATCCTAGCAACCCATTTCCTCTGGGACTGAGCTTTCTGCAACTTGACCTCAGCCTTTGGAATTCAGGAGCATTTGATGTAGGAATCAGGGCACCAAAGTTGCTGCACTTTGGCTTCCATATCAAATGGAAAAAGAGAATTTGAAAGGAGACATGGAAAGAAAAAAAAAACCCACATAGAGGAAGGTCATGATAGATCTCTGACCGGATAAGAATGGCTGAACGCTTTGGGATGCTGGTTCACCGTCTCTGTGAATGGAGCTAAATACAGTTGGACAGGCAGTTGATGGCAATGAGAAAAATCACTGGCAGGAAGATAAAGACAGGGAAATGAGTGCTTGGCTTAGTACACTGGCTATTGTGTGCTAAACTCAATCATAAGCAGTTGCTCCAAACAGACGTAAGAAGCAGGCACAGGGCTTTCTCCAGAGGGAAGGGAGAGATTCCAGGCTCCGGTCACTTCGAAGACCTCTGTGGTGATGTGGGAATCACTCTGCTCTGGCCTAGGAACTCAGGGCCATCCTGTCCCAACTCTTTCCTTGCTACCTTTGTCTCCTGATGACACAGACCTCTCTAAAGGACAGCTGTCCCTTCCCATGGCACTGAGGTTGCTAAATGTTCCAGGCTGTAAGGCGCCTTGGCCTCTCCACTCTACTCCCCCAAACCCGCAGTGCCAGATCCAGTTAAGGGTGAAATCCTGCCATTTCCTCTATGGAGCACAGAGGTTTTATTTGATGACAAGTGAATGGATTTCTTTTTTGCTGAAGTCCCGGATTCTGATGCAGGTGCCAGAGGCAGAGGAAAAAACCCTTACTTTGGCAGTAATAAATAGCCTTTTGCCTTCAAAAATGTTTCCAGCCCCACTTCTGTCTCTTAAAAAACAATCCTTTTGTGTGTGCATGGGGAGGGGTGGTTTTTAGGCATCTTTTTCTCTTGTTAGGATATTCTTTTTAAAAATCCAGTGAATTCACAGATTATCTGCTCCTCCTCTGTCCATCATCAGCAAGGCTCGCCTTTGCCGTGAGGGTCTCACTGATTCTTTGGTAAACCTCAGTCCTGTCTTGTAGAGAGCACATTGAAATGATTGAAAAGCACGTTCCCAGTCCAGCACATAGGCCTCTCAGCTGGGCGTCCAGGGCTCCGTTTTCTGGCCTGACTCTTCTGGACCCAGGGAACACTTGGGAAATAGAGGCAGAGCCTGTGTTTGCCTAAGCAGCAGCTAGTAGGGACCCTAACACAGCCAGGCTGTTGGCCTGCTACGAGAGTGACCTGGGCGAAGGGAAGATAATAATTGTCAACCAAATAAAATGAAAAATTCAGGCATGTGGTTTTCAAAAGGGAAGGGTCGTTTTGAGATCCAGAAGACCAAGAGATGTCACCTGTGTCTGGGGCACCTGTGGGTTATTTCAGCACTGGGAAGGAGGTGAGGAGAAAGGCCCAAGCTGGAGATTTGTTTACTTCCTCATGGGAAACTTCAACTTTTCAGAAATAAGCTCATTTGACTACATAGAATTAGCTATTAAGTTGCGTGAGAACAGCTTTACCTTGTGATGACTATACTCATCTGGTGCTTCTGATGAGACTGACCTTCATTGACTGGAGAATCCTGGTCCATGGTTTTCCTCTCCTCACTTCAAGCTGGGACAGAAGAGTGTCCATTTAAAATCACCCGCTGAGCTGTGTGGCTGGGCTCCGTTAGGTAGCTAGCTGCAGGCGGTTTGCAGTGGAAGAACTGAAGGGACATCTTGTCTATTAGCATGTGACCTACCAACACCATTTAAGCGACAGGAAGTGGAGACCCAGAGGAGCCACATGAGTTACCCAAGGCTTGCACCCTTAGTCTGTGAGGAGAGTGGGGTTGTCTTTTGTCTGTGCCTGTGACCAGAAGTTCATCCTGTGAGTTTGAGCCCTGCTTTCTCCTTCACCAGCCGTTCCCAAAATGTCCTCTATGGAATAATGCCAGTTCTCTAGCATGTTTAAAGATTTTAGGCATAATGGGAGGGGGAGGAGACCAGAGGAGCTAGAAGAGGGAGGAGGAGATGGAGAAGAGGGACTGGAGACATGGAAGGGGACTAGGACAAGAGAGAGAGAAAACAAGTCTTCACTTGTTCATAACTTCATTGTAACATAACTTACAATAGTTATGTTAAATTGTATGTTTGTTTATGGTGGATTTTTTTTTTTTTGCCCCTATAATACTTTTAAAAAGCCTGGTGCTGGGTATTTGAACTCAAGGTCTCACACGTTCTACGTCTGAGCTCTACTACAGAGCTATGCCCCAGCTTCTCCCCTTCCCCAACAAAATGAGCTCATTTTGTTATATTTCAAAAGCCATCCCTTCTGCAGAACACACTTCCTTCCTTGCACTCAGCCAGGTCTTTTCTTGGCTAGTTAAGTTGGCAAGCTTCTTGTTTCCACCTACCTTCATCTATACATTCCCAGTTGTCACCTACCGGAAAAATGTCTTATTGTGGAATGAACACTAGTCCAAGGACGTGAGCCCTGGGTTCAGCGGTTCAACGGCAGTTCTTTGATACGGTGTAAACCTCCTCAAGTCAACAGTTCATCTCTCTGGATCTTAGTTGCCCCGTATACTGAATGACAGTGTGAATTTAGTGACTTATGTGGCTCCCTCACCCCTCTGGCTCCTTTACTGCTCTGAGTTTAGAATGGGGTTATTCTGTGTCTGGAGGAAACAGGAAGAGAGAGATCTGCCTATATCCCACTCAGGAGGTTGATTCAAGTGCTCAGTTGAGGTTATTCTAATCAGAAGATAGTTCCCAATATGGCAGTGAAATATAAAAATGTTTCATAATTGATAGTTTCAGATTAAATAAACACAAAATAATTAGAAACGGGAGATTTCCGGGCTGTTTATAATCCATAAAGAAAATCAGTGCACTTTGAATTCTGAACTGAAGTCCACATTACGACCTGCTCCACACACCATCAGACACATCATAAACTGATCTGCGTGCTCAGTCTGCTGTTGTCTTCGTGAAGACACCTGGCAAGCAGAAACTATGATTTCAATCCATTTCTGCAGAGGATACAATTCCTTTCAGCAAGTGGGATTGAAAGAGATGTTCATAGATACTACGGTTTGGATATGAGCTGTCCTCCACAGGTCATTGCTGAACTCTCGATCTCCAGGGGTTAGTGCTATTTTGGAAGTGTCTGGAAACTTTAGTGGGGGGGACCCAGCCAGGGGAAGTAGGTCACTGGACGTACATCCTTGGGGAATCCTGTCTCCAGCCCCTTCCTGTTGCAAACTGCTTTCTGTCCACCAGGAATGGAGGAACCATCTGCACGTGCTCCTGCCTCCATGATGTGGGCTGTTCCGTCAGGCCTTCCTCATGGTGGACCCGAGCTGCTGAAATGGTCATGGTTACTTTCCTCATTGCTGTGATGAAACACCTGACAGAAGCTATTTAAGGGAAGAGGATTTCTCTTGGCTCACAGTTTGAAGTGAATGCAGTTCATCACAGTGGGAAAACATAGCTCTGGGTCGGGTTCAGATGGGAGTGCTGGTGCTCAGGAACTTCCTTTCTTCTTTCCTGCAGTTAGGGACCCCAGCCCATGCCATGGGTAATGCCAGCCTACTTTCAGGGTGGGTCTTCCCGCCTCAGTTAAATCTTTTTGGAAACTCCCTCGAGAACATACACAGAGCGAGGCATTCCAAATCCATTTAGGTTGACAGTAAGAATTAATCACCACAGAAACCACAGACCAAAATAAATCATTCTTCCCTTAAAGTTTATGTCAAGTATTTTAGTCACAGGGATGAAAAGCTAACTAATACAACAGAAAACAAAGAAGGAAAGAAACCGAATGTCCTTGGCTATGAAAAATGCCCATTCAAATTATAAACCTTTCTCCCCAAGGATAGTGCTTAGGTACCTGCGTGAGCACTGGTTTCAGGGGGGAGAATGAATCAAATCCTATTTGCTCCCATGCCCAGGCAGTAGAGTAACAAACCACAGAGACTGTGGGGCAGTTACTGGCAGTTTTCAAAAAGAATCATCCTATTACTTTGTCTAGTAATGTGTGGAAAATTCTGGATTAAAACTTTCTTCTGTTTCCTCTTTGTCTACTCACTTTTAAAAGCAAACACGAAAGACATTTAGTCCCTCTTGTCAGAGGGAGAAAGCTGGTGTTACCTAGCTAACCTTGTCCTTCGTCCTTGTGTCCACCCGGGGTTCTGGCGCCTTCCTGCCTTCATTTCCAGCTGGCTCTGTGCATTCTTCAGGGATCCAGTGGGAGAGGTGACATCCGCTGACCCGGAGTCATTAATCACGCTGACTGTGCCAGAGCCACTTCACACCAGGGCTGCTGTTCCTTGGCTCTTGGGAGCTGACTAATAAAATGACAAGAGGCAGGAGTTCATTTCTTGTCCCTGAGATCCTGAAAGGAAGAAGATGATGGCGGTGGAGGAAGGCCGGAGCAAGCGCCACAGGACGAAATGAGGGCAAGGCATTCTTTTGAAATGTAGAGTTTGGGGAGGGTATTTACAAGCTACTAATATTGATAGCAAAGCCAAAATCCATTGCTTTCCATAAATGTGTTTAACAATATAGTCAGTTGAAGGGGACTTACGGAAACTGTCCCATTAGTTTGAGGTTACCTGAGGCCATTGGTAGATATCACTAAGCGCTCCTGAGCCCTAGATTAAGCTTGATGTTGGCCTTTTGTTGGAGGGACCTTTGGAGTCTGATTTGTTGCTGTCAAATGCCTGTCTTGACTCCAGAACCAGTTGAACCCAGCACAGTGTTGAGAGCCCAAGATCAACATAGCTGATGCTTCCCTGCAGGGGTCCATAAGGTCAGCAGTGGGAGAAGCCATGTCCACCCCTCCGTTCCTGAAGCTCCCTTCTTCAGGGACATGAGCACCTCCTACAATGGATAACAATTTCCTAAAATTAGAATCTTTCTGGCTCTATCTGTCCTATCCTGGGCCCTCTGTTTTGCCTCCCACTACCAAGTCTGCTTACGAGGTCTTCCTTCTCCAACTGCAGTCTCTCCCGTCTGAATGAATAGGAGCTTCAGAGGGCGCAGGATCCTGCTGTGGGAAATGTGAAGAGGCAGTCAGTCTCTGAGTTAGTCTTCATGTGGTGTCCAGAAGAGGGTGGACATCTCACACAATATCAAGAAAGGAACCTGGGGGCTGAAGAGATGACTCAGCAGTTAAGAACACTGACTGTTCTTACAGAAGACCCGGGTTCAAATCCCAGCACCCACATGGCAGCTAACAACCATCTGTAACTCCAGTTCCAGGGGATCTGACACCCTCTTCTGTCCTCCGCAGGAACTGCAATGACAGGGGTGCACTTACACACATGTAGGCATAGCACTCATACACATAAAATAAAAATTAAAAGAGTTTTTAAAACAAATAGAAAAAGAAAGAAACCTCTTGGCATTTACTCAGGGGCTTTCACTGACTCTGCCCGCCATGTCCTTCCCTATTTCTCCACTTTGGAAATGCCTGTGGATTTGTCCCATTTCTTCTTGGAAATGAGTTAGCTGCCTTTTTCTGGATCGTTGTTGCCTGGGAAACTGTTGGCCCAATTTTGGTCTTGGAAGGCATCTTAGTGGGCTCAAAAGGCTTGGCAATTGCCATCCTTCCAGTAGAGGCCGTCGGTAAAGAAGCCTTTTCCTGCTAAACCTCCAGGAAAATAGGATGCAGCAGGCAGGTACGGTCGAGGTATGTAAGCAAGTGTCAAACATGTTTGTGGAAACCACCTTGAAAGCACTTTATTACAATTCACTGAAGGGAAGGAAAGGCATCCTTCTGCCATTCAGTCAACAAATGCTGGTCAGCATCTCTCTGTGAGTGGGTGATTCAAGAACAACCTGGGAAGATGCTCACAGTCCTCCCAAGGGGGCTTCAGGCAATAACAACAGATAAATAGCCAAGCTAATTCTAGGTAAGATGCACTGTTTGAGTACAACCCTGGTCTCAGAATATTCTTTTCTTGTAATCATAAAAATTAGATTTTTGTGTTGTGTTTTGCCACTCCTTACAACCACCTGGTTGGAACCACCTCAAGCGCTGTTGCTGTTTTACAGATGAAGCACAGAAGTGAAGGGCTTTCCACAAAGCCATGTGCCGAGTGACTCACAGGGCTAGGACTTACCCAAAATGTACTGTCGTCTCCCCCTTCCTCCTCACCTCTCTGCATCTCAAGGCTGTAGGGTCCATGCAGTCTACTGAGAGGTAGGTCAGTAGTGAGGAGGAATGGATGGTCTGTGGGGAGGGCTGTGGCACCCTTGAGCCAAGAATGAGTTTTTCACAAGGGCAGGAAAGTTTCTTAAGTGGCCTTTGGCTTTAGAAAAGGCTCTGCTTCATCTCTTCTTGACAAGGTCCCTGGGAAGAGGGGAGCTGCGGTGGAAGGGATGAGGGATGTAGGAAAGGTTGTCATTTCCGTGTTGCCTGTGATCCATCCACATAGCCCCTGGGGGACCTATTTTCAGACTTGTCTGCTTGCCCAGAAAGGGGCAGGCCCAAGTTTTACAGGAATTAGGAGAACATACTCGGCCTCACCAACACAAACCATGATGAGAAGCGTGTGGATTCAAACCAGCGCCTTCAACACTCAAGAGCAAGAGCTGTGGGGTTTTTTTGTTTGTTTGTTTTTGTTTTTTTCTGCTTAAAAGCAAAGGTCTCTAACTGGAATCAGAACTTCAGAGAATGTTAGAATCCCAGTGAATTTCAGACGGCAATCCAAATGCTCCATTTCACAAAGGGCTGAGCGCTGGAGGAGCCTGGCTAGAGATGTAGTGGGGCTGCCTAGCGCCAGAACAGGGCAGGGCCGCAGCCCTTCTGACTCCTGATCCAGTGCTCTCTCAGCCCCTTCAGAAGGCTGTCAGAGCAGCCGACAGCTCCCTGGAGGAGAGGCTGCTCTCTCTGCTTAGGGCTAATTTCCACTCCCTCTATGACTCTCACATTCAGACTGGTGAACACCATCTTGAGGCGTCTGGCAGCCTGCTCCCATGATTACCACAGAGGGAGGATAGTAAATCAAGGCCTGCACAGGGACAGCAGCATCAGCAAAGGCGTGTGCATCTGAGCAAGGCGTGCCTCTAGGAGGGACCTCACTCCCTGTTGCAACTATATCATACCTTTTACAAAAAGTCACTTTGAGGTCACTGTTTTTTGTCCAGTATTTCAATACATTAAATGCAATTACTTCATTGTTGATTTACCTGTCATTACAGGCATGTGTTTGAACATGATTTATTGAGTGAGTTTTGTGCCAGTTGACTTGCAATAGATTGCACAATATTCAAAGGGGCTCATTTGCTTGGCATTACATTAGAGGCACGATGATTGCAACACAAAGCAATGTAAATGAATTCTGAGAGGCTCCATCATTCATGTTGTCATGTACTGAATCCTATTATTATTTATTACCATAATTGTACTGTGTTTCCTGGGGCGATAAATTAGGACTGATGGGCCCCGCTGACAGTCAAGGGCTGGACTCGCTCTATATAATTTAATAGGGATACTGTAGGGTTCTGTGTGTTTGCAGGAGATTTTGGTAATGGTAAAAAAAAAAAAAAAAAAAAAAAAAAAAAAAAAAAAAAAAAAAAAAAGAAAAGAAAAAGAAAAAAATGAAAGAATTTTTTTTTTTACAGAAAGTACAAAAACCTTCCAAGTTGTTTTTTTATGCCTCTTTCTTTAATGCCTTGACTGCATGTAAGGTTTTGATAAATAAACCATACGAAGGAGAAGTTCTGCCTTCTAGAATGAGGTGGTTAAAACCCAATGCTGCAAGACACAGTCAGATCCACATAGAATTCTGACAGGTGGTTTTAACCCTTGCACCAACAGGGCCTCCTTGGGCCTAAGTATCTAGGAATTCAATGGCCAGCTTGAGGGCAGCCATGTTAACCTTGTGCCATGTTGAGTCTGATGGCGCTTTGGGCATTTAATCTCATCTGATACGGCCATATTCCTAGAGAAATTAAAGCGTGTTTTTTTTAAGAACAGCAGAGTAGGGACAAAACTGTGAAATGAGATGTAAGTGTGCTGTGCTAACATCAGCAGAACATATCACTGACACCACACAGTGGAAATCTCTGGAAGAGACCTAAGAACACCCAGCTCAAATCTGTCATCCTATTGATGAGGAAACTGGGGTGCAGCAAAGACACAGCCAACAGATAAGAACAATTCTTGGAAACACCCTGCTAGGCCTTGTTGTTGGAATGCAAAGTGTCACCCCAGAGGGTTCCTGCATTGGGAGCTAGCTACTGATGGCATTTTGGGAAGTTCTGGAAACTTTAGGAAATGGGCCCTAGTTAGAGGAACTAGGTCAGAGAAGCAAGTCCTTGGGTCTTCTCCCCAGCCTCTTCCTGTCCATATGAAATGAAGAAACTCCTTTGCCACATGCTCCTGCCACCAGGATGTTTTGTCCAAGCACATAGGACTATGCAGCTATGAGCCAAGGAAACCTTTCCTCCCTCCTGCAAGTTGTTCTCTTCTTAGGTGTTTTAACCAGCTACATAAAAGAAACCAAACTACCTGCAGTCACATAAATGCTACAGTCTACTGGCCTTCTCAGTAGATCAATGTCCAGGGAATGCTGAGAAATATAGAGTATAAACCTGGACATTACCATGGGAAGTGATGAAGAAAAAGCCCAAACCATCTTCAGAGTCCCCACAGATCCATCTAGAAAGGACCATGACTGGCAAGAAGGTAAGGCAGTATATTAGTTACTTTTCTGTTGCTGTGATAAAACACCATGACCAAGGCAACTTATAGTAGGAAGAATTTATTTGGCTTATGGCTCCAGAGGGATAAGAGTCCATCATGGCAGGGGAGGCGTGGCAGGAGGCAGCCAGGCCAGAAAGCTGAGCGTTCACATCTTCAGGCAGGCACCGGAAGCAGAGAGAAGGGAACTACAAGTGGATGGAGGCTATGATCTCTCAAAGTCCACCCCCACCGACCTGCCCTCCAGCAAGGCTGGGCTGCACCTCCTGAACTTCTGCAGAGAGTCACCAACTGGGGCCAAGTAGTCAAATATTCTCATTCAAACCATCACAGAGCGTAAGCTCAGAGTCAAATGATGTTAGCCAGGAAAGGATTGTCTTAGAATCCCCATTTAATGTAAGTCTGCAGGATCAATTTTATTTCAGGAGCTAATCAATCTACTTTTGAACCCTGGGTCAGAGATCAGAGGTTTCATAATCTCACAGAAAGAGACATTTGGCCGCAACACTATCCTCTGTCCTCTATCCTTGCGTGTCGCAATCACGAGTGCCCTGCTTGGGCACTCTGTGGATATGAAATAGGATGTGTGCTGAAGGAAACCATCAGTGGAAATGAATTCTGTTGAGGGATCTAGAGAATTAAAATATAATTAAAGCCAGGGGTTAGCTTTACAAACATAATCTTCTCATTGGAGATGGCATCAAATTAATTTATTTTCATTGCTCAAGAACTTAAAGGAAAGATTTCGTCCCACTTACCTGAGTTCAGCTGTGTTTATAGATGGCACCAAATGACTTTATTCATATTGATTCTGGAAGTGCCATAAAATCAGTGTGTTGCCACCTACTGGGTCTGACCTGGCTGTAAAACAAGAGAACTGATAGACTGCTGTGGAAAATTCAGATCAAATCATTGGGGTGGGATTTGCTTTTGTCCTGGGCAGCTACCACTATGATCAGAAATCTACCCTAAATAAGTGAAGTCAACCATAAATCTACCCTAAATAAGTGAAGCCAAACTCTCATACAGTTCTGGTCTGTTTTAGTGGATCCCTACCCTTAGGTCTCAACCAAAATGTGCACTCTTAGCCAACTACCCAAGCAGCAGCCTGTGCCTCCCACAGGTTGCACGTGGCAGTGATCTTGGTAGTTCTGTGTCTTGCAGGAGGAGGCATTCTTCTGTTTCATGGGTTTAAGGAGCCGCCATAGAGGTGGTAATCTACAGAAAGGGAACAGAAAGCCGCCTGAGCCCTGGCACAGCCCTGGGTTTGTGGGTCGGTGGGCCTCACCATTTCTTTTTGGCTGCCCTGGGGCCTCTGAGAGGCCTCAGTCAGACAAGAGGCAGCACACAGTTTCACCATATGTTGATTTCCTGGTCCAAACCCTCATCAAGGGAGGCAGGTAAAACCACGCAATTAGTAAAAGGTCTTAAATTTGGAATTTAGCTTCTAATTCATGCTTTTATAAAGAACCTGGCTTGTGGCCTAAGTGGATGCACTGCCTCTCCATCAAATACTTGCTCTTGCTGGTATCCTGGTTTTTGTAGAACTGAAGGAATTAACCAAGTGCTGTTTATCTATTTATATCATGATTGTGGCCATATTCATCCATTAGACTAAATCACCACCAAAACACAAACTGGACAACAGTATTATTAGGGCAAAGAGCTCCGATTTATAAAATAGTAATATGAATTATAACTCAGACATTAATACAGAAAAAATATCATGCATGATTCATGAGATTATGTACATGTATGGGGAGTAGATTGTTGCTGTCTTGACAGAGGAAGCCCTGGGTGGCCTAGGCAAAGACTCAGAAGCCACCTAAGTTCTCTTTGGGCCACTGACTCCTTTACCAGGACTCATTGTTTGGGCAACTCAGAGGGCTAGAAAGAGTGACAATTAAAGAGGGTACCGACTTTGGGGTGTATTTATGACAAAAAACAGGGAAGCATGGAAGATCCTAGACTGAACTCGTACCTACTAGTCAGTGGTCTGAGCCCATCATGTTGTGAGTTATGTTCAAGGCTAGAATCAATTTATTCCAAGATTAACCCTTAACTATTTTCTTTAGTCTTTTGAATGTTTGGTGATAATATAATTGAAAAAATAATTAAAATGTAAACATTTGTTGTGTTTAGAAACATTCTTGGGCCAAGAAGATGACTCTGCAGGTAAGGGTGCTTACTGTAAAGACTGCCACCTGAGTTCGATCCCCAGAACCCACGTGATGAAGCGAGAGAATCAAGACCTGCAAATTATTCACTGATCTCCACACCAATGCTGTGAGTTGCACTCACATGGGCACACACACACACACACACACACACACACACACGCGCGCGCGCGCACACACACACACAGAGGTATGAGCACATGAATAAATAAGTGTTTAAAAAATGAGAAACATTCTTAGCTCACATTTACTCTTTCCTTAAGCCTTTTGCTTCACACCACAGGGGCGCATACATAAGTGCCTGTGTATGTGCACACACAGGCTCAGAGAGACAGAGATGAGAGAGGAGAGAACTTCGCATGCTTGTACAGATTTTTAAGTTTAAATCAAGTCAATGGCAGCCAAACAGAGCTCAGATGCTTTCTCATATGCAAAAAAATAAAAATAAAATGAAATAGTATGCTTCAGGCCACAGGGCCCCAAGCAACTCCAAAGCCAAGTGCATCCTCTGGAATGCTTGGTCGTAAAGGCTACCTGACCTCCTGATCCACCTCACAAGCTGCTCCCTTTTCTGTGTTCCTGGGAGAGGGTGCACCTGAGGTTCGCACAAGGGTTCTGATCAGAAGAGCTCCTACCAGCTAGTCTCACCAACCACTCAGAAAAGCCTCTTCACAGAAGCTAGGGATGGCCCTTTCCTTTGTCGCAGCTGTTGTGGTGAGTTTATTGCTGAGTCTGTGGAATCCTTTTTACCATCACTGGCAGTGATGGTGACAGCACCTAAGAGGGCAGAATGTGCTGAGTGGGAGGACAGAAGCCCTGAGGTGGACTGAGAACTCTCCAGGACCTTTTCTTTGGGAAAGAGAGCTATGATGTGGCTTGGTGCCTGAGAGGTGGAGTAGTTGGGCTAAGGGAGCAAGCAAGCTTCAGTTTTGGGGGGGTGGGGAGCTGATCCAAAGTCCTGACTCTGCCACTCACTGGCTGTGTGATTTGAGGCAAGCCAGGACTCTCTGGGTGTCATATTTTCCAGGGTGGTGAGGAATGAGAGCCTCCTACCATGCAGCTCAGTGTTGTCAGTCTCTTTCGGGAGCACAGGAGGCCAGTGGCAGCTGAATTTGGCTGTGAGGGTCACAGCTCAGAGAAGCGGTGAGACAAGGAGAACCTGGAAAGGCGACCTCAGGGGTCAGTGGACAAACTGGAGCTTTGCCCTGTGGGATTTCAAAGCTCTAGAACATTTCCTCTATAGAACATTCTGGGATGATGAAACAGTTCTACATCTGCCCCTTTGGAACACCAGTCCTGGGCTAGTGTAGCCCTGCAGACAGTATGTTTAGTAATTCAATTTTATTTAATTTTGGATCATTTAACTATGTAGCTGCCATTGAATGTCATGTGGCTCGTGGCCACTGTGCCACATAGCACAGCTCTTGAATATATAAATCCTCCGAAGAACTCTAGAAGGTGCTAGAGACCTTTCTTACCTAGTCTATTGTGTTAGACTCTTGCACTGGAAGTTGTAATTGTTTTCTGTATGGGATTGGGTATGAGTGCTTGCTTAGCATGTGTTAGGGGCTGAGTTCAATTCCCAGCACCACAAACAAACAAACAAACAACCAAAATTAAAAACAAAAAAAACATTCAAGCTCTCTATGTGGGAGGTACAGTAGAGAGCTTCCTCTCCAGAGCAGTCGGGTTTGTTTTTAATTTACTTTTATTTTATGTGTATGAGTGCTTGGCTATATGTATGTAAGTATACCTGTGTCATACAATACCTTCAGAAGCCAGAAGACGATGTCAGGTCCCCTGGAACTGAAGTTAAAGATGGTTGTTAGCCTCCATGTGGGTGCTGGGAATCAAACCCAGGTCCTCTAGAAGAGCAGCCAGTGCTCTTAACCACTGAGCCATCTCTCCAGCACCAAGAGTAGTAGGTTGTAGAGACCAGCTTAGACTGTGACTGTCCACTGGCTGGACCAGCGTTCCAGTGGACACTGCTTCTTCAGGAATGCGTCACTTATATTTCCTCTTTTGAGAAAGTTGCTAAGTCAGCTCTTGGGACAGATTTTGGGCAGGCTAATGAGCCATATCACCCTTGTAGAATCTTGGTCCATGTCCACGTTCCTTCTTCCTCTTAATCTCATGCAAGACACTGTCCTCCCCGCTTAGGTACCCTCTCAAGGTTTATAGGCCTGAAAACTCTCCATCCAAGACTATGAAAAGCCCATCTCTGCTTTCCTGCCACCTCCCACAGGGCAGTTTCTTGGCCTATTGGTGGAAAGAAGGCTTTTAGCAGAGGGGCTCAAGGCTGCCACACTTTTACCTCTTAGTAGAGAAGCTGTATCCTTGTTAACTTGAAACCCAATTACACCATGCAGGAAATGTATCGTTGGGACTAGAGGGGCCAGAATAGAGTTTTAATGAAAAACATGTATTATTTCTAAAGTAACTGGTCTTTTCTTTATTCCAGAGAAAGTCCTGAGGGTGTTGAGGAAAGAAATGTAATAAAATGATAATGAAGGTCCCAGGCCCCTAAAAGGCACTGCTGCTGTAAACAGTTGCCTCAGTGAAACTTCTCCAGGCCTTCATGGTGACACAGGTTGAACCTTACTCTTCTCCCAAGTTTGCAGATGCGGGGACAGGCACATACCCCAAAGCTGAGGGGTAAAAGCACTGAGAGATGATTAGGTGGTCAATCACATTGATGTGGTCAGCCTACCTGTGCACTCTCCAGGTGTGCACACGCTCTCCAGGTACATGTGCCTTCTGTGCTCCTCAGACTGCTGGGTCAGTTAGAAAACAGGCTGGTGAGCCTCCTAACCTTGTCATACGGAGCGTCACACCTTTGGCACCATGGCCCGGGGGCTCAGGGTCTTGTTTCTAACGTCTTGTGCAATCCTCTCTCTGTAGGCTGTGCTGCGTTATTATGCAGACGCATGTTCCACATAGTATCTTATTTAATCCTCACTTCCATTTCATCATCTTCACTGAACAGAAGGATTAAGTGGCTTATCCAAGTCCCACAGTGGTAAGTAGATTCAGGGAACCTGGGCTCCTAAACCTCCGCAGGGTGAGGGGAAGAATAGGCTGCAGAGCCCCCTGCTGGTCATTGTGTAGATAGAGCAACAGTTCCCACATTCACGGATATCCCTGCCGCTCTTGCGCTCCTGCTCACCAGGCCTTCGTTCCCCAGCCCCTTCCTCCCATGCCCCACATAAGAATGGTGGTCTTGAATCCACACTTTCCTTCTCCCTCTACCTACCTATCGCTTGTTTGCCTTCTTTTCCAAAGAACCTTACCCTTTGGTCTACATTTGACTTGAACCTGTGAACTCTATCCCTTGGAAGTTCATATTTTCCTCATGCTCCAGGGGATTGATACACACCCATGCACATGTGGTAGCACTAACAGGGCAACCTGTTATTAATAACTTATTCATAATTAATAAAAAGCAGATGACATGAAGTTGGGTGGGAAATGGGGTGGGGCACTATGGGGAGTTGGAGGAAGGGAGTGGTGGGTGGATCAATACACATATGTATGAAACTTTCAAAGAATAAGTCTTTTTCAGACCTCATGGATTGTAAGAAAGCCCTTTTAATTCCCAGCATGAGGTACCCTGCGTTCACTTTGAGTATACCATTTCCCTCCAATGTATCCTCTGTTCCTTTGCCTTCACTGCACAGACAGTAGGATTAATTTGTCCATTCTCCTGACCCTATCTGGTGACTGTGACCTGATGACCTTGCCTGTACTGAAATTTATACACCACGGCACAGCATTCTTCTTTCCTTAGTGACCCCAGCACGGGCTCACAGCCCTCCTTCCTTGCTCTAGTCTGAGGGACTCCAGCACCAACATTTGCACCAAGCCCTGCGCTCTGGCACAGCTCAAGTCCAGTAGCACAGGGGTCTGTCCTCCCTTCATCAATGCCCATCTGCATGGCCACAGTGCCACCTTGGGCAACCTGGCATGTAGTTCTCAGGAACAGGTGGAACTAGGTTTAGGTTCTGAGTCTGTTATTTATTAACTGCCTTTGAGCAAATGGCTTGTCCATGGCATTTCTTGGTTGGATGGGCTGCTACATCAGATATTACCACCTTTCTCATTAGGGTGTTAACAAGGGTTAATGATAAGACATGGGGCAAGTTTAGCCCGGCTACCTGAACTCGACTACAGTGAGCGCCGGTAGCCGTGATTATTCTGCATCATCGATGGGACCCTCCAGGTTAAGAGCCCGAGACCTTCAGCTCTTCAGCTTTACTCTCCCATCTTGCTTTTATTTACTTACTGTTTAGCTTCATTTAAGAGATTTTTAAAATTATGTTTTAATTGAGAATTTCATACATGATCACTGTATTTTAATCGCCCCACCCCACTGTCTTCACCTGTCCAATCCCTCCATGCCCCCCACTTCGTTTCAACTTCACAGCGTCTCCCTTGATGATTGTCACTACATACACATACACATTTTGATTCTCATGGGGCTTGCACCCGCTGTTTGTTCCCTGTTGGTTTCCTTCTGCATAGCAATTCTCACAGCCTCCCTCCTGTCTAGGGCTTCCAGGCCTTCTCAGCCTGTCTCTTGATGGATTGATTGCCTTTACCTAGGAAGATGGGACCAGCCGGCCCACCTAGGCCCTCCCTTCTCTGGCCTCCGCTCACACCTCCGCTTTTCCTTGCTGTCGTCACCAACCCTTTCATGGCATTTCTCACCAAGAGCAGGACACGCATGTTTCCTACCCCAGCAATTCTCTCTCCCTCTGCTCCTCACCCATCTTCATCTTCCTCTGAGGGGTTCTAGTCCCAGGTCCCGCCTCACCCACTCTGTAGACTGAATCTGGAGGTGAGCCTTCCCTCCTGTGTCTTCTAGGGCTCTGTTTCTTTTTGTGAATGGATCATCTTTACTCAGATCTTTAGAAATTCTTATTTACTCCCTTCTTTTTCTTCCACATCACAGGTGTGAGCTTCATATCAGGCTTCACCATTGGCCCTTGACTTCCCTGTGCACGTGTGTGTATGCCTGTGTGTGTCTATATGTGTGTATGTGTGTGCGTGTGTGTGTATGTGTGTGTATCGGTGTGTATGCATGTGTATGTGTGTGTACATGTACCTATATGTATGTGTGTATACCTGTGTACATGTGCACATGTGTATGTGTGTATGTGTGTGTTCTAATTCTCTCCCATAACCATGTCCCCCAAAGCCATATTTAACTTCACAATTATATGTTCAGGCACATTTCTAGGCATCTTTTCCCCACAAACAGCATGCATTCAGCTGTTTGAGTTATCACATCCTATCCCGCCAACCACCCTGTTCCCCCAACATTCCTCCTTCTAATTTCCTTCTTCCTCTTCCTCCTCCTGTTCCTCCTTCTCTTCTTCCTCTTTCTTCCTCTTAAGACAAGTTCTCACTATGTAGCCTGGTTTACCTGGTCACTGTGTAGACCAAGCTGGACTCAAACTCACAGACTAGCCTGCCTCCTGAGTGCCAGGATTAAAGGCATGAGCCATTACACCTGGCCCCTTTCTAATTTCTTTAATGGCTCCACTCCCTTTTCCAGGAACTTGAAACTTTGGAGTCGTGTGGAACTTGATCTTTACCGCACCTTTTGCGCCCAGTGAGCTGGCGTGTTCCTTAGTCTATCTCCAGGATGACTCTCACCTCTGCCTCCTTCGTCGCACTCCATGGTCTCTGTCTTCATTCGGGAACTCATCTTCTTGGACTGTGACAGTAGTTGCTCATGTAATCTCTTTATAAAGCAGCTTTATTGAGATATCACTGACATAGAAAATGTATAAATTGGAGGACACAGCCTTCCCTTTATTTCCTGGTCTACCATGATGTGAACTGCTTTCCTGTGACTCAACATCTACACTGTGGTGTGTTGAACTGAGAGCAAATCTCTCCAGAATTCTTCACAGCAAAAGAATTTTAAGATTTATCCTTCAGCTATAGTAACTCAACAGAGCTTTTCTTTGGCTCAGCCCAAATGACAGAATGAAGAAGACAAAGCATGTGCACGAGAGGAACAGTGCAGGTCTCTTCTGTCCACTGTCACTGGACGTCTCCCTAAGGCAGCCAGGCCCCAGTCAAAAGGGAAAACAAGCCCTCAGAAAAAAAGAAGTAAGTCTCTAGTCAGTCACCTAGGAAAAGCCAAGTCTTTATGGTCAAAGCAAAGCAGGAACGTGAGGATGATCTGTGGATAGGTGAGTGACTTGAGACACCTTTTCTTTCTTAGGAGTCTTTGGAATTGACCCAGCCAACACTCCGGTGCTCTCTGTAGAGCCTCTTACTGCCTTATATCTTTCCCCTATTGCTAATCGGCTTACGTTGCAACTTAAGAACACTAAATCATGTTCTGTGGCACTCTCTTTCATGGCACATCACAGAGCCCATGAGCCTGTGGGCATTTGTTTTCAGAACAGTCTCACCAATTCTGACACATCATATTCGTAGTTAGTACCATCAGAGTCCTGCCTCAGATACTGAACGCTTGCTTAAAGGAGACCTGTGGCATTTCCTTTCTGTATAGCTACTTTATTTATGTAGTTAGGTTTTGTGAACCAAGACTTTTGTTTTGGGAACAAACCTTTATGCAGAGAGTCTTACTCAGTTTTGAATGTTGCCAAAGCAGCTTCAGCTGTCAACTTGATACAAACTAGAATCATCTGGGAACAGCAGCCTTAACTAAGGAAATCCCTAGATCAGAGTGGCCTGTGGCCGTGTCTGTGAGGGATTGTCTTGATTGATGATAGATGTAGAAGGCCCAGGCCACTGTGGGTGATGTCTTCCCTCAGCAGGTGGGCCTCAGCTGTAAAAGAAAACTAACTGAGAGTGAGCCAGAAACAAGCCAGCAAGCAGCATTCCTCTGAGTTCTGCTTAGAGTTCTTGACGTTCCTAAACTGACTCCCCTTCATGATGTAGCGTGACCTGGGAGTGGAAGCCAGATAAACTCTGGCCTCTGCACGTTGCTTTTGGTCATGATGTTTTATCACAACAGAGCTCAAACTAGCGCAAACCTTTATTATATACCAAAGCTTAGACCTGGTTGACTTCTTGAGTCATAGAAGTTGATTTTGCACTTGGCGTTTTGAAGGAGGAGGCTTTACCATATGACCTCATGACTGCTGTTTAACTTTAACAGATGCCTTATGGCACCTGCTTAAAACATGACTGTGCAGAAAGACCACAGTTGCCACCAATGGGTGCTGATTTAGCATCATAGAAGCTGGAATAGGTTAGGGGTCTGTTTCTATGAGAGAAATATGAAACATGTATTGAACAGCTTTGATCACTTGGTCTTTCTTCAGCTTTGCATGTTTGCTCAGATGTTTTTTCTTCTGTGAGAAATACACCGTGGCTTACTTTGCAAGGGCCTTATTCAGCTATATGTATGTATGTTAAAGGAGGCTTATAACTTACATGTTTTTGTATGTTTCATCTTTTAGTATTTGTTCAGAGAAGTTGTATTTACCTTCCAAGGAAAGAAAGCAAAGGAACTGCCAAGTCTCCTAATTTTCTACTTGTAGATAATTTGTAAATATAAAAAATATTAATTACTTATGTACAGTGGGGTGTGTGTGTGTGTGTGTGTGTGTGTAGTATGAGAGTGCTGCATGCTAATTTTCATATGATAAGGCTTTGTAGTATGATTGCAGTACCACATGATAGGCACAGACTTGTTGGCATTTAAAGAGTAAATTTTCATTTGTATGTATTTGGGAGATAAAAATAAACTTTAGGGCTGGAGACAGGGCTCAGTGGTTAAGAGCACCAGCTGCTCTTGCAGAGGATTCAGGTTTGATTCCCAGCACCCACATGGTAGCTCACAACCATCTGTAACTCCAGTTCCAGGGGATCCAGTGCCTTCTTCTGGCCTCTATGAGAGTTCCAAGCAGACATGTGGTGCACATGCGCACAAGCAAAACACTCATATGCATAAGTAAAAAAATATTAAAAATAAAAATAAAGTAAATAAGAATTGTAAATACATATTTTAAAAAGGAACCTTCTGTGAAGAGCTGGAGGGAGAGAGGGAGGGGTGAAAATTATCTAATACAGTACTGAGATATGAAATTCTTTTTTAAATTTTTTATTCAATTTTTCTGATTTTGGTCACATGTGGAGACCCTCCCCTATCTGCATCTTTCCTAACTACTCCCCACCCAATTTAATAATAAGGCAAATAGAGTCTAATTTATGTCCCCAAATGTCTTTCAGTGTGGCTCCATCCACCGGAGTCTGGTTAAGACACTAGGAGTCCCATCCTTGAAAGAGACCGACTCTCCCTCTCCCAACAGTCAAAAATTCCTCAGTTAGGGTTGGGTTTTCTTACTCACCCACATCTATGCTGGGATTTTGTCTGGATGCAGCTTAGGTCCGACTTGTGTGTGCTATCACGACTGCTGTGAGTTCATATGAATAACTGACCATCTATCTTGAAAACTCTTAATTCCTTGTGGTCATCCACCACCTCTGGCTCTCACAGTCTTTCTTCACCCTCTACAGCAATGATCCATGAGCCTTGGGAGGCAGAGTTTTAATCTAGGTATCCAGTTCAGGAACAAGCACTCTGCAGGCTCTTGTTCTCTGCATGTTGGCCAGTTGTATTTTGTGTTAATCACCACCTGCTGCATAACAAAGTTTCTCTGGTGAGAGCTGTAAGATGCGTTAATCTATGGGTATAACAGTAAGTCATTAGGAGTCACTTCAACACTATATTTAGCAGAAAACTAATGTTAGACTCTCCCCTATGCCCTGTGACCAGTCTAGCTTCAGATTCCTAGGTCTGATATCAATGTCAGGTATGGGCTCCATCCTATGAAGACCTTAAATCCAATTAGAAAGTGGTTGGTTACTCCCATAAAATTCATGCCACTATAGCACCAGTGGGCTTATCTTGCCAGGCCAGTTGTCATAGCTCACAAGATTCAAAGCTTGGTAAGGTTGATGACTACTTGTCTCCTCAGGCAGCATGCACAGCACCTCCCAGCACTATGAAGGCTATCCAGTAGAGATGAGGCTCTGCAATCAGCACCAGCTTGATTTCCCCGTTCTTGTTCTACAGCTCATGTATGTAGTGTCCTCACAAATAGGGTCTTATCATGGAGTTCTGGTGGGTACCTAAGAGCAGGGACAATGGCAGGTACTGTTTCTGGGTCTATGGGACCCCTGGTTAACAGCTTTAAGAGAGGAGGTCCATTCCTAGCATTGAGTTTGTTTAGTTAGCCTATGGTGTCCAGTGGGGCAATGTCCCCTCATAAGGTAACTACTTTTAATCTCTTTTTATATTGTAGATACATATACTTTAAGAAGCTTCTATAGTGGTAGGTTTCCACATGGTTTTCTCTTTTGATGGTTTAGTGTTAGTTACCCCTCCCCGTCTTCCCCCCTCTGCCTGCTCTCCCACTCTCCACCCCACTTAGGCCTTCCCACTCTAATGTCCCCCTTTCTCCCTTTCTGTCACTGCATTCTACCCCCTCCCAGGAAGCTACCTCCCATGGCCATTTATTAGCCTCCTGATTCTCTTGGATTTTCAAATTGAAACATGAATGCCTAAGATTTCAAAGCTAGCATCAAGCTGGAATAATCAAGAGAGAACAGGGGATGTATGTCTTTCTGTGTCAGGGTTATCTCGCAGGATGATTCTTTCCAGTTCCATCCATTTACCTGAAAATTTCATAATTTCACTTTTTAATAGAGGAATAATATTTCATCATGTATATGTACTTCATCTTCATTATCCATTCGTCACCTGATGGACATCTAGGTTGTTTCCAATTTCTGACTATTACAGACAGGGCAGGAATGTACACGGATGAGCAGGTATTTCTGTGGTATGGTAGATTCTTTTGGGCGAATGCCCAAGAGTGATATGGCTGGATCACATGGTAGCTCAATTCCAAGCTTTCTGAGCACTTGTCGCCGTTTGTGTTTTGGATGCTGGCCACTCTGAGCAGGGTGAGATGAACTCTCAACTGATGTTGAACATTTTTCTGAGTATTTCTCAGGAGATAGGGAGTGGGAGGTACTAAAGTGATGCGAATACAGTGCTCATGCATGAAATTCTTTAAAAAAATAAAAATTTAAATTATAAAAAATGAAAAATAAACCCTTTGATAACTTGTTGAATTATTAGCATTATTACATGTTTATAAGGTATTACCTGATATCTTTTGACTATTTTCAGTCTTCCTTTGCTTCAAAAGGTGAATATATAGGAATTTCAGGTTTGGAATCCATTCATCTTCAATAACTACAGGTTCATAGGCTAAATTCATAACTGACCAGCAATGAAGCAGTAAAGGTGAGCTCAAGAAATGCAACGTTACATGATCCATTTCTGACAAAACTGATCCTGAGTCTCAGGATGGCTTTCAAGTAATCTGCCACTTTGGTCAACATGCCTCTGAGAATCAGGAAACTGGTCTCAACTGTGAGTTGTTTAGACGTATTGTAGTTGCAGTGCCACTCAATATCACAGTGACCCAACTTAGATTAGCTCAGTTAAGAAGCAAGTCACTTGTCATATTAAAAACTGAGTATTTGAGGAGGGTAGATGGCCCAGTGAATGATGCACTTGCTGGGCAAGTGTGAGGACCAGAGTTCGCATCCCTAGAACCCATGTACAGCTGGATATGTGGTGGTGCACATATGTAATCACTGCACGCCTGCACTGAGATGGGAGGCAGAACAGGAGTCCCCAGAAGCTTGCAGGCTAGCTAGCCTCCTGTGTGAGTGGTGAACAAGAGACCCTGCTTCAAACACAGCATAAAATGAGGACCAACACCAGAGGTTGTCCTCTGACCGCCTATACACACCTGCACGTCACATACAACACATCAACACATGCATACATGAAAACCTGAGTATTTAAGTACCACGTGCACAATAGTCATTCTGCATGTAACACCATGGGGAATGTAGGTCGCTAAACCTAGATAACAGCTATCATTGTACAATGTAATTGGTTAGGCATCTATGTATTTGTCCAGCTAAGACTGTATAGTTTTTGTATTTCTTTCCCCATTGATTATTAAAATCTAGCTTTTCTTTTAAAAATGTGGGGGCTAGAGAGATGGCTCAGCAGTTAAGAGCACTGGCTGCTCTTGCAGAAGACCTGGGTCTGATGCCCAGCAGCCACATGGTGACTAACAACTGCCTATAACTCCAGTTCCAAGAGAATTCAACATCTTCTAACGTCTGTGGGTATCACATGGTACGGGAGCACTTACATACCCGAAGGCACTACACTCATACACATAACATTTTTTAATTAAATATTTAAAAAACAAAATGTACCTATTGAAGGTATGCAACTCTACTCTTGAACACATGTTGTGAAATGATCAACACATTCAAACTGCGCCTGCCATGGAAGTACATGCCTGTCATCTTAGCAGTGGAGGCAGTGGGATCTGGAGTTCAAGGTCATCTTTGGCTCCATAGCAAATTTGAGGTCAACCTACAGCATATCAGATGCTGTCTCAAAAAAAAAAACCAAAAGTCCTTAGCTATACCTGGTTTTCACTCTGTGTGTAAAGATGCCTCCTCTTGACAAATACCAGTACAGCATGCAGTATTATTAGCTATAATCAACATGTTGTACACTGAGTACCTAAGACTTACTTATAACTGAAAGTTTGTATATTTTGATAGGCATTATCCAATTTTCCCCTTTCCAGCCCCTGGCAACCTCCATCCTAATTTCTGCTTGTACAACTTGACTATTTTAGATTTTTCATGTACGTGTGACCGGGAAATATTCTGCCTTGTGCCTTGTTTCCTGTCCTTATCATAGTATCTATCAAGGTATTTTCCAGGTCCATCCATGCTGCTGGAAGCCCAATACTTCCTTTTTTCAATACTATTCCATTACGTGTCTTTAGTAACCATCTATTTCTTTTATCCATCATTTACCAAAGACATTTAGTTCTTTCCATGGTTGCTGTAAACAGTCTAGTGTTTATATCGCTTTGCAATCCTGATTTCAGCTGCTTTGGATAAATCCTCAGAAATAAGATTGCTGATACCAGCAGCTCCATTTTTAAATTTTTGAGGAGCTGCCACATCAATGTTGTATATGTGAACATTTCTACCAAGAGTGCACAGGGTTTCCATTTCCCTACAGGAAATTAAGAAAATAGTCTCATTTATACTAACAACAAAGGGAAAAAGATGTGCAAACTGAGAAATGTAAAACCTTTATGAAGGAAATTTTAAAAAGAAATAGGCATCTCACAAACAAGGATTGTAAGAGTTAACATTGTTAAAATGTTCGTACTACCCAAAGTGATACAGATCTATGCAATATCTATTGGAATCCCAATGACTTTTAACAAACCAAAATATTAAATTACCTAAAGTTCCCAAGAATCATGAAGTACTGCAAATATCCAACCTTAAGAAAGATGATCAAAACTAGAAGCATCACCCTTCCATATTTCAAAAAATCATGGTACTGACATTAAAGCCAGTGGAACATTAATACAGAACTGAGAAATAAATTTATACACCAACAACGTTGGTACAAGGGGGAGAGGATAGTGTTGTCAATAAATTATTTTCGGAGAACTTGATATACAGAAGCAAACTTTTAATTCATACCATATACTAAAATCAACTCAAAATTAATTTAAAATGTATTTTAAATCATAAAATCCCTAGAAGAAAAATAAGGAAAAACCTCTCAATGCAGACCTTACCAATAATGTTTGGGATATGACATTGAAAGCACAGGCAACGTAAGCAAAAATAGACACAACAGAATAAAACAAATTCAGTGTTCCTGCACAGCAAAGAAATTTTCACAAAGAGTGAAAAGGTTACCTGTACAGTAGGAGACCTGAAAACACACATCTGACAGGGGTTAGTATTCAACACATATAAGGAACGTCTACAATTCAACCACAAAAAAACCAACAGAGGGAAGGAAGGAGGCCAGGGAGAGAAGGGTAGAGGAAGAAGTGGAGGAAGATGGGGGCACTGGACTAAAATAACCAAGTGGACAAATACTTGTTCATTTGTCTGTTCACTAATTTATACAATAGGCCACTTATTTTCCAGTCCTTGAGTTCCTATTTGTGCATAGCCCTGCAGACAGGTGAAATAAGAATGTCACTTGGGTCTGGAGAGATGCTCAGTGGTTAAGAGCACTGATGGCTCTTGCACAAGACCCAGGTTCAATTCCCAGCACCCATATGGTGGCTAACAACCGTCTGTAACTCTAATTCCAGGGGATCTCATGTTCTCTTCTGCACTCCACAGGCATTGTACAACACAGGTACACTTACATATATGCACACAATACGTTCATACACATAAAATAAAAAATAAGTAAAACATTTTTTAAAGAAAGTGTCACTCACACAGTTATTAGCTAACTCTTAGACAATTCTGGCATCTCAGTGGCCCAGACTGATAAGGTCACAGAAGATCTGACACAGTGGGAGGGTAGGCTCTGTTCTGCACAGACTTTCCACACCCAGAACTTCTACCTCATACTCCATCTTCTTGGGCTCTGAAACTCACCATTTGGTTGGCTGAAGTGGGAGCACGTGGAGGAATGCGTGGGAAGAATGAGAGGCTGGCCCTGCTTGTCCGCATCACCGTGCCTACCGTTCGTCAAAATGTCATAGGGCTCAAGAGCGCAGTCCCAGTGAGCCAAGAGAAAGGTAGGGGGCCTGATTCTGAGCCGCACAGGGCTCCAGAAGGGCAGTCAAGAAGAGTGACCGTGTGGCACAGTGCCCACTGCACATGATGCAAGAGCAACTTCTGAATCTGACATTCAAGACACCTCCAAGGCCTCAGCCAAGGCGACCTTGTCTGGCTTAACTCCGCTAGGCGCTCCTTCCGCTCCACTCAGAACTACTTATTCCTACAAGCAACCTGGGAGGTAATGTTCCCTGCCTCTGGTCCTCTTTATGGATTTTGCCATCATCCTGTCGGACAAAGGGCCACCATTCCTTCAAGACTCAGCACAGATTTGGCCGTAAAGCCTCCCCAACGTCCTCCTTCCTTTCAAGCAGTGGCCTTTCCCCTGTGACACACAGTTGTTCTGCTTTGTATTATGGTAAGATCTCCTTAGCAGACAGCTATGCCAGAGGAAGTGCGGCTGCCCCAGAGGGAGTTCGGCTGCCCCAGAGGAAGTGCAGCTATGACTGCTGCTGCTCTTTGCATCTCTTAAAATGTAGGACAAAGTCTGGAAGGAAACAGAAGTCTGCGGTGTGCGCATATTAAAGTGAGTGGTTGTTTCTTGGCATTTCTTGCTTCTCCAGCTGTGCCTTCACCTCAGAGGTTTATTCCTAACTCAACACCTTGTGTTCCATGTTAATCTTGTTGCTTGGTTTACTGGCTTATTGATCCGCAGCTGAGCAGAGGTGTGGAAGGCATTCAAACTCTTGTCCTGAGGCTGTTTCCCACTAGTTGTGAGACCTCGGGAAAATCGTTCTACATCCTTAAACTTCTACTTATGACTTCTAAGAACTAGTTCTAAGCCTTGTGGGCCCCTCCAGGAAAGCCTGTACTGCTTTGTGTTCAGAGCAAGATAGTCGAAAGTAAATCCAATGTCCCAGGCTAAAGAAGTAAGGCAAAGATAGGAGATGTGTGGTTAAGTTGAATGGCAGATAAGACGCAGAGAAGGAACAAGCAGAGAGAGGCTTGGGGTAGGCTATGAGAGAAGCTAGATAGCAGGGGGACCTGTAGAGGAAGCATGTGGACTAGATGGGAGAGCACTGCCACCCCTGGGCGCCAAGAGTTCATCAGGGCATAGGCAGGCCAAGGGCACGGATGCTGGGAACACATTGGTCAACACCACATGTCAAAGAGTCATCTTGTTTCACGTATAATTTTCAAATGCTCCACGGAATGTACAGTTGGGTAAAAAAAAATCTGTTTAACATTATCTGAGACTAAATCTGTATTTTGTATAAATGTGAAAATACATTATCCTGATTTTATACTCACTGATTTTTTTTTTCCAGAACAACCTCAGTTTTGTAAGTTGACAGACTCTACTATTTTATTGGAACTTCACTAAGAGTTGCACATCATTTGTGGAAATATGTCACTAATGACAATGTCATTATGTTATTTAATTACAATAAAATATAGCAGCACCAACCCTAGAATGTGGAACATCTGGCCTTCCTCTGCTGTGTGCTAACCTCAAGAAAGTGGTGCTTGAGTTTTTGCATACTGGATCAGTTTCTGTTACTGTAACAAAAATACCGGGGCCGAATACTTTATAAAGAAAAAGTGTTTATTTAGCTCACTGTTTCAGAGGCTAGCAGTCTAATGTTGGGCAGCCCACCTGTCCAGCCTCTGGTATCACAATCATTGGAGCACACGTGGAATGATTACATGGTAAGACAAGAAGATGAAGAGATCCACAGGCTCTGCTGACTCTTTTCAGAGCGAATTATGATTTCAAACACAGAGGTCCCACAATAACTACACTAATTCCTTCTGAGAGTCATGGCCTTAGTTGCCTAACTACCTTCTACAAAGTCACCTCTTAAAGGGCCCAGCACCTCCACATCACCACACTGGAATCAAATTTCCAGACCTTGAGCCTTTAGAGGACACACTCAAGCCATAGAACTTTCCTCAATTGCATCTTTACATTCTGACAAAGAGTGAGTCTTAAAAATGCTTGTATAGCATCAGGCATGGTAGAGCACACCCTAATCCCAGCCCTCAGGAGGCAGAAGCAAGCAGATCTCTCTGAGATCAAGGCCATCCTGGTTTACTTAGGGACTTCCAGGGGGGGCTGGGACTAGGGAGACCCTATCAAAAAATTCCTGTATAGATAGGTTATATCATTTGTCATCAGAATGCATAAAGTATGCCATAGGAAAGGGGCATCTGCCATGACTGGGCTTGGCACGCTGGTGTGAAAAAGCATGTGGCATCTCTCCTGGTCAAGGTCAAGGCCTGGTCTACAGGACAAAGCTCTGTCTCCAACGACAAAACTCAGCCAGACAGCAGGAAAGGCCTTGGCACATCGGGCGTACTTTGTACTTATTAGCTCCTTCACAAATGTCATGGCTTACAAGGGAGTACCCTGTCTACGCTCAGGGTTACAGTAAAGACCAGGCAGGTACCTCAAGGCATGTTGTATACCCACGGAAAACGTAAGGGCATGTTCACGTGAGACCTTCTTGCTTTACCAGCTTTCAACATGTATCAAAGGAGCAATTTTACATTCTTCCTGTCTTAGGTTAAGTTTTTAAGCATTGTCACATCTTTTGATGAAGCTGTTCACACGCCTCACCTCAGAGCTATGAGGTCTCAAAACATCACTGCTCAAGGACACAACTGATCCAATAGCGAACTTCTTGCTCAACAGCATTGGCAGAAACAGGAAGATGTATAAGCCAGCCCTGGAAATATCAGAGGGGGCATAGAATCCTGCCACCTGGCTCTGGAGGACCCTTCTTCGTCCCCTAGGCATGGAATAAATAGAAAGGAAGAAAACCAGGAGTGGTAAATAGTCTCCTGGAAAGCAGACACATTGCAAGGTAAATGCTTGGTCACTGCCTAGCAGGCGCCATCAGACGCTGAGAAAGACAGCATCTAAGAGGACCATGGTTTTTATCTGCCTCTGACTCGGGTCCTTCTTCCCCCAGCACACCCTGGCTGGTGCACACTCACACATAGAGAAACTGCTTCCCGTCCGGCTCCATCTCCTGGAGCAGGCCACCTCTGTGGCAGCTCTTCAAGACCACAGTACAGTTTCTCTAAGTTAAGCTACGGACACAGCAACAGCATCAACGCCTCTTTATACCGCTCATTCCATCTTTGTTAATTAAGCTTTCCACCGACTGGAAGAAATGCTGGCTCCCTGCGTCGCCATCACTGGTGAATCATTCTGAACTGGAGACCTGGATTCTTGCTCCAATTCTGCTGTAGCAGCGCACATCTAGATGACACGAACGGAAAGAAAACTAGGCTCCAAGTGTCCTAGTCCAAGGTCATGAACCCGAGAAGCCCTTCCAGTGTTTTCCAGTGCATACACTCTCCATTTAAAGGAGATGTGGTGTCCATATGAGAGGCCATCCTCATCAAAGAGAGAGACTGAAAAGTGTCATAATCAAATGCCTCAAATCCCCCCAAAAGGTATCGATATGAAGTGAGTAAAACTAAGGGTCTGCAAGCATTCATCAGAGGCTCTTCTAGCTCCGGGTGTAAAAGAACAGGGCAAAACTTGTCCTGCACATAACAAACCATCTATAGTGTGCGTACCTCTCAGCTCCAGGTTCATTTCCACGCAGGAAGTGACTGTTTCCAGGGCAGGAAAGTACCAGATCGCTTCATCCTCATGTCCAGCTCTTGGTATAAACATGATAATTATTCCTTTGTTCGTGGGATTTGCTGAAAATGATCTTTGACTTAATCTATAACATCAAAAAAAAAAATCCTCTAATGTGGCACAAGGACCTAGAGAACGAGACAGTCACAGTCAAAGCCGCCTCCTCCTCACAGTGCAGCAACCGCACGCGCTCTCCTGTGCCTCTGGCAATGAAACTTACCTTTCCATTCTCAAAGCTGTGCCCCGAAAGGTCTCTTGGGCATGAATTCATTTGTAGCCTGAGATTCTGAGTTTGGTTTCTTGGTTTGCGTGAGGAAGGAGATGACTCGTTTTCAGAGGTCTGTCAATATACAGCCACATCCCTTCCAGACAAGGAGGGCATTGTGGAGGATGTGCACACGTGCTTGAACAGATCCCAAGCAATCTGATTAAGGGGGTGTGAAATCTGCCTGACACTGCAGAACCAGTGAGGGACAGTGATGTGCCAAAGGACTGGGGCCCAGACATTTAAGGGCCTATATTTGCAGGCTCATTCTGTGGGTTCACGGCAGAGTTTCTAGTTTTTGTTCCTGGCTTTAGGCTATGTGGTTTTAATATCTTGGTGTATCTCCAGTGCAGTATTTACCTGCACAGCCTTGAAAACATTCTGATTTCGAACGCTCCCCTTCCATTGTCAGAGTCCCCAAGACTGGGACCTAACTGACCCATTTAATTGAACCCTTTGCTCTGGGAATGTGGATAAAATAGGCACCTCTACAGCCTTGAGAATGCAACTGTCACCAGCTCTGTCACTCTGAATTGAAACAGTGTCATCTACATACCACCAGGACAGCCTTCTTAAACGAAAGCGTACACTTACAAAATCCACTTAAAGAAGGGCTGGCTCCCTGAGTAGCCATCACTGGTTTAGAATGTGAATCACTAACTACTGTTGTTCTCAGAAACGTGGCATCTCTATAATGATGAAGGGGTATGTAAGTGAAAATCATATTTATGGAAGCGTAGTTCATTGTAAATTTGTGTTCTACCTATAAGCAATTTGAGTCAAGGTTTTTTTTTTTTCAATCAATGTTCAGAACACCAGGCATGGTGGCACACGACTTTAATCCCAGCACTCAGAAGGCAGAGGCAGGTGGATCTCTATAAGATTGAGACCAGCCCAGCCAACAGAAAGCGTTCTAAGTGGACTGGGGCTATGGAAGACCCTGTCAAAAAAAAAAAAAAAAAATCAAACTTGAATAATTCACAGTGTAAAAGCAGGTGAAAGCAAATGACGCTGTCATCTCTCAGACCCACCCTCCTCTCTCGTCTCCCTGCACTGCATTCTCTTCTTCCCCAATGTTCAGAGAGGATCTGGTACAAATGAGATTCACATATGGTGGTCTTAATTATGACACCCAAGAAATAGGCAATCTGAGTCAAATTGTTTCGTACACATACGCTTCAAGTTCCACACCTCCAAATAAAAGGGCTTTTACTGGGTGGTTTTTGAAGCTCCATTTTGCTTCCATATTCTAAAATGCATTTTGCTGTTTAGAGTTCCAGAAGTTAGATTTTGTTTAATGTTGATTATTGTACAAGTGATAAAGCTGAAGTCAAGACCAACCTCAAGAAATATTGAGGATAAGGTAGGATAGCATTTCTAAGGCCCATTAAGAATTATAACATCTTTATCTCTGGCGGGAGGTACAAATGGCATTATTAATTCATGCATTAGCAGTTCATGCCTGGGGCTTAAGCTGGGGAAGGGAAATACAGAGCCTGGCGGTACTTCCCTCCTCTGCTGGCTAAAATGGGTAAACTTTGGTTCAAGTAGGAACAGCAATCTTAACGTTATTGAATAAATGAAGTTATGTTTATTTACATTTAAAGCTCTTTCTTGGAACCAAGAAGATACTCTTAGCTAATTGTAAGGCGAGACGAGTGGCTTCTGAGATGCCTGGAAAAGAGGTGAGAGGGGAAGGGGGCTTCTGCGTCCTTCAGGTGGCCTCTGTATCCCACTGGCGCCACCACTTGAAAAGAATTTCAAGTGAGAGAAGTAAAATACTTTTTGTATAAATCCCATGTCTGAAGGGAACAGAAACTCACCTGCAGATTCCTTGAGGAACTGTAGCATCTTCGCAAATATTTTTAAAGAATCCAGTACGTTTTAGAATTTGGGGGGAAATGAGGCGCCGTATTGTTCCATTGGCTTTGTATGTTCCTTCTCTGGATTCAGTCATGGGTCTGTCCTCCACTCTCTTTAACCTTCTGCATCTGCTCTCTCTTTTTCTTGAAAGTTGAGTATCCACAACCAGAAATTTTCAATTAATTTTCCAATTATAGTTTGAATACGGAGTGTCTCCCGAAGGCCCATTTGCTGAAGGCTTGGTCCCTGCATGCAGCGCTGTTGGAATGTGTGGAACCTGCAGGAGATGAGATCTACTGGAAGGAAGTTAGGTCATTGGAAGTGTGCCTTTGAAGAAGATGCCCTAGCTCCTTCCTAGCTCCCTCTTTACTTCCTGGTTACCATGAGACAACAGACCCCCCACTGTGCCCTAAGCCCAAAGTGCAGAGCCAAGCAACCATGGACCTAAGTCTTTAAAACTGTGAGTCAAAATAATATTTCTTTCTTACAAGGTGATTATTTAAGATATTTGTTTTATTAGTGGAAACCTGGCTAGAATAGCTCAAAATCTGAAACTTCCTGAGAATCAACATGACACCACAAGTAGATTACGTTAAGTAAGACTTGCACATCACCCCTCAAGGTTCAGGGGACACTACAGAAAATGAGGTGAAGGAATCTAAGAGCACCGGCTGCTCTTGTAGAGGACTCAGGTTTGGTTCCCAGCACCCACATTGCAGCTAACAATCATCAGTAACTCCAGTTCCAGGGGATCCAATGCCCTCTTCTCACCTCCTTGGGCATTGTACACATGTGGTACATACACTTAGACACATGTAGGCAAAACACTCATACACATAAAATAAAAATAACCGATAAAATAATTTTTAAAAGACATGAAAGTAGGAAAGGAACTTGAAGAGGTTCAGTGAGGGGCAGGGGTGGGGAACGTGACCAAAGTTCCTTATATTGGCCAATATTATGAATTTGTGAAAGAATAAACAAGCATCTTTTAAATTTCAAAATTTGAAATACTTTTGGTTTCAAGCACTTCAAATGAGGGGCTCTCAAATGATCGCGGCTCCCAGGTGAGGACACAGCCTTCCTTGTTCATCAGCTCAGCACTGAGTGCTATGCGTACCACAGACAGAGTAATGTTTGCTGGGAAATGATGGGCAACATGGTGGAACAGACGGGTGCAGACCTGAGGCTGTTTTCAGCCTCTGGCTACAGGAGCATATACAGATACATGCTAATCTTGGGCCACCTACAGTTGGCAGCAGTTGAGGACGTGTTCACCACTGCTCAGAACGTTCTTCATTTTTCTCTCCTGTTCTCCATTTCAGGGACCCTGTTCTCTTCTGAATCATAAACATATAAATATATATATATATATTGGGTTTGGTTTGCTTTATTAATTGCACTGCTGTTACTGTTGCATAATCAGAATAAATAGTGTAAGGGAAGCTTAGCCTGAGCTATTGTAGACAACAGGAAAGGGTTTTTATAGCATCTTTCATCATAAAAGCACTTTTCTCTTATTGACCCTTTGTATTTGTGTGACATTTTGTAACCTTCACAGTGATTTCATTTCATGACTTGGATTGTACTTTAGCACTGGTTAGCCAGAATCTCCTACCCAGGTCTGAGTTTTGGGTTTTTTTTTTTTTTTTTTTTTTGAGTCATCTAAACATTCCCTTTGCCTCTCCAAAATGGACTGTGCACCAGGACCAAATTATAAACATGTCTTCTCCTGGGTTACTTAAAGAATTGGATGAGGGGAGGTTAGTTCATAGCCTGTGGTACAGAAATTTAAAAACTGTTGATGTGGTGTGTTCAGGAAGCGGGTCTGGGCATGGGCCGTTCTGAGCTGTGGCCTGACACAGTCTCCTGCTGTGGCCAGTGCTCTCATTATTTGCCCTGTCCTCTCACTATTTCCCTTTCTGTTTGTGACTTGCCTTTTTCTCTCCCTTCTGCTTTATTTTCTTTCACTTTTCCCGTAGCCAATATTGCTTCCAGCTTGTGTCCGGCATTTGGCTTCCTGGACTCACTGACCCAACGCGCTGAGCTAGTACCACCTCAGTTCAGTCTTCTGCCCATACCAGCCTGAGACACCCCAAGTTGTGAGGGAGCAGTGGTCTTCAGAGGCACCTGAGCATTTCATGAATCATCATCTCCACTTCCACATCTAAATGTTTCGGGAAAATCTGGGGAGTCTTTCCAACATTACTATGATGCTGCTTTGGAACTGTTAGGATATTAACCCTGTGTCTTGTAGGATAGTGACTGTTTCATTTGCTGAGGGGCTGCTCTTTGCTTCTGTGTTCCTGCAGAATCAGTTAAGGCTGAGCATGTGTTAATGGTCCAGAGAGGCCAAAGCAATGAGTGTAACAACTTCCAGGTAAGTGGCAACAGGGAAGACACGTCTCTTAGAAACCTGCTTGGTACCTCCAGGTCAGACTCTGAGCGCAGAAAGATACCCCGCTTGAGTTTTCCCTCATTTTCTTTTAATTTTTTTAAGAAGGCAAAAAACAGAACATCATTTACACCTATTTTCTGAAGAAAGCAGGAATTACTTTACTTCCAGTTTCAAGCCCCATCTTCTCTCCAGCCATGCTTGTATTTAGACTTTTCACTCCTTTGTTAACATAGGGAAAATGAAGCTCATTATGACATTTAGCAGACATAATTTTAGGCAAATACAACTTCTTATCAAATAATCCTGCAATAAGAATTTGATGAGCAGTGTTCCTCAACATCAACTTCCAACACTAATTTAATAAGAACTACCAAATGAATTTTTTTTATTCTGATATCACCCATGAGACAAATGATACTTCGCAGGCCTATTTTTAACAAATGAATTATTGACTTAAACTGGCACAATTAATCACAATATAATGGGATGAGAGGATGTTAGAGGCTCATTCATCACAGCTGATGATGAGTACTGACTCTTCCGAGAAATGAAACTCTTTAATCACTGATAGAGTAACAGTTACATGCTTTCAGATTTCAATCATGGGAACCTGGCGATGTGTTAGGAGGAGGAGCTGGTACAAGAGGAGACGGCAGAAGGGAGCAGGCAGTCTGCTGTCGGCACCTTGGAGCCCAGCTCTTGCCTGCGCTCTTCAGTGGTGATAGAAACTCAGTTCATTAGGGAGGCAGGATGTGAACTGAGAACAGAGATAGCAATTAAAATTCTTAAAATCATGGCTTAGCTCTTCCATTAAAAAAATTGCAGGATGTATGATATGGGACCATCTCTCAGAATAAATTTCTCCTAGAAATAAAAGGAAATAAACTGTGTCTTCCTATTTTGGACAATAGAGGAATTCCTTTTTATGGGATTCTTGTAATTGTTAGAGGAGATGTTTCCTATCACCACAATCCATACCAATTAGACATTTTGACTAATTAAAAAAGCTGTGTAATAAAATGTGAAAGACATGTAAGGAAAGACAAGTAAGGTTACATTTACTAATCGTAAAGTTATATTTACTAAATGTGAAAGACAAGTAAGGTTATATTTACTAATTGAACAAATGTGCCTCTCTGTCTTAAGCCTTGCTGAGGTAGGTGGTAAGACAGGACTCTGCCTCTGAAGAGTTTAGAAGCATATTGGGGGAGACAGATAAATAGTCATAGATGTACATGGAAAAATAACCAAAGGATACAGAGAAATGCTGCTACCTTCCCCTGAAGTGGCTTGCATGTTTGTCTCCTCCAAAAGTCTTGTGAGATTCAACTGTCTTTGTATATTCCTAAGAATCACTGACAGATGAAAGTTTTTTAATGGTCCAGTTCCATAAGAACTATTTGGATCATATTATGTGAAGTGTAGTTTTTTATTATCTGAACTAAAGTATAGTTATATATTTGGTAATGGTTGAAAGATATGTGTCTGGATGTCATCTTGACAAGGGGTTAGACTGCACTGGATTGTTTGGTCATCATTTTGTTTAGCATTCCCTAGACTCCCCTTCTGAGTTAGTGATGGGAAAGTGTTCCTTTTCTGAGGCTTGGAAGCTTGAAGGGTATGGTTGGTCGTAGCAGCAGATTCAGGGAGGCCAGAGAATTCCAGCTTACCTTTATATCCTTCCACCCCTGTCTAGCTCTTCCTTCCCACTTCCTGTCTATGTTGAACTGCTTCCTAATTGGCCCATGGCCAGACTGTGGACCTATAGATTTTCTCCATTTGTTCTCCCTATGGCTCATAGGAGGCTTCTCAAAATGACATCTCTGAGCCTCCAAACCTCTCATACCAATAGCCCCCAGCTCCAACAGTGGTAGAATTTCTGGTGGTTACAATAAGCCCTTATCCAGAATTCATAGCTGTTCTTCTCATCTGATTGAAATCTGACTGACACAGATATCCTTGTAACATTGACTTTTATACAACGGAAGATAAATTAAATGAACAGAATCGCAATATTAGTAGAAGCCTCAAAAGCACAATTGCTACATGCTACAGATCAAATAGAAAAAAAAACCAATTATGAAAGTCCTGAATAATATAATTAATAAGACTCTATGTATAAATGTGTGTATATTGATCTTTGTATTCTATAGAGACTGTCGTTTATTTTCATCATCAATAAAACACTTATGAAATATTGATCTACATCATGTTCCAAAGATAAATTTTAAAATAATTTTTAAAAGCATGAAACTGAATCAATGGATAATCCTTGAGCATTTTTGATAGATGATGTCACAGCTTATGCCATCGTGCAGTAGAGAAGATATAAAAGATGAAACTAAGTGTGACAATAAGCACTCAGAACTGTGCAAGGAGGAAGGCTCTTGGGAAGATACATATGGACATGATCATATCCCTGTGTTTATATTCTAACACAAGGGAATGAAGAGGATAGTAATGCAGGTTTGGAGCTCGGCAATAGCTTGGAGTTGAAACTGAGCATGGCCTTTCTCTGGTACAGGGTTTGGAGGTGAGAATTATTTGAGTCATAGAGTGACTAAAATAAGATTACTTACATGTGACTGTCTGCTATCCAAGTTTCCAAACCTGTCTTTGGTCACACACCCCTGTGCACATTCTAGACCTGTGAGTTCCCCATACCCAGCATTCCCTGTCCATGGTCCAAGCTCTCAGGCCTAGATCAGGTCACATAACCTTCACATTGGCCAAGACTAGCCAGTTCTGAAGAACCTCTCCCACCCTTGCTGCCACTCCCGCACTCTCAGGCACAGCCGGGTCTCATGGAACTTGTGCATCAGCCAAGACAAACCCAGTCAAGAGATACATTCAAACATTTTCTTAATTACCACCAATGTGGAATCACCCCCATCCTTCCAATCAAAAATCAACACTGACCTATTCACCCACAATTCACCTAGCAGCCACCCCTACCTCCATCACGACACTCAGGTACCCTGTGGAGTCTGTCCTGGAACCTTAGGCTCAGAAGTTGCACCTATCCTTAGCTGAACTGAGACCATTTCTTACCCCCCATTCACACATCAATACAAAATGACTTCAAAACTAAACAGAGCAACACAACTGGGCTGCAGTCTGACAAGTTGGGGAAACACCAAACATAGATCCAAGCATCTACTCAACAAAGGTGAGATCTGATAACCCTATGGAGAAACACCTCCAATGACATAACTCCAAATCACCAGGCCCATCTCAAACACAAACAATGTGAATAGTCATAAATAAGTTTCCTCCAGAAATTAGCACCCTCATAATGTTTACTGAGAAAGACAACCTATGATAACTTAATGTAATGTACTTAATGATGAATGCATTAAGTACGTTTCCGTTGCTGAGATAAAACGCCGTACCTAAGGCAACTTATAAAGAGAAGAGTTTATGTGGCTGTTCCAGAGGGATAAGAGTCCATCATGGCAAGGAGGCATGGCAGCAGAGAAGGCCAGAGTGGAAAGCTGAGTGTTCACATCCTCAAGGACGCATGAGACACAGAGAAGGTGATGCTGGAAGTGGGACGGGGCTATGAACTCTCAAACCCGCCCCATGACATGCTTCCTTCAGCCATGCTGTGCCTCCTGAAGATTACATGACCCTTCCTAAACAGCACCACCAGCTGGGGACCATATACAAGTGTTCAAATACTTGAGCCCGTGGAGGACGTTTCTTATTCAAACAACCACATTGCACAACACAGTGATTTCAAAATAGTAATTATAAATATGTTCAAGAGGCTCAAAGAGGACATGAATAAAAGACTGAAGACCATGAAAACAGAAACAAACAGTTGAAGGAAATAGGTAACATAATCCAAGATACAAAATTGGAATTCAGAAAAGAGAATCTCTGAAGAAAAAACAAACTGAAATAAAACTTCAAATAAAAAACTCAGGGAGTCAGACAAAAAAATCAGAGGAAAGCTCCACCAATAGATTGTATCAAATGAAAGAGAGACTATCAGATCTTAAAGACAAGGTAGGTGAAATGCATCACTCAGTCAAAGATGATGTTAAGTTTAAAATGACCCAGAAACATAAAAATGCGGAACATCTGGGACTCTAAAGTCCAAGCCTATGAATCAAGAGTACAGAAGAAGAAGAAGAAGAACCCAAGTCAAAGGCACAGAAAACATTTTCAACAAAATCGTAGAAGAAAATTTCAAAAATCTAAGGAAAGAGACACCTACCAAAATGCAAGAAGCGTATAGAACATCAAATAGGACCAAAGAAGACGCTCCCTATGTATGTAACAGTCAAACACTCAATGTACAGAAAGAAGAAAAGATGTTGAATGCTGTGAAAAAGAAACATCAAATCCATTTAAAGACAGGCCCACCAGAATAAGAGCTGGCATTTCAGTGAAGACTATGAAAGCCAGAGGGCTTGGCAGATACCCTACGAGTCATGAAAGAACATAGATGTCAGCCCAAACTACTATATCCAGCAAAACTCTCAGTTGTAATCAAAGCAGAAAAAAAAAAAACTTTTCATGATAAAAACAGATTCAGGGTACCTATGTCCACTAAGCCAGATATAGAGAGGATACTAGAAGAAATACTTGGTCTGAAGAGAATATTAAATACATCAAAGAGGGCACAAGGAATAAACAATTCCAGAACAGTCAACCAAAACAGGTCTAAGAAAACAACCACCACCACAACAAAATAACAGCAATTAATAAACATTGGTCAATAATAACCCTCAATGTTAGTGGCATCAGTTCCCCAATAAAAAGACACAGACTGATTGGATTAGAAAATAGGATCCATCATTGTGATGCCGCCAAGAACAACTGACACCACCTTAGGATAATGAATGAAAAAGTGTATTGCAAGCAATAAGATCTAAGAAACAAGAAGGTATCCAATCTGGTAAAACTTCAACCTAAACTAATCTGAAGAGATAGGAAAGGACATTTCATACTTATTAAAAGAAAAATCCATAACGAGGATATAACAGTCCAAAACATATACTAACCAAACAGAGGCAACTAATTTTATAAAAGAAACACTATTGGATCTAAGATTATATATTGACATCAATGCAACGATAGAGGGTGATTTCAATACCCCACTGTCACCAATAGAAAAGTAAGCTAGACAAAAACTAAAGAGAAACCCTGAGTTAAGTGACATCATAAATCCCTAGAACTTAGTCGACCTTGGAGGGCAAGGAGCAAAGACTGTCCTTTAAGTCCTTCTGACCAGATTAGTACAGCATACGCCTCAAAGTATGGCTGTTAAACATCCACAGTTAGTTCCACCAGTCTGGTACTTTTAATTACCATATCCTATGTAGATAAAGCTTGGGCAAAAACCAAACATCCTCAGATAAACCTTGACTAGATATATATTTTGTTCCTTAAACTAGTGGACTAAACTATGACCTTAGAAATTTTAAGATTATGTGTATATTATTTTTGTCTCATCATAACAAACCTACACAGACCTTCATCACTTGCTAAGGATTTCTCTTTTTTTTTCTATTTTGGAAAATATCTCCATTCCCATACCCTTTAAACATCTTTTACATTCTCATTTTCTTTTTCAATAATTATGAGACATAATAACATTAACAAATAAATTTTCCATCTGTTGTGAGAATTCTTTTCCTGAGGATACTAAGCAATGTTTATCCCCTTCTAAGGTTCTAGTGTCAAACCAATGTTTGATTACAGTTTTCCTGGGGAACCAGTGAATTTACTGAGCTTACTTACAGAGATGACTGAGGGGTTGCTGAGGTGTATGAGGGACCTGAGGATATGCATGGCTTACCAGCATGGCTCAAGCCTTCTCTTCCTAGCCTTCACTAGATTATTTTCTTTAGTCATCCCCAAATCCAGGAGACCATGTGTGATTAGGGCCAAATTACCTACCGTTGGCTGGGAAAAGTGTCTGGATACTCTATCGAGGGTCCAATGACCCTGCTTACCTCTCCTTTATTGAAAGAACACAAGTCCAATTGTGATGGTGTTTAGCAAGCAGGCACAGCTGAAGTCATGATGATGCCAGTTATTTGACACAGAAGAGACTGCTGTGCAGCACCATTTAAAAGGATTTGATGCTAGGACACACAAATGAGGGAGAACATATGTTTAGTGTCAACTTGACACACCTGGGTTGAGGGAGCCTCAATCGGGGAATTGCCTCTATTGGACTGGCCTGTGGCCATGTCTGAAGGGCATCTTCTTGATGAGCGATGTGGGAGGGCCCAGCCCACTGTGGGTGGTGCCACCCCTGGGCAGGTGGGCCTGTGTTGCATAAGAAAGCAGGCTGAGCAGGGACCAGGGGAGCAAGCCAGTAAGCAGCATTCCTCCATGGCCTGTGTTCCAGCTCCTGCCTCCAGATTCCTGACCTGAGTTCTTACCTTGGGCTCCCTGATGAACTGCGACCTGGGAGATGTAAGACAAATAAACCCTTTCCTCCCCAAGTTGGTATTGGTCAGAGTATTTTGTCACAGCAATGAAGAAACAAACCAGGACATATGTCTTTTGTTTTTCTGAGTCTGTGTTACTTTACTAAGTATATCAGTTTCTAGATCCATCCATTTACCTGCAAATTTCATTATTTCATCTTTCTTTACTGCTGAATAAAAATCCATTGTGTAAATGTACCATTTTTGTTAGCCACTTGTCAGTTGAGGGGCACTTAGGTTGTGTCCATCTCTTAGCTATTATGAAAAGAGCAGCAACAAACATGGTTGTATAAATGTCTCTACAATAGGATAAGTCCTTTGGGTATATGCCAAGGAGTTACCTCTGGGTCATATGATGTCAACTAAGTTCCAGAGGACTATGGAGCACCTCACAAGATGTCTAGTAACTGTGGTGAGTCACCTGTCCTCTTGTTCAGGGAAGCCATGAAGACACCACCAAATGGACTTGAACCAGTGCCCAGTCTACAAAGAGGAGAATCAACACAGAGGAATCATTTCCTCTATACTTCCAAGTGAAGCCAGCATGTCCACCAGGAACTTTGACTTACCTTCACATAGATGGAACTGGTAAAAGAAAGGAGCCAGGGGCTCCTCCCAAGCCCATGTGACCCCTGAGGAAGAGATCCTCAAACGACCTTAAGAGCAAAAATAAATTGGTTTATTTGGGCCAACTGTATGGTCTTAAACACCCAAAAGGGAAGTATAAACAAAGGTTAAAGTGAACAGTATATTTAAGAGTTCAAGAGATTACACTTCCCTGACATTAGACTTAAGTCCATATAAAATGTTATTTAGACAAATATTTCTCACTGATGATTTTATTTCTAATAAGAAAGTGCTGCTCAAATATAAGACTTCAGATCTTGGTCTGCAATACTATCGTGCCCACCTCTAGCTAAGGGAGACAACCCACTATTGTTCTAAACCAATGGCTAAATTTATTTTTCTCCCCTTATCTAGAAGCCTTTGAGAAAGAACTAACACTGATTCTAGCCACTCCAACAGCTATCAAAGTACCTGAAAACAAATCCTGAGTTCATCATTCTTGAGTACAGCCTTGGCAGACAGAAGAAAAATGAGGAGGAACCCAATAGAGGGATGCTTTTGAAAACTTTCATCAAGAAATTCCAATGGACTCTGATATGAACATTTGAAATTTACCCTGTTCTGACTTTTCTGGTTCCCTGTCTAGAACTTGTAATGCTAATTATTCTTGCCTTTACTTCTCCTTCACAGCTCCTATTCAGCAGTCAAGGACTTTCTTTTCCCCCTACAGATTAGAGTTATGCAATTTGGGAGTCTTTTAGATAAACCCACTGAAGGGCTACCCCAATTACCTCACCCTGCATTCCTGTTCAGCATGGAAGAAGCCAGAGTGGCCTGTGTCCCAGTTCCCTACTGGCAATTTGGGTAACCTCTTCAGAGGATGGTGTGATAAGAATACGAGATAGGAATTGGCTGGGCAGTTAGGGTAAAAAGACCCCAAAGAAAAGTAGCCAGTTTCTTGGCTAAAAGTTAAACTGTCCTTGGGCCTCTTAGCAACGTACTCTGTTCCAAAGGCCAAAAATGTTAAAAATATTTGGGAGCTCTTATCTAATCCCTAAAAGATTTTAGCATTACCTCTTCGGAGGGGGGAATGTTAGAGTAGCCAAAAGCCCCATAAATTTAACTGGTCAAGACTATAAAATCCCTAGTCTATCTGTTGGAGGATCCACCTTTCCAATCTCATTGGTCAATCACCTGGTAATAAAACCACCCCATGGAAGGCAGGTTCACCATACATTATGCTAACTAGATGGGTGGAATACCTGATGTGTTAATGAGGTAGCGAATTTTTCCTGCCTGGAACCCTGCCTTGTAATGTCGAACTCCAAACTCTGCAGAACTTCTGACCAGCCGGTCATGTAGGTCTCTGTAAGTCTGTCTGCTTTCTGCCGTTTGGGTCTGTTCTTCAATTCTTTTATGAATGAGACTAAGGACCCTCTAGGGGAGCCCCCCCCATTTCAGTACAGGCCAAAACTATGGACATATGGTGTCTTACTTTAATTAAGAGACAAAATGACCTAAAGTAACAATATGTGAAGGTGCTTTGCAGACAATGATAGACTGGCACGGTCCTTTGAAATATTCTGGAAAAAAATTCATTTTGCATGCTTTGTATGTTCAGAATGTAACATTATCAGAAACCCTAAAACAAACTTTTTCTAATAAAAAAAAATGACATCATAAATCAAGTGGATTTACCATAAATTTCTAGAATATTCCACCGAGCACTAAAGAATACACTTTCTTCTCAGAAGCTCATTAAACATTCTTCAGAATCAACCACAGATTAGAAAACAGAGCAAGTCTCAAAAACTTAGAAAAACTGAAATAGGATCTTGTATTCTGACCAGAAAGAGCAAAGCTGGATAGTAACAGCAGCAGACACTGAGTAAAAGCACACAGACCATGAAAACTATACTACAAAGTACTGGATGAAAACCGGGTCAAGGGAGAGATCAACAAGGAAGTTTTAAAATCCCTAAAATTGAATGAAAATGAAAATACAACATATCAAAATCTACAGGGTACAATGAAAGCACTACTAATAGGACAGTTCATAGCACTAAGTGCCTACATCAAAAAACTGTAGAGATCTCATATTAATGACTTAATGATATATGGGAAGGCCTTGGAAAAGCAAGAAATAATGACACCCCAAAACAGTAGACTGGAATAAATAATCAAAATTAGAGTTGAAATTAATGAAATAAAAATGAAAAAAAGAAAAACAACAATGAATTAATGAAACCAAGGGTTGGTTCTTTGAAAAGACTAACAAGATAATAGACTTTAGTCAAATTAACCAAAAGACAGAGAGAGGGGGCCCAAATTAATAAAATCAGAGATTGAAAAAGAAACATTCCAACAGACTTCGAGGAAATTAAAAAATCATAAGGACATACTTTAAAAATCTGTATTCCATAAACTGGAAAATCTGAAAGAAATGAATGAATTTCTAAATGTGTATCTGCCAAAATAAGCCAAAATGCAGTAAATAATTTAAGCAGACCCATAAAAACCAATGATATACTGGCAATAATTTTTAAAGTTCCCAACTAAAAAGACCAAGTCCAAATAAATTCAGTGCAGGATTCTACAAGACCTTCAAAGAAAACTTAATACCAATACTACTCAAATTATTCCATAAAACAGGAAAGATAGAAACATCAAAATTCTTTTTATGAAGCCAGTATTACTCTGATACCAAAACTAAACAAATATCAGACAAAAAATAGAAAATTATAGGCCACTCTCTCTAACTAATGTGTATTAAAATATTTTCAATAAAATACTTGCAAAAATACTTGAAAAAGATTATTCACTGTGATCAAGTTAACTTTATCCTGGAGATTCAGGGTTGGTTGAACAAAGTAAATTCACAAATGTAATTAACTACATAAATAAACTCCAGGATAGAAAACACATGATCATCTTATGAAATACAAAAAAGACCTTTGACAAAATCCAGCATCCATTCATGCTTAAAGTCACGGAGTGGAAAATCTAGTGATAAGGGGGCATATCACAACATAATAAACGAAGTGTACCACAAGTCCACAACCAGCATCATGTTAATAGAAAAAAGCTGAAATATTTCCCTTAAAATCAGGAACAAGACAAGGATGCCCACTCTCTACTTTCTCAATGTAGAACTTGGGTCTTAGCTAGAGCAGTAAGACAAATGAAGGAGATAAAGGGGATGCAAATTGCAAAGGAAGAAGTCCAAGAATCCTTATTTGCAGACTCTATACATAGAAGGCCTTAAAGACTCTACCAGAAAACTTCCAGAATTGATAAACACATTCGGCAAAGCAGCAGGATATAAAATTAGTACAAAATCAATTGCCTTCCTATATGCCAACAGCAAACATACCAAGAAAGAAATCAGGGAAATGATCCCATTCACATAAAAACATAAAATACATGAAACTAAAGAGCTTCTGTACAACAAAGGACACCATCATTTGAATGACGAGGCAACCTATAGAATGGGGAAAAAATCTTTACCAGCTACAGCTCTAACAGAGGGTTAATATTTACAATATTCTAAGAACTCAAAAAACTAAACACCAGTTTTAAAAGGCAAGGAGCTGCAAAAAGAGTTCTCAAAAGATGAAGTGCAAACGCTGAGAAACACTTAGAAAAAGGTTCGACATCATTAATCATCAGGGAAATGTAAGTTAAAACCATCTTAGGGGGTCTCACCCCACTCAGAATGGTGAAGATCCAAAATCAAAGAGGGAACTGGCAAGGGTGTGGGGAAAGGGGTCCTTTGATCTGCTGCTGGTAGAAGTGCGAACTGGTGCAGCAACTGTGGAAATCAGTGTAACGATTCCTCAAAAAGCTAGAAATTGATCTTCCATACGACCCAGCCATTCTATTCTTGGGCATACACCCCCCAACTTTCTACAACCTACTACAGAGATACTTAATCATCCGTGGTCATTGCTGCCCTTTTCACAATAGCCAGGAAATGGAAACAACATAGGTGTTCATTAGCTAATGAATAATCAAAGAAAGTGTGCCACATTTACATAATGGAATATTGTTCAGTCAAAAAAGACCTGGAATTATGAAATTCGCAGGTAAATGTATGCAACGGGAAACAATTATCCTGAGTGAGGTACCCCAGACTAAGAAACACAAATATTGAATATTTTCTCTCATGGTTGGATGCTATTTTGAATTCTTAGACATACATGTTTCAATTGAAAAATCCAGAGGTCAGGAAACATATGCCAAAGGGAATGGAGCTTTATGGAAGTGGATATAGAATGTAGTGATATAAAGGGGGGGGAAGGGAATAATAGACTAGGAAAGGTTAATCAGAGTGGGGAATGGGAGGGTTGGGTGGAGGAAGGAGTTAGGGGAGATAACTAGCACTAGAGGCCTTTAGAAAAAGTCATATGAAAACCTACTACTTCAGAAGCTTCTTAAAGTATGTAGATACGCATTATAAAAAGAGATTAGCTGGGCGTGGTGGTGCACGCCTTTAATCCCAGCACTAGGGAGGCAGAGGCAGAAGGATCTCTGTGAGTTCAAGGCCAGCCTGGTCTACATAGTGAGTTCCAGGACAGCTGGAGCTACAGGGAGACCCTGTCTCAAAAAGATTAAAAAAAAAAAAAAAAAGATTAAAAGGAGTAACCTTATAACAAGGAGACATTGGCCCCACTAGCACCATAGGCTAGCAAAGTAAAAGCTTCTTGCCAAGGATGGACTCCCTCTTTGGATGTTGCTGATCAGAGGTCCCATAGACCCTCAGATGGTAAGACCCTATTTCTAAAAACACTGCATACAGAAGCCAAAAGGAGACACCAAGTTGGTGCTGACTTATGGATTGTGGAGTGCATAAAATTTGGCAGGTATGGAGTAGCAAAGTGGGGTTCAGATAAGGGAGGATATCTAATACAATCAAAATATTATATGAAATTCACTAAACTCCTATAAAAACGATCTTGATAATAATAGTAACAGAGGACATGAACTCCAGGGCATGGTGGTGGAAGGGGACATAGATGGGTGACAAGATCTAAATACGATCAAACTGCCTCGTGTGGTATTCCCAAAGAATTAATAAAAATAATTTTAAAAGATTACTTACATACGATGGAACTAGAAACCTGAAAGCATTGAATTTTGTCCAGCTGAAAACAGGAGTCACTGGTCATGGTGATTTTTTAATTTTATGTATAGAAACATTTTGCCTGCATGTATATAAGTGTATCCACACCAGACAATGCCCAGAGAGGTCAGAATAGGGGGTTGGATCCCCTGGAACAGGAGTTATAGATAGTTATTAGCCACCATGTGGATGCTGGGAACTGAACTTAGGTTCTCTTAAATGTTGAGTCATCTCTCCAGCCCCCCACTGGTGATTTTGCGCTGTTGTAGCAAGATTAGCATCAGGGAATATATAGGATAGATGGGTAGGTAAGCAGGTCTGCAGGGAGTTAGAACATGAAGTTCCAAACTGTATAGTGTCAGTTAGTGAAAATGAAAGTAGCTGCCATACAAGTACTGCTTAAAACCTGGCGACTGCTTTGTGATAAGGAGGGAAATGGCATCAAAAGCACACCAATTTAAAGCCTGAGTGACAGTTACAGTGGTGTCAGCACTGACAGAATAGGCTACGTAGCGTTTTACATTTTCTCAAATACAGTTTCAAATATTCATGCAAGATGGAAACTTAAGCATGTGCATATAATCTATTGGTTCTAGAGACTCACAGAAATTACTTGCAAGTAATAACACGGTTTATTTTTCAGTGGCACCTAAAAAACTGGTGCAAGACAAAGTTCAGGAACTCGAAAAACATGCTGGCTAGAATGTGTTAGAAGGCTATCATATCTTGCCAACAGTCTGCATGTTTCCCCTCATGTGAAAGAGCAATTTGTCAAGGAAGTCAGTTGATATAACACTGTCAAATTTCTCTAACCCCTCCACCCACCAAAGGTTCTGAACAATTTGTGAGGCAGCCTGGGAAGACATCCTCATCCTTTAAGATTGCCCTTGGTACCAGTAGAATTCCAGAGCTGCATTGAGTGAACAGCTAACGGCAAATCTCAATCTTGTCATAAAATACAGAGAATCATGAATGGACCCTGCAGTAGTTCGAACAGATGTACCCCATAGGCTGCAAGTGTTTGAACACTTGGCCCCAGTTCGTGGTGCAGTTTGTGGAGCTTTAGGAGGTGGGGCCTTTCTGGGGGAAGCATGTCCCTGAGGGTGGACCTAGATAGCTCCTAAGCCTCATTCTCACCTCCAGTTCCCCCTCTCTCTGCTTCCTTTGCCTGACTGGAGATTTGATGCTCCGTTTCTGCTCTGGCTGCCTCCTGCCATGCCTCCTCCACTATGCTGGACTCCTTTTTGGGGGGTGGTATCATCTCAGTTTATTTCCTTCTTTTCTTTTTAAAATTTTTTTAGATTTTTGCAGTAGGGTCACAGGGAGACCTTGTCCCCCAAAACAGGAATAAGAAATCAAAGACCAAAGGATTTGCCAACGTGGGGTCAACTTTGGTGGAATAATGAAGGTTTTCATCATCTCTGTTCTTTTTTTAAAAAAAATCCTAATGAGTTTGTTGGGCTTGTGAACAGAGCATAGGGTGAGGGTTTATTTACAGAAGAGTGGGAGCCCCCATTTTTGGTTGCACGGGAAAGTCCATACTCAAATATAGATCCTGTGACTTCCCAACAGCCGCACAAAATGGCAAGAGAGGTGCCTCAGGGCATTCTCAACTTATATATCCTCAACCCCTCCCCCACATACAGCTAAGGTTGACTGGTTGGTGGGAGAGGTAACTGGCTCCCCTCTCAACTCCTTGATGAGCATGGAAGGAGGTGTGACTATTGGTTGCCAGCATATTGGTCTGAGGACACTGCCAGTTAACACTCCACCTCTTTCTCCAACTCTTACATTCTTTTCTTCAACCTCTTCCGCAAAAGTCCCTGAGCCTTGGAGGGGGTGATAGTTGTGAGATGATCTTCCTACCATTGTGGCAAAGCACTGAACTTTCAGGTCTCTGCATCATCTGTTTTCCATGGGCTGTTGGCCGGTTTCAGTGGGATTCCATCTACTATAAAAATACAAACAGCAAGAAGCTAGAACATCTAAACAGTGGCTGCTGTAATAACCTATGGGCATAAACACATGCTTGGATGGTACTTTAGGAGGTGCATCACATCTGTCTAACAAAACAATTGCAGTGGTTTTCCCACTGGGGCCTATAACCTCCCCTTCCATAGGGGGTTGACCTGGTCTACAGTACCAGATGTGTGTTCCACCTCTAGGTGCAGACATTATAACCAAATGAAAATTTGATGGTTGTATATACACTAGACACACCACTATTGTACCAGCAGGAACATCTTATTTGGAATGTTGATAGTGCAGCACACAGGGTCCGTTGTTGAGCAGAATTATAGGGGATGGTTCTCCCCCAGTCATCTGCATATTACTTTCTGGCACTATGAAGCCATTCATCCAGTGGCAGAGAGTTTCCAGCTTCGTCCAAGCCTGATTTCTCCCTCCCCTATGTTCATATCATATGCTGTCTACCTGGGACAGAGTTTGACTGTCCACTTCTGGTGTACAATCAACATTATTGGCAATGGCCTTTATTGTTTTGGGAACCTCTAGGCCCCCTCTGGCCAACAGTTCATGGGTGGGCAACCCACCTCTGGCACTCACTGAGATTTTCATTTAACAACTGTATGACTTCTGGTAGGGCTTTCTTCCATCGCTATGGGGTTCCTTCTTTGATTAAAACTTTTTTTTTTTTAAAACTGTGTATCAGAAGAAATTTTTTCCCTTTATTCCCATAGTTCTTTGTATAGCCCCCTCTTCCACTTTAACTATCTCCATTTTACATATTTCTCCCTTAGTAACACCTTTCTCCTACTATTCTTCTCTCTTGGTTTCCTTCTTTACCTCCCTGGTTCGTTTCCATGTTCCTGGTTCCTACAGTTACATCAGGATATGCACTCTCTTCTAAGGATTTGATGCTAGTATCCACAAATGAGGGAGAACATGTGTCTTGTTTTTCTGAGTCTGTGTTCCTTCTCTTAGTATAACAGTTTCTAGATCCACATGATGGACTCTTATCCCTCTGGAACTGTAAGGTCAGTAACCTGTTCCTTCTATATTTTGCTTTGGTCATGATATTTTTATCATAGCAACAGAAAAGTAACTAGTACAGAAGTTGGTACCAGAGTGTGGGCTGTTGCTATGAAGACCCTGACTATGTTGTTTTTTGTTGCTGTTGGTGGTGGTGGTGGTGAAGTAATGCAGAAGACTTTGGAAGTTTGGACTAGAAAAGTGGTTGGATGCTATAAGCAAAGCTCAACGGGTTGTTCTAGTGGAGGTCTGGCTCAAGATGTTCCGTAGCAACATGGAAACAAGAACTTAAACACCAACTGGGATATTTTGGCTTAGGAATATGGTTGCAGTCTGCCCTCAGCCTAAGAACTTGCCTGAGGCTAAATTAAAATTTAATGGACTAATTTCTTTAGTAGAGGCAATATCTTTTCTTTTTAAAAATATTTTATTCATTATTTTTACATTTTTATGTGTATGCATATATTGCTTGCATGTAGGAAAGTGCACCCATGTCATGCAATGCCCACAGAGGACAGAAGAGACTGTCAGATGCCCTGAAACTAGAGTTACGGACAGTTGTTAGCTGCCATGTGGGTGCTGGGATTCGAACCTGGGTCTTCTGCAAGAACATTCCGTGTTCTTAACCATTGAGCCATCTCTCCAGCCCTGGTAGAGGCAATTTCAAGACAGCCTAACACTAAATCAGTCAGGATGGTTATTGATGGTGAATATTAGAGCAAGTATGAAAAGAAAACAGGGAAGCTTAATAATGTGGCAGCCAAGGTATGTGCTGGAAAAGAGACTCTCTTTGATTAAGGAGACAGAGCCACTAAGGAGAGACCTCCAAATTTATGCTTCAGAAATGGAAAGAACACCCTCAGGGAAAGACACCCACTGGCTAAGCTCCAACTTATGGAAAGAAAGGGCCTGAAGAGTTTTATGCTCCTAGAAGACTACAACACACAAAAGTAGCTGTAAGTGTGGATGCAATAGGCCAAGGTCTATCCCAAGCTGGTGGCCAAACTTGGCAGTGTCGTTCATGTGGTGCTGGCTTTAGAAGCATGAAAGACAGAAAGTCACGGGGTCATTGATTCTTCCTCCATGATTTCAGAAAGCCATGGAGGCCAGGCAGCATACCTCAAAGGGGTCTGGCATGAAGACTGACCTGACAGGGCAAGAGCCTGGAGAAGTCACTGTGTGAAGCTGTGAAGTTCAAGCCTGGTTGGCAATGCAGACCCCAAAATGTCAGAGATGCCGGAGCCATGACCTGTCTACCAAGGAGAGCTGCACACAGGGAGTGGTATTAGCTCAAGAGAGAGATAGCAGACAGCAAAGCTGGAGGAGCTGAGCCATCTGAGATCTTTGGAAGTAAAGTCACAGGCATCAGAAAGACATAGGGCACAGGATTGGGTGTCCTCCCTGCTGGGTTCCAGTCTTGCTTTGGTCAAGCATCTTCTTAGCATGGCTCCATTCCTCCCTTTTGTAATGGGAATATGTACTCTGTGCCACTGTATGTTGGAAGTATACAGTTTGTCTTTTTTATTTTACAGGGGGTTACAGTTAGGAGAGTGCCTTGAGCCTGAGAAGAGTTTAGACTTTGGACTTCTGAACAGTGTTGAGACTGTTAAAGACTATGGGGACTTTGAAAGTTGGATCTTAAATGCATTTTTCATTATGATATGCTCATGAGCCTATGGGGGCCAGGAGTGGAATGTACTGATTTGAATAAGTATCCCCCCACAGGTTCCAAATATTTGAGTGCTTGCCTCCAGTTGATGGCACTGTTTGTGGAGGTTCAGGAGGTGCGGCCTTGTGAAGCATGTCACGGGGCAGGGCTTTGCAAGCTTCATCCCCACTACCAGGTCCCCTCTCTACTTCCTGTGCCTGCTTAAAGATGTGAGTGCTCAGCTTTCCATTCTGGCTGCCTTAACCACCACGCCTCCCCACCATGGTGGACTCCTCCCTCCAGAACCATAAGCCAAATGAACTTCCTTCTATAAATTGGTCATGGTGTTTTATCACAGCAACAGAAAAGTAACTAATACAGAAATCATTGAGCGAATGACTAATAGCAATTCCCAATCTTGTCATATAATACAGAGAATTAAGAAATACCCCCTCCCCCAATTTTTATCTGCTTCACTACACCTCAGAGCATTGCACTGTCAGAAATACTAAGCCAGGTGTGGTGGCGCATGCCCTTAATCCCAGCACTAGGAAGGCAGAGGCAGGCAGATCTCTGTGAGTTCAAGGCCAGCCTGGTCTACATAGTGAGTTCCAGGACAGCTGGGATTACAGAGAGACCCTGACTCCAAAAGACCAAAAAAGGAAAGGCGGGGGGAGTGTGCTGGATAGCGTTAGTGTCAACTTGACACACCTGGGTTGAGGGTGGTGGCGCATGCCCTTAATCCCAGCACTAGGAAGGCAGAGGCAGGCAGATCTCTGTGAGTTCAAGGCCAGCCTGGTCTACATAGTGAGTTCCAGGACAGCTGGGATTACAGAGAGACCCTGACTCCAAAAGACCAAAAAAGGAAAGGCGGGGGGAGTGTGCTGGATAGCGTTAGTGTCAACTTGACACACCTGGGTTGAGGGAGCCTCAATCAGGGAATTGCCTCTATTGGACTGGCCTGTGGCCATGTCTGAAGGGCATCTTCTTGATGAGTGATGTGGGAGGGCCCAGCCCACTGTGGGTGGTGCCACCCCTGGGCAGGTGGGCCTGTGTTGCATAAGAAAGCAGGCTGAGCAGGAGCCGAGGGAGCAAGCCTGCGAGCAGTGTTCCTCCATGGCCTGTGCTCCAGCTCCTGCCCCCAGGTTCCTGCCCTGAGTTCCTACCTTG
>NW_008350356.1:940993-999030 GCF_000622305.1 Nannospalax galili
CCTGCACTGCATAGTACAACTTTGTCTCAAAAAGAAAGGAAGGAAGGAAAGAAGGGAGGGAGGGAGAGAGAGAGAGAGAGAGAAAGAAAGAAAGAAAGAAAGAAAGAGAGAGAGAGAGAGAGAGAAAGAGAGAAAGAGAGAAAGAGAGAAAGAAAAAAGACTAAGCCACAGGGAGGACTCTTCCAGCCTGGCATCTCTATATTCTTCTAAAGCTGGTGGATCCTGCCCTAGTGGACTCAAAAAGTCAAACCAATGGAAATGCACACCTTTCTCTTTTACTTGGGCAGGGAGGCAGGGGGGGGGGAGGAGGACAGGACACATCATCTACAATAGAAAGCATGTGAACTCTTAATACTTTATTTTCTTCAACTATTTTTCCTCTGTATATGTACAATGTATGTGCATATGCGTGTGTGTGTGTACATGCATTCATGTGTGTGAGTGTGGGTGTGTGCATGTCATAGCACAAATATGGAGGTCAGAGGACAACCTTGGGTGTCAGCCCACCTTGTTGGAGATAGGCTCTCTTTGTTGTTTTTCCTCTGTGCACACCAAGCTAGTTGGCCAGCTAGCTTACCAGGAGTCTCCTGTTTCCCCTTCATCTCCCGAGAGGAGCACTGTGATAACAGATACAGCATTTGTGAGCTTTTCATAGCATTACAGAGAGGTAACAACAGGCAATCATGAGAGGCCAAATGAAAGTTTGCACAGATCATATTTAACATCTCAGCACAGAAGTGGATACTGCTGGTAAACCCAATCAGGGAACATGAGGACAAATCCAGGATTCTCCCAGAATCAAAGGGAAAAGAATAAATGGCAGTGGCAAGAGAAACTGCAGATACCTAGCCTGGGAAATTAAAAATATTTCAGTGGGTATTGCCTGTGAATCAGGAATACAGAGATGTGGAAGTTTTCTGAGAGACTCACAGAGGGCTAACAGCAAGGAATGAAAATAAAGTCTCAGTATGTGGTAGAATCTGGTGTTTAAGGGAAATTCTACAGGCCTAAATCAGGCCAATCCCCCTACTAAAGTAAAGATAGTCATTGCTCACTTTGAAAATGCCAGCATGTAAAATTGTGAATGGATCCAATTTGCTTAGGTTTTGAAGTCAGTTGATGATTTCAATTAAAACTACAATCAAAATTCAAAAAGAATTTTCTTTTTTCCTTTAATAAATTAATCAGAAAGTTCATCTGGAAGGTTTTTGAAATATTTGATAAGGAACAATAGACATGGAAATATATTTCAGTATTTTAAAAGATTTAATCCAGTTGTTATCATTAAGCAGAGGTGTAATTGAATGGAATAAAATGTCGGTAACAAACCATTGTGTATAATTAATCAGTGAAGGTGAGGGACTGCTATTAAATAAATAGTACTGACCAGCTGACTGCTACTGGAGAAGGCAGACAGGTATCCACCTCATATCATTTGCCAAAGGAAAGTCTAGATGGATGGGAAGGATTAAAAGTGAGGATCTGGGGACATAGCTCAGAGCAGAGCTCTTGCCTAGCATTCACAAGGTCCTGGTCTCTAGCACTGCAAAATACTAACTGAATAAAATGTTTTAAAATGAAACAGTGAATCACTCAGAAAAAGATGTAGGCAGTAATCTAATACCACATAAAGCAAAATTTGAAACTGTAGAGAAGCATATGGAAAACTCTTAAAGCTAAATATTTAAATCTGTATTTATCCAAAACAAGCAAATTTGAAAGTTTATTATAAGTTAGGGATTTATTTATACCACTTACATAGACAAAGCTGTAAATGTATAAACACAAATGTATATATACAAATTATAAATACACTTGAACATCCAGAAAAAATAAATTTCATAATAGGAAAAATGAGTAAGAAACATACTAACAGGATTTTCAATAGAAATGTAGTAGTCCATAAACATACAAAGATAGGCTAAAACTAATGAATTTCTTTGCTATTGACATTGTAACTATTGCACAGCAGCAAGTCTGCTTAAGCAGCAAGCATTTCCTGTCTTAAAGCTCCAAGTCCAAGCTCAGAAACAGTTTCTCGGGGGAGCATCAGGAGGTAGGGCCTGTGCTCCTTCTGGGAGCTTATGAGGAGAATGTCTTTTGCCCTTTCTGGATTGCGGTGGCTTCAGCACCCTTAGCTGTTGGTCACATCACCTCCAGCTCTGCCTTTATGGGTACATCACCTTCTCTTCTGTGTCTCTCTGTCTCTCCTTTAAGGACACATGTGAGGTGAGTGATAGTCTCTCCAATTCAAAGTCCTTAACTGTCCTTCCTGAAAAAGCCATTTCCCAAATAAGACAACGTTTCCCTGTTCCAGGTATTAGGACAGACATCATGGAGGGTTATTAGACAGCCAAGGCACACAACTAGTAATCGAGTAAGATTAAAACAATCAGGCATTATTTTCATTTATGAAGATGTTTGTAAGGAATTGGCTGATAGACAGTTGGGAAATTATTTTCAGAGGGCAACTTGGCAGCTTACATCAAGCTACTTAAAACTTTTCAAGGTTTGTCACTGTTTAGATGTTTTTCAAATGGAGATAATTAATGCTGTGAACAAAGATGATCATCATAATATTGTAGTATCATGTATAGTAGTAAGCATTGCAAGCAACCCAAAAGCATAGCATTTTTAAAAATATCAGACATACATTAAAAATCACCACTGGAAAACTATCAAATGATAGTTCAAAGGGCACAAAAAGATGCCAGAGAAAACTATGATTCCGTCTTGTTCACTAGGATTGAAACAAATAAATGGGTTCTCAGACGTGAAACGCATAGAGCAGTTTCCCAAAGGTAGGGAGCAACCCCTTGAGCTTATAGAATCCTAATTAATGTTGTTTTCTCTTCTGAAAAACGGTTCTAGTCCTTTCATGTTTCTGCAGTAAACTTTTTTTGCTTTCTTTTGTTCCTCATGTTCCTGATTTAATGAACTTTTAATCACTTATTTTCTGAGTCATTTTTCCGAAGGAGAATGAGAGCATAGAGGCAGTCCTGACAGAGAGAGCACATGGCAACTACTGTTTTCTCTAAACTGACGGTGGGACAGATGTGTTAGCTGTTCTATAGGGTCCTGGTTGTGGAGTAAATACAGCCATATTTGAGGCTGTGTTGGGTGAAACCCCTGCTGAGCCTCTTTAACTTTCTGGTGCTACGGGACATGAATCTAGTTTATATGAACTCCAGTATTCGGAATCCATGTCTCTCTGTCTTCCTTTCCCTGGGTGTATTCATGAACACTGGCTCCCTCACCTGCCATAACTCATTCCCAAAACAAAACATTACCGTATTGAGTTCTATGTTATCTATTTAGTGAAATATTTTAATTACCATTATGTGTATATTTTCCATTTTTTCGATTTTGTAGTATTTCCAGTGAGTATAAACTTTTGCTTTGTCTGTCCCTAAACATGGACACTAAGACCCTGTACCCAGAGTGCTAGGAGACTTCAGTTCTTTCGGCATAAAGAGATGCATATTCATGTAAGTGAATGCAGTTCAGAAGTTGCTGAAGAAAGTGTGGCATTAGACATGACAGTTCCTAAGAATAATGAGTCACAGAAGAAGCCAGAACTACCAGCTCTGAGAGAGACCTGAACTTGACCTCCAGGAGCAGAATTCTTTCTTCTCTCTTAAGTGGAAAGCCAAATCAACTACAGAGTGACGTTTTGCAGAAGCTGCAGTGTGAACGCTGGCCTGGGGAGTGGTAACAAGAATTGTACAGGTTGGATCACAGGGAAACTGGGTTGTGCTTTCTGAGCAGGGGCCTGAGGAGGTAACACGACACCAGAAAGATAAGTTCCACAGAAATACGTAGAACCCAGAAGAGCCTGGAAAGAACAGACTTACAGACATCATACCCCAAATGAAGCTAGGAGAACCAAATGGACCCAAAGGGCTCCCGTGGACAGAGGCAGATAGCCCAGCGTCACCGTGCATTAACCAATAGCTGGGCCTGGGGAGGAGAATAGGCAATTCAATTCGGTGGGCACTCCTCTACCCACAGAACAACAGGTTCAGGTATCTGCTCTCTCATACCTTGGTGTTGCCCAAACACCTTGAACTTGGGAGGCTGCCACAACCTACGTTTCTTTTTTTAGTATTTTATTTATTATTTTTATGTGTATGTGTACATTGTCTGCGTGTATGTAAATGCTCTCATGCAGTGCCCACGGAGGTCAGAAGAGGGTGTCGGATCCCCTGGAACTGAAGATACAGATGGTTGTTAGCCACCATGTGGGTGTTGGGATATAACCCTGGATCCTCTGCAAGAGTAGCTAGTGCTTATCTTAACCACTAAGCCATCTCTCCAGGCCCCCTCCCCATATGAATTTCTACTTCCCTAGCAGAAGAGAGGCTCAGTTACTCTTAAACTAAATTGGTGGGCTGGATCCATCCTTGATAAATGGGTGCTGAAGCCTATGTCCATTGTCTGGGCCCACTTCCCAGCAGAAGGAATGGAGCAGCGTTGGGGAGCGGCCAGAAGACGGCACTGTCTGTTCACCCCAAGGAGGGAGCAGTCATGGACCTAGCTGGTGGTAGGCAGAGCCTGATCCTGAAAATTCTGCGGGATATGGTAGCCAAAACATTTTTTTTTAATGGACATATGAGAAATGGAGTTGAGGAGCAAGGCCTTGGTGTGCAAAGGAAAGAAACCAGGAAATGCAAATTGGGAGCTGGCTGTGTTTTCATCCACTGGTTCCATTTAACAGCTTCTCACAGCACATGCAGCTTACATTACAGTACTCAGTACATGTAGACTTTGGCTGGGTTGATCTTGAGCTCACAATTTATGATCATGCAGCTAGACATGGAAGGAAACAGCAGGCATGTCAGAATAATGAGAGGGAAGCCTTTATTGAGTTTCTACTGGGTCATATTGTCTGTCCTCACCAAACAAAGACCAAAGGGGCCTCCTTGTCCTGAGAGGGAGGCTGGGCAGGAGGGGAGGGCCATGAGACCCTGCTCTGGAGGAGGAAACCAGCTTCTCAGCTGGAGGGGCAGGGGTGTCCCAGGATGCTACGAAGGGAAGAGAGGCCTAAGAATATTGTTGCTGCAAGCACTTAAGCAAAAGATACATCAGACTGATCATTTAATAGAGGGGCCCAGAACCTTATAAATACTTCCCCCCAAATGGCAATTTATCATCAAACTCAAACCGGATCTTTTCAATTCAAAGGGACTTAGGTTTGAGTAAGGGCTAGGAGCATGCTATACAGTTTTAACTTATGACTGACATCAAGAAAATATGTTTGGGGTTAGTTCAGTCACTGTGTGATGACATTTAGGGGGTATGAAAATACTCTGTGAGGAAATCAGTCTAAGGGAAGTGAAAAGAAAACATTGACCGGGTACCACGATTTGGTATTTTCACAATTATTTGAATAGCATATACAAATGAGATAATGGATCCATGATGCTTCTTCATGAGTTTGTTTCTGACGCCATCAGTGCGTAATCTAGTGGACGCAGCGTCAAACAGGACAGCTGAGTCCTGCCTGCATTTTCTGCTTCAGAGAAAAGCAAAGAGGCAGGGGAGGAGCGCTGACAGCCCGCCAGTCTTGAGCCAAACACCAGCACTGCGGTATTTCTACTTTACAGAGGCGGACATTAAGGCACAGGGAAGGAAAGCACTTTTCCCAAGATCACACAGTGACAGCGAGCCAGAGGCCACCCCGTCCAACCCACCTCCCTCTGTCCACCTCCCTCAGGCACTTCTGTTGCCTTGCTTTGGTGAGCCACCCAAACCACCATGGACAAGTTGGATGGCATCTGTGAACTTCTGCCTGGCTTCTCTGCAGCTTCATGCTGTTGGCTGAAAGAGAGTGGCCCTCAGACCCCCTCCCTACCCTCTGAGAAAAAAACTACCCTCCATCTGACTCTGGAAATCCCCTTCCTTGTTCGAACCCTTTCCTGGTATCTGTTTATGATTTCTATGGAAATGGTCTGGGACAGAAGAGATAGAATGTTCTGCCACAGGTGAGCTAGCCAATGACAGTATACATGATACATCTGTGTATGGGCTCTATGGGAATAAACTGTGGCAGAAGAGAAAGAACGTTCTGCCCAAGTAAGACAGCCAGTGGCTGTATAGGTAAAGTCTCTGGAAATCAGCCCTAGATTGCTCCAATCCTTTCCTGGTTATTCTGTGTATAGTTTCTATGGACAGCCCCTGCTTTGTAGTTTTTATGTTTTTTCTGCTTTAAAGCCCTGCGTTTTCACTGTTTGGGGTCGCAGCACAGCTCTGGAGTCTGTCTGCGACCCCAACCGGTTGGTCCCAATAAAGCACTCCTTTTTACTGAGACTCAGTGTCCAAGTGGTCAATTTAGGGAATTTTACTGAGCCTTAACAGGCCTCTCACCCCTTCCCTCACTCCCACTTCCTCCTAAGGAAGGACTGCTCTCCCCATGGCCCGCCCTGGCTCCATTTCATCTCATAGGGTAGAGCAAATATGTTGTTAGCTAATGCTTTAGATGCGGCCTCTGTTCTAAGCACTGTCTTCCATTTAACTTTGCAGTTGCTCCATCAGGTATGTGGTGGGTGAGAAACCCAGGGCTAGAAACAGGTTACACACAGCTACTAGCCACGTGAGCCAGTAGAAAACCGGTCTGCTGGTTTGGGCCACATAAGCATGAATCCCTGTTTGGGTCAAGGACCGTTCTTGGTGCTCTTCTCTCGCTACTGTGTAACTTTCCTCGAATAACTTCGTTCCGGGCCTCGCTTTCATCTTCCTCCGGAACCACGATGATTTCCACATCTCCCTCAAGCTGTTCCACGGCCTTATGTTCTCCCGTATGGGCCATGGCTCAATGGTCATGGTCACCCGGGGTTTCCCACCTCTGCCTGTCCTCTCTGCTTCTCATTTTAAGTGACCCACCAGCCAGGACCAGGAAGGTGCCCTTACAGCCTTCCTTCTCCTGGCCTGTTCCACGCTCCATCTTCCAGCCTAAGGATCCACTTCTGTTCTCCTCCCTTCCTCCTCTCTTTCTTTCTGTGTTTTTTGTACTATTGGTGATAGAACCTAGGGTCTTGCACACGGTAGGCAAGTGCTGAACTGGGCTGCCTCCCTCTCCCCCAAAGCTCTTACTGGTCTAGACTAGCTTCAAAGCAGTGACCTAATGCTTCAGCATCCCCAGCACTAGGGTTCCAGACATGTACCACTGAGCCCACCAAGACTCTTCTTCCTCAAAATTCTCCTTTGCGTCCCCAACCCCAACTCTCACAACGTCACTTGAGTCTTCTCTGCTCCACTCTTTCAGCAATTCGGGATCTTGTTTATTGGTTTCCCTGCCTTCCGGCCTTGGGCTTTTTGTCTCATCTATACACTGCGCAATTTTTTAAAAAATTTGAAGTGTGTGTGTTGCCTGCATGTAGGTAAGTGCACCTGTGTCATGCAATGTCCACGGAGGACATAAGAGGCTGTCAGATCCCCTGGAACTGGAATTACGGACAGTTGTTAGCTGCCATGTGGGTGCTGGGATTCGAACCCAGGTCTTCTGCAAGAACAGTCAGTGTCCTTAACTGCTGAGCCATCTCTCCAGCCCCCACACTGAGCATACTTACAATCTGTCTGATCAGGTCACATTGCTCAGAATTCTCCAGGGCCATCACCATCTCCTTTCAGCTATTTAATTATATTGTGTAAGCAGGAAAATCTTATTTGCACTTAAAACTTCTGAGGAACTCCACAAGCAGGGCAGAAAGGCACTGAAGCCCATCTCCTCGCCTTTCTTCCCTCGGTGGGCCCATTCACTCACCCAGCAGCACTGTGTGCCGAGTACATGCAAGCTCTGAGGAGCGGACGCAAGCCAGAGCCTGTCTACATAGATTCTAGCCTGCGCTCCAGCTGCGGTAGACCCTTAAGAAGATGGGCGGGGACAACAAATGAGTGGTTGTATTCTGTGTCATGTGGTGATAAGAAAAATGAAGTATAGCAAGAGATGAGGGAAAGCTGAGACAGGATTGGGGCTGTCACTGAAAATGAAGTGCTCAAGGAAGATTTCTAATAGCTTGGTGTTTGGTCCGAGACCTGAAGGTGGTGACACACAGGTCCTGGGTGTGCGGTGCAAAGCTCTCGGGTATACAGATTTGAAGCACCGAAACCCTGAGGGTTCAGTGCTCAGGGGCTGGTGTGGGTGGAGATGCGTGGGAGATCAGTGTGGCTGTGGGGAGCAGGAGAGCCAGGTAGCACTGGACACTAGCCGACTTGGATAAAACTGTCCTCGGAGTGAAACGAGGAATTGGAACAGAAGCGTAACGTGACACCACTTAGTCGGCACTGATGATGGGCTGTGGGTGGCAGAGGTGGAAGCTAAGGCGCCACTGAGGACAGGCTGAACACTGCAGGTGCACATGTGCACTTAACAAGTGTGCCAAGCCAGAGAAGTCCCTTCAGTGTCCTTCCTCAGAAACCGTTAGTGCTGTTTCCTGTTTTTTGACACAGAGTCTCTTTCTGGCCTGAAGTTTGTTTATTAGGCTAGCCAGCAAACCTGAGGGATTCCCCTGTCTCTGCCTCCCCAGAGCTAGGATTACAAGTTTGTCACTTTCCCAAGTTTTTTACATGGGTTCTAAGGATCAAACTCAAGTAAAAGCAAGCATTTTACTGACTGAACAATTTCTCTAGACCAAGGGGTTTCTAATAGAGCTGTGGTGACCCTGCAAAGAATACTGTTAAGAGGCCTCAGGTCTGTGAGATAAACCCTTCACACCTTTGTGAAGTATGGAGCATCCTTCATGCTTACATCCTCCCCCAGGTCTAGCCTCTCAGTTTTCCCCACCCTTGATGTCACAGACATGCATGATGCCTGTGATGGCCAGAATCCACCACCCACTGCTGTCTCACACCTTTCCACATGCTGTTCCTGCTTCCTAGCTCTATACCCTTTCATAAGTCTCATTTTCCAAATCCCAGACCAAATGCCTCTTTATAGCTATCTCTTCTTTCCCAGATCAGTTTGGGAAACAGTTTAAGTTTTTCTACAACCCCAATAAAGTAAACCTGATGCATCTGGTTAATTGCTGCTTCCTTCCCTAGGACACTGAGCTTCCTGAATTGTGTTACCATGATGCGGGCATATAATGGGTGTTTAATATATATAGACTGGATGGAAAATAAAGGAATTTTAACTCCAAGATTCATTCCAGAGCATACTACTGTAATCAGTAGTAAGAGCCTAAAGACAAAGGTTTTCCCTGTATTGGTCCAAGTGTCTCTTGTGAGACATCTGCATAGAACCTGATGACCAGTATGTTCTTTGAACTTGGGAATGGGAGCCAAAGGAAGCACAGAAGACAGGGCACCCTCCACATGAGACTCCTGGCCATTTGGAGCTTTTTTGAGGTTAAATGAAATAGCATATACTGGCTTCTTATTATAAAACAGGTCTATTTGCAATATATGAAAAGTATATGTGGGACACTATGCAGTCTCTACATGTCAGAAATCATGTCAATAGATGTATAAGACTCTGGCTCATGATCTGTACCCCGGACTCTTTCCCTGAAGTAGAAGGTTTCATTAGAAATGAACACCTCTGCTTCCAATTTAAACCTTGGCTTGACACTTATATTTGTATAATCTCATGTATTTTTCAAAAGCAAAAACAAAACAACACTCGGATCAAAGATTTCCATTTCACAGCAAGACTCACAAAAATACACAGACAGCCATGTTACAATTGGTCAGCTGTCATTTCTGAACAAAAGCTTTGTTGAAAAGTCATTTCTGAAGGTATTTTTAGTAGTTTTGATTTAAAACCAAAGAATAACAAAATGAAACAGATTTAAGTAGGACCTGCACAGTCCTTAGAAAGAGAAATAAAAATTATGTACCTATTCTATCCAAGCAGTGTGTTAGACGTTTCACGTTTTTTATCTTGTTTAACTCTGACAACAGCTTTTCAAGGTATTTTATTCTTACTTTCCAAATTAGAAATTAGAGGCTTAAAGTCACATAGCTAGAAAAGAAAGCCAGTTTTAAAATAAAGTGCTGTCAAATTACAAAGTTCTTTCTATTATACACTGATGCCTTCCTGTTCTAATTATTTCTTGTAATGAATACTTTTATTACACAAATTCATGTAATGTTCAAATAAGCTTTGTGTGATGTCCACAAGGCATCTCTCAGTAAGATGACCTTATCACCTGGTATGGCCTGGACACTCTTTTAGTTCCGTGACTGTCTTGGTGGAATTATTCATAGCATTACTGACTCTGTTACTCTTCTCGTGGCTATGACAAAATACCTGAGAAAAGCAACTTAACAATAAAAGGATTTATTTTGGCTCACGGGTTGAGAGTGAATCGCAGCAGTCCATTGTGGCAAAGTGGGAAGAGGGGCAGGGCCGTGAGGCAGCTGTTCACAATGCATGCAGAGTCAGGAAGCAGAAATGATGATTGCCATTACTCAGGTCACTTTCTGTTTTTCAGCCAATCTGGGACCCCAGCCCATGAAAAGATGCCACTTTAATTAACCCCGTCAAGAAACCCCCTTGCAGAGATGCCCAGAGGTTGATTTCCATGATGGTTCTAAATCCCACCAAGTTGACAATCCAGATCAACCATCACAACTGCCCATACCCTTGGAAGTCCCCATTAGGCACATGCCCGCCCTCTCTGAGTTTACGGACCATGCTCTGATTCCATCGCTTTCTGGTGAGTCCCTCTCCCAAGCTTCTTTTCCTGCTTAATTTTCCTTTTTCTCCAGTGTTTACATGATTTATTAGTTGAAATCTTTCCTTAAAATAAAAAAGCATAAAACAAATTAAATTCAAAGAAAAATTAACTCTGTAATGCACGAAGAACCTGAAAAATCATAAATCATAAAGTAAAAACCAGACTACTTATTGTTTTAGGAAGTCCTTCATGTGAAACACTTTTATCCCAGCCCTCTCTGGTCTCTGTCATTCAGCTTAACTTCTTAGCTTCTAGAGCCATCTTGGGCTTTAGAAATGCAAGAGAAAAATTCAAACTGAGTCATTACACCACAGAGTCAAGACAGTGTAAACTTATTTTGGTTCAGTGAGCAGACTGACTAAAGATTTTTCCAGTTGTTTCTCTGGAGAGCCAGATTTTAAATTGTGTTGTGCTAGACACATTGATATGTTCAAAGAATATATACATATATATGTCCTATATGCACATATTTTTAATGTGTGTATGTAAAAACTGTGTGTGTACAACACACACACACAGTGAGGGATCACAGGGAGGCAGTTCTTTGTAATGCTGGCAGTTGGCAGGCAGAGAGTCTGTGAATTTCAAATAAGGAAGAAGTCAATTCTCTAAGCCTCAAACAAAAATGTCATATATATATATACATATATATATGTGTGTGTGTGTGTATATATATATATATATAATTGAACTTCCCTTTCATGGTAAAGTGTGCGCCTGTTTAGGATGTTCCAGCTATGATGATGGAGAAGCCAATCTTCCTTTGGCCTTAGCAAGCCTGGTCATATAGAACAGATCCGGCAATATACCCTCCAAATGTGGGCTAATCAATGCCCTGGGTCATCCCATCATTCCCAGTTACTGCCTTGCCTTTTTTTTTTTTTTTAAGTATTTTTTTATCGAGTTTTTGTGCATTTCATACAATAGATCTTAATCATATTTAGAACCTCTCCCCCATCAGCACCCCCATAGCACCCCTCACCAGATTTCATGCATTCTGTCATATATGTTAAGTCCTATGTGATCAAGCATTTGCACCCAGATGTCACTCATGCAAGTTCATCCGCTGGAATCTAGTCAGCCTACCTAGAATCACTCAATTAAAGGAGATCAACTTAAAGATCAGTCTTAAAGAAGATCAACTCTCCCTCACTCAGCAGTAATCAGTTGCCAATAGTTCCTCGATCAAGTTTGGGGCCTGCTGCCCATTTCCCCTTATTTCAAATAAGGAAGAAGTCTATTCTCTAAGCCTCAAATAAAAATAACATGTCATATATATATAAAAAAACAAACCCAGTGGGTTTTTGTCTGATTGAGTTGGTATGGGTCCTGAGCATGCTGTCACCATTGTTGCAAGTCCATATGAGCAAGTTCCCAGAGGCCTGAAAGCCTCTATGTCTTTATGTACAGGCACCAACCCTGGCTCTTACAATCTTTCCATCCCCTCTTACTCAATGATCCCTGAGCCATGGATGGGGGAGGTTTAATATAGGAGTCCTGTCCAAGGACATGCACTCTGTAGTCTCTTGGTCTCTATACTTGGCCAGTTGTAACCTGCGTGCATTGCACTCTGTTGCATGGGGAAGCTTCACTGGTGGAGAGTTGAGAGTGGCATTAGGATTCTCTCTACTCCCTGTCCACCTATGTTCCCTGAGCCTTAGGTATAAAGGTTCTACTGTAGATGTGTCCCTTAGGGCTGGGCATCTCTCAGACATATATTCTCTGTGTGTTACTAGTTGTGGAACCCTGTAATAGTCTCCACCTGTTGCAAAAAGAAGTTTCTTTGATGAGTGGTGTGTGGCGTACTTGCTCCAACCTGAGAATGGAAGAGTCGGAATGTACAAACTGTAAGTACTGATCACAACAGGATCTCACCCCTCCTGCTCCTATTCATTTTAAGATGTTTGCCTGGGTATTAGTTTTACATTTGGCGTTTATTTGGGACATAATGAGCTAATGGCCACTTACTAGCTGAGATGCAGCTGATCCTTCTGCTACTTCAGCTTGCTTTAGTCACATAGCCAGCTTAGGCACTCACTCAAGTTCATACTTAGGGCATGGTGGCCAGAAGCCCGGGCTGGGCTGAGCCAGAGCTAACGCCTTCATCATTCTCAGATGCACTTTCAGTACTGAAGATGAGCGCTAACCTTCAAGTTGGGGCTTCGGGGACTCACAATGAATGGCAGCGGGGCAGGAGAATGGGCTTTCAATGGGCCCCAATGACTGTGTGACACTTTGATCACAAATGTTCCCCAATGGTCTATGAGTTAAAGGCTTGGTCACCAGCCTGTGGTGTTACTGAGGGGCCATAGAACCTTTAGGAGATGAGGCATAGTGGGAGAAAGGAAGATTATTGAGAATGTGCCCTTAAGGGGTTTGGGGAGTCCAGTCTCTCTCTCTCTCTCTCTCTCTCTCTCTCTCTCTCTCTCTCTCTCTCTCTCTCTGCTTCCCAGTCACCTTGAGTAAACAGCTCTGTTCTGCCCCACACTTGCCAGCAAGATGTGCTGCCTCACCACAGGCCCAAAAGCAATGGGCCAGCTGACCCATGAACCTAAGCCTCCAAAACTGTGAGCTCAAATAAACCTCTCCTCCTCATAATTGAGTGCCTCAGGCATTTTGTCACATTGATGGAAAGCTAACACAGATAACATTATATTTTCTTTTGAAGATTAATCCTATTATCTTTCTATTATGTGTATGTATGTGTGTTAGGTATATGCACATGAGTACAGGTGCCTGTGGGGGTCAGAGAGGGTGCTAAATTCCCTGGATCTGAAGTTATAGGTGGTTGTAAGTAGCCCAATATGGGCGCTAGGAATCAAACTCATGTCCTCTGCAAAAGCAGTACATGTTCTTAACTGCCGAGCCATCTCTCCAGCCTCCCCATTGTGTTTTCAAAAGAACAATGACTCTAGGTTGAGTGTGTGGCCTACACACAGCCTGGTTCCACAGCACATCCAGTTGGATGACCTGAGCCCTTTCAAATCTGGACTCTCATTTCTTTACCTGTAAGATGGAAATATGGTATTTATCATAAAAAAATCACATGGAGTTATAAACACATAATGCCTAACACAGCACTTGCTAAATAGTATCTCTCCCAAATTGTTCATTTTGCTTCTACTCTTCTTGATCTACCCAGTCATCCTGCAAAGATAGGAAGCAAAACAGATAAGCTTCCTTTGAATCTGAGCTGCTTCTGTCTTCCATGTCCTGAGATCACAGGTGTGTGCCACCAAGACCCCACAGAGGGTGCCATTTTGTAAAAGAGCTGGGCTTCTCTCTTTGACCAAGTCAGTTCCGTGAAAGACAAAGACCAAGGCTGATTACAGTAGCCTGAAGGACAGCATAATTCATGTGGACTTTGACTGGGACTAAGGAAAAATACCACCAAGGACACTCTTAAAAACAACGACAACGGCTGAAAGTTGAACATGAACTGTGGATAAGAAAGAAATATTGCATAAATACTAGCTTTCTTGGATTTAATCAGAAAATGTTTTAGATTTAACACCTTGCAGTTTAGTAAGGGGAAACAAATACAAAGAAATCTATTCACAAATTGATTAGAAAAAAATAGTATATTTGTATACACAGGTAGGGAGAGAACACAAATGTGGCAAACATTCAAAATTGATGAATCTAAGGCTGAGGGATAACTCAGTGCCATAGCACGTGAAGGTCCTGGCTCCACTACCTCAAGAAAGTCCAACGACCAAATCAAATTTTAAAAACTCAAAAAGACAAAAAACAATGAAAACATGGGGGAAAGGTAAAGGCTCAAGACCCTTTGTATTAGTTTTTTTGTAGTTGTTTTGTTTAATTACAGCTAATACAATAATAATTATTATTAAAATATTGTTCAAGTAGATGGTATAGAGTCAAGTATTATTTCAAGTGGGTGGCATAATTTTGATCTAAAATATCTGTACCAAATTATAGGTTTACTGTTTATTATATAAACTTTAACATTGTGTTTCTATTATAATTTTTGTATCCTAGATCACTCACAGGAATGAGGACTCACATCCAAAGCACCTGGATTTCTTAGTTCTGATATCAACTCATGTCACAATAACCTAAAATATGCAGTTAAATTATAGAAATCAATGACCTTTAATTTGGTATTAACCTGTCAATTTTTATGTGGATTTATTTTATAGGCAGAGCGAACATACTGTGCTATTCTTATGTCTTCTGTAAGTATGAAAGTATTTAAAAGTAGAGCTTAAAATACATTCAGCCTTTCTTTGTGGAGGGTTGCCAGAGGGACAGTGCAGACACTAGGTTGTTACATCCCATTGAGAACTCCCATTATTCCCTGGACATGCATTATCTGTCTTGTACCTGGGACTGTGCTCAGTTTTAGACTCTACCTGCTTCTTCCCCTGGTACAGTCAAGACGGCACAGAACAGCATTATCTCCTTTCAGGGATCAGTCTCCCTCAGCCCTTCTCCTCATTTACATGATATGCTTCCTGATTCAGCATGCAGGAATTCCAATCATGGTGCTTCTTGCTCCCTGGGGTTTTCTCTTATTTCTGGAGCTTTCTCTTTTCTAGACTTTTTTCTAGACTCTAACTAAATGGTCACATTCCAGGTGCTGCCATGGTTGTTTCAAGGAGGCAGACCCCTACACCGGCTTCTTATGAATAAAGACAGCTGGTATCCATTAAAGAGGCGTACACTGGAGAAACCTCCTCTTACGTCCTAGACCATCATCTCCCTAAAATATCCAACACCTATGTATGTAGAGTCCATAGCAGTCTCCTAACTGCAGGCCAGACATGCTAGCTTTAAACATCCAGGCTTTGTTTCTGATTCCCCACGCTTGCCATGGTTTTGTGAGACTAAATCTCGAACGTCATTCTGGGAAGTACACCTCTCCTTGACAACAGGTTGGATAGCCCTGGGGCCCTGGGGCATTTCTCCATAAGCTCAAAGCTTGTAATAAAAATTCTAAAATGAAACCAAAACCCTAACCAGTAAAAGGAAGGAAAAAAGAAATTGGTATATTTAATTTTATTTCCTTTATTCTGAGTTTAAGAGTTGGTCACCATTTCTGATTAAGAAACTCCTGGGTGGGAACTTGGGTTTAAAGAGAAACATGCTGTGCTTCGGCAGTCTCGATGACTAGGGATATAAATCACTGCCAGGGAGCAGAGGGTCCTGAGGTTTCAGAGGCCAGGCTGAGGCAGGCTGTGACCCATGTTGGAACTCTTCAGCCAAGGAACAGGGGACTCAAATCTTCTTCCCAAATAAACTAACTGATTGTATTGAGTCTGAGGTGAAGCCTATTTGTTTTCCTAGAATGAAGCCAACCCTGAACTTGATTTGCGTGTAGGGCAGAGGTGCAGGAAAGGAGGCAGTGGTAACCAAGCATTGGGTGAATTTCTCTTGTGGATCTGGGAAATAATAATGGTGGATGAAGGACATCAGGCCAGCTTTGGGGTCAGCAGGGTAAATGCAGGGCTTGGAGTATACTGCTCCCACTCATTCCTATGAAGTGTTTAAAATGTTTAAGCATTGACTCATAACCTTCCATATTTCAGATGTGGTTTTGGAGTGTGATACAGTGGTCAAATAAGGCCCCATGTAGTTGATGTATGATCTCCTGGGACACACTGTCTCAAAGCAGATAACACTATGGTGAGTGCTGTTGGGAAGCCCTGTGGGAAAGGAGAACAAAGCTTTTCCTCTAATAAAGCTGGGATTGGGTGAGGCAATGGAAGTCTTGCAAAGGACATAATGGTTCTGGATCCTAAAGCAGGAACGCACAGCCATAGTGAAAAGGGGAGAGGCCATTTCAAGCAGATAAAAGGTTAGGTGTGAAAACTGCGTATATTTGATTGGCTTGAACTGAATCGGATTCCATACAATGAAGGTATAATGTAAGGTAGGCGGGGGACTGAGGTGTGATTTTTGCATGTCCTCATGTGCTATGTTAAGGAGTTAGTCTCCATTCTACTCAAGGGTAATAGGACCCTTGGATGGACTATAAACTGAGAAGCTATGCAGCCATCTGTGAAGGAGCTGCCCAGGAGTGGATTATAGACACTGTTAAAAGAATGGGGCTGGAGAAATCCTCAGTGGTTGGTGCTTGCTGCTATTTCAGAGCATCAGAGTTGAGTTTCCAGCACCTCCTGTAACTCCAGCTACAAAGATTCAGTGCCCTCTTCTGGCCTATGAGAGCACCCACACAGGCACGCACGCGCGCACACGCGCGCGCGCGCGCGCACACACACACACACACACACACACACACACACACACGTTAATAAGTCTTTTAAAAACAACAGCAGACCAGATTTGAACAGTCAGTCAAGAAGAGATGTTCAGGACTGTAGAGATGGCTCAGCGGCTAAGAGGATTTGATGTTCTTCCAGAGCACCCAGATTCATTCAGTCCCCACATGACAGCTCACAACTGTCTGTACACAGGTGATGCACATGGTGTACATGCCTTACATATATTCAGACACACACACATGCATATAAACTAAGGTAAATAAATAAATCTTTTGAAAAAGAAGAGAAAGCACAAGGTTCTAAATAAGAGAGAGAGAGAGTGGGCCTCTGAAGGGAGAGAGAGTGGGCCTCTGAAGGGAGAGAGAGAGGGCCTCTGAAGGGAGAGAGAGAGGGCCTCTGAAGGGAGAGAGAGAGGGGACCTCTGAAGGGAGAGAGAGAGGGGGCCTCTGAAGGGAGAGAGAGAGAGGAGGCCTCTGAAGGGAGAGGGGGGGGGCCTCTGAAGGGAGAGAGAGTGGGCCTCTGAAGGGAGAGAGAGTGGGCCTCTGAAGGGACAAAGTTAGCGTTTGAACACATACTTCTTTCTTGAGGCTGGAGAGAGGGCTCAGAGGTTAAGAGCACTGGCTGTTCTTGCAGAAGACCCTGGTTCGAATCCCAGTATCCCCATGGTGGCTAACAACCATTCGTAACTCCAGGTCCAGGGGATCTGACGCCCTCTTCTGTCCTCTGTGGGCACTGCACAACATGGGTGCACTTACATACATGCAGGCAATATACACATACACATAAAATAAAAAATTAAATAAATAAATATGTACGTCTTTCTAGGCAGGCTGACTAGACTCCAGTGGATGCACTCACACTGAGGGACATCTGGGTACACAAACTTGACTTGATAGACCTTAGCATATATGACAAAATACATGAAATCTGGTGGGGGGCTATGGAGGGTGCAGATAGGGAAGGGAGGTCTAAATATGATTAGATGTATTATATGAAATGCACAAAAATTCAATAAAAATACACATTGAGGAGAAAACACGTACCTCTGATGATCTGAGGATGAATTAGATACTGCAGACTGCAAGGGAAGCCTGATGTGGCTCCATATTTTATATTTCACTTCCCACAAAGGACCTAAGCTATTCCGCAGGATAAGGAAGGTTGGGTCTGAGCTAGCCTGGAAAACAGAACAGGCAAAGCACGAACACGTACAGGAAGATTCCAGGACCTCAGAGAAGTGGGAAACTTTGAGTGATGACTGGAGACAGAAAACACCGTACAGTGCTCCCTCCTCATTATTTACAGGGCTTGTGTTCTGAGACCCCCAGGAGATACCTGAGACCTTGAACAGAGCTGAGCCCTGTGTGTGCTGTGGTTTTGTCCCTATGCATTTAGAACTATGATGAAGTTTGGCTTATAAATTAATGACATCAATTTTTTTAATATAAAAATAATACATGGGAACAAGTATAACAATGTCCTATAACAAAAACACATAAAAGTGTTTTTTTCAAAAGACATTATTGCTGGGGTTGGGGGTGTGTACATTTAGTCCCAGCACTCGGGAAGCAAAGGTGGTAAATCTCTATGAGATCAAAGCCAGCCTAGTCTACATAGTGAGTTCCAGAACAGCTGGGATACTGGCCTGTCTCCAAACAAACAAAATATATTATTGTATTTTGGCCTTTTTAATTAAAGGAATCGCTTTATGAATTCCCTTTTCCATATCTGAATTGTCTACATTTGGGGCATTTACTAAGTAAAATAAGGGTTATTTGCAAACAAGCACTGTGCTTTCATGATTCCGTCATGATTCCGTCTAGCGGTGTCCACATGTGGTTACTCTGGACAAAGGGTAACTCGTGTCAGAGGAGGGATGATGGGAGCCAATCCAAGATTGCATTCTGCTCTGAACAGCCTACAATTTTTAAAATTACAAAATTCCTTTTTGGAATTTTCCACGTAAGATTTCTGGACCATAGTTGACTCTTGGTAACTGAGCCTGCACAAAGCAAAACTGTGGGTTGGGGAGGACTTCTGTATATGTGCTGAAGGCCAAAGATGAGCCAGCTGTTGGCTCCATCTGTTTTCTTCATGAGGACTTTGTAGGGACACCAGAGAATGGAGGGAAATGAGTTGGTAAGAAGCATGTCCTCATCCCTGTAATTCTCGACCCTTTGTAGCAAAGGAAGTCCTGATTTTCCAGAGCTATATGGTTCCAGCACACAGAACTAGCCCTGAGCATTTAACCTACTCTAGACGGGGGCCTAACAGCCAGGGTCTGCTTCCACACCATTATTTTCTGACCTGGGACAGGCACAGGTCTTTGGAAATAGTACAGTAACTGGGACTTAAAATTAATTTTCCTTTCTGCTAGTCTCAGTTTTCAGTCCAGTGTGCTCACCCGAGCATCTTTCTGGTCACCTTGCTAGTGCCTCTGCTGGGAGACTTCGGAGTGTGTGATGAACAACCTCCACTTAGACAAACCAAAACAGGCATGCTCAAAGGCCAAGCTAGTGCAAAGCAGCTCATTTTACACGATAAGTGATTTCCCACAAGTTACCTGTAAATTGCTTCTTGTGGCTTATTTTTGGGGGACGTGGCCACTGACTGCCAAGCTGGCTCCTAAATTATTCACTCTACGGTGACGTTCCTCAAGACGCGCAAACGCTAATTTCCCTGTCCCTCGGTGATGCGTGCAAACGCAGAACACAAGGCAGGAGCTCGACACTGAAACAGCCGTTGGTCACATGAATGTGCTTTCATAACTGTGAAACACCGCACACATCCCCCTGCTTTGTGACCTGTCTCTGGCACTTTGACTGTTGCCAGCTCTTCCAGCTGTCTGGCCTTCTACTGAGAGGCCTTTACTGCAACTTGCCGGACACCATTTTGGCTTTTGCACACTAAATTTTCCTAAAGTGGGGCTCATTTATATTGTGATATTTGCTTTAGTCTGATGATGCTCCGGTAAATTCGAGAACGTTGTAGAGAGGTCAGTGCTTTTTTTGTTATTTGTTTTTGTTTTGCACCATTGGCACAGACTCCAGGACCTTGCATAGTCTAAGAAAGTATTTTACTACTGAACTACATCCTCAGCCTAATAAATTTTTAAATTGAGGTGAGTTCAGGAAATTTGCTTGCTTAATTTGGCCTTCCAACTTCTTTTCCTTTATTTTAAAATTATATTTTTAATATAAAAATAACGGTCATAATAAAAATTTCATCTCTCTAGAGGTAACTACCTGAGGTAACTACTGTTAAATCTCTTATGCATCCTTCTACAAATTAAATTCATTTAAATACACACATGCACGCAAAGTAGTGGATTTTATTACACATACTCCGTTGTAACACGCCTTGTCCTCATCAGATGGCATTCCTTTTCACCTTGGTGGAGCCGGAAGCCTTGGGAGGTTATTTCTGATTTCTTTCCCCACCGCTTTCTGGTATGAAAACCTCAGGGAGCCATTTCACGGTGCATGTGTGTACGGAGAACCAGGAAGGTCATCCTATCTCAGGAGGCTCAGAGGCAAAGCAGAGCAGTGTGCCGAGAACCGAGATAGGCTCTGCGATGGAGGCGCCAGAATGAGACTGGACAGATCTCAAGACTAAAAATCAACAGAAGAGTCCCTTCAGCTCTCCCTGACTTCTCCAACCTTTGGTTCTGGGATATCTGTGCCAGCTGTTATTGGAGTCTGCCTCCTGTCCACGGCCACACTTCAAAGTTAAAAATCTTTTACTAAAAAGGTAAATTTTACTAAAAAATTTTGAATGCCATTTTGAACTTGTGTAACTATATGAAAGAGAAAAAAAAATGATTTTTATGCTGGAACTCAGCTGAAGTGAGAATAGCTGGAGGAAACCCATGTTACTCTCTCTTTGCAATGTCATTATGGCTGTAAAGAGATAGCCTTGATGACGCAATATTAGTAGCCAAAGGGGCAGCATCTGCCGTACTTCCACCAGGTTTTCAGAAAATGTTTATACAAGGCCCACCACACACTTGCAGTACACGAGCAATCTCAAGAGTGACCAGGTAGCAAAGTATCAGTCACATTTCACAACGACAGAAATCAGAGGGGTTAAGTGATTAGCCTGAAGACTTGATCCTTAAGCCAGGCAGAATCGTACTCAGACACCAAGCTGCCCCTCTAGAATCCATTCTTTTTCTTCCATACCACACCAACTTCCATAATAGCAGCATGTTTTATAGATGGGGAAATTTTGTGAGGAGAAAAGCACGTTAATAAAATAGGAAACCACCATTAGAAAGAAAGGTCTGGGAACTGAGCTTACAACATTTTGATTAGACTTTGGAGCCCACTCACATTGCTTGCTGCCTTTTAAGGGGCAAGACCTAAAATAACGCAAGACATGCAGGCAAACACACTATCATAAGAGCCCACTGTACCCACAGAAAGGAAGTCTGGAAGCACACAGAGCCCTGATACATGGAGTTTGAGTTTTAGCATATCTTTGAAGGCTTTTTTTTTTTAAATAAAAAACTCTTGAGACATGGTTCTGATTAAAATGGAGGTTGGGAAACACAAAAGTCTCATCTTCCCAGTCTGGGTGATTTGACATTCCCCTGCCTGGTTTTGATTTATCTGATTCCAGTGTGTCCTTAGCATTTAACTGCTTGAGTTGTTTGTCAAGAGAATGTGGTCATATTTTAATTTCTAAGGGACACACATACTGCTTTAATGTCATAACTCATGAAACAACCCAAGAGATTTTTCTCCAGAAAGCAATATACACATATGCACAAAATCTATGTGGACAGGTTGATTGTATGCAAGCACAGACCCTCTGGGCTGAGACCGAGCATTTTCGTTTCTGCTGCTGAGTACCTCTCCTTCCTGGAGTACCAGTGGAATACTGAAGAGTCCTGACAGTCAGCCTAGTGCACAAACGTCAGAGATCAAATGAGTGCAGTTAGAGAAAGGCAGGCGTCTGGCTGGACCACCTGACACTCCTCAGCAGCCTTCAGCATCTCCAGTCTGATAAGAGGGCAAGCCCCGCAGTGAATAACCTAATCAAGCCATTAAAGAAACAGAAGCCCTCTGCCCTGTTTGATTTCTTCCTATAACGATATAAAGTGCAGCTTAATGAAGTCAAAGGGTCCTGGGCCTCTTGGTGCATCCAGGCTTTGGAGGATGCTATACTGAGTCTGCTCCTGATGTTCCTAGTATGCCACTGCTTCCCGCCCTGGCTGGCAAGCTGTATTATAGCTGGGGCTTTCTGGGGTAGTTTTCTGGTTGCTGCAGCCCCGTCTGCATTTTGTCTACATAAATTAGACCTTGTGCAGCATATTGGCCTGTCAGGGGACTAGGAGGAAACTGTATATTGTTTCTGGCATCCCTGAGCCCTTCTGCCCCTGACATCTGCTGTGCTTGTGACAGGGAATACATTCTTGACTCATTATCGGAGCAAGTGGAATCCCACCCTGACAGGACCATTAATCAGAATCAAGCAGTCCAGCAAATAAAGAGGGGAGAGAGAGAGAGAGAGAGAGAGAGAGAGAGAGAGAGAGAGAGGAAGAGAGACACTTTCTAACTTTGGCTCTGGTGTCATTCGGGGGTCTGGACAACTAGCAATCCATCTTTCTGAGTGACAGCCCTGATGGATGGCATTATTTATGCTTTTTTGTATTAAAAGACAGCTCTGGCACTGGCTTGTCATTCTCACAGAGGTTTACAAAAAGTTGAAATTTAATTTGGAGGAAAATGAGGGCAGAGATCAGAGGAGGGTGGTAAGCTGACAGTCTGCAAAAACAAAAGAGGGAACAAGGGCATTTGAGTGCAATAATCTTCAGGACAGGGGAGGATGTTAGTGGACATTGCACTGTGGGCAGGTGTGTGGATGTGTAGTTACTAGTGGTCCCCATGTGTGTGGATAGGTGAGAGATAGCAGGGGCTTCAATATAAACTATACATGCATTAATCATTTCATTGAGATGACTGTTTGGTTTTCTTGTTGAAAAAAAGATGATAATGGAAAATATGTTCAGGAGTCGAGGACCAAGATGCTACACATGAAGAAAGAGTAAGTGGTTCTTCTCATAACAAGTTCATTGCCTGAATTTTTGACTTCAGCAGCATAGCTGGTGATGTTGTTACGTAGTGCAGATCACACATTAAATAACAAGTAAAAGTCATTTACTTTCACGTTGATTAAACCACTGCAGTGGACCTAGGACTGTGTGTGGTATAACTAAAAATATTAGGGGAGTTAAGAAAAACAGAGATTATATAGAGTACATTTCTCAAACGTTTCCTCCTTTTGACCTACAGTAGGGCACAGAAAGGAGGGAAAAGGAGGATGTGACTGAGAGGTTACAACAATGATATTTATAACCTTCATTTGTGCTCTTGTGACCTTACACTTCCACAAACATCTGCTTTGGGGTCCAACAGCCAGAATGCTTCATTTGCTTTAAATTAGTAACATGGAAAAACCCTTCTAGTCCTTGGTCTGTTGTGTTCTGTCGTTACCGTGCTGGCGTCTTCATACCTTCTCCCTGAGGGTCCCAAAGCCTGGACAGCCAACGCTCTAATGATGTTCCCAGGCACGGAGCAAAGTCCAGCCCTTTCCTTGCTCATCAGCTGTGGAGGGGACCCAGTCTGCGGGTCACATGGACCCAACATCAACCTGCAACCCAAATACCCGTTCTTCTCCCTCTCTAGGACTCTTCCTCCTTTTCTGGAAAGACGTGTTCGGCATTTTATTTGGCAGCTCTGTTTTTCCTGATAGCCCCATAACGGTTGGAGGATGATTAGGAGGTTAGAGGATCACTGATAACACCTAATATGCACGTGGCATAGCTACAGAGTGCAAAATATCCCATAGGATAGACATTTCAAGTTTGGGTGAGATTAGTCTTGAAGAAAGAGGCTAGAGGAGTGTGGCCACAGCAGCAGGATTGCTCCTTTAAGATGGGGTCATATGGCCCTCACCAGGATGAACCTAATGTCTGCATCAGCAGGCATTAGACCAACAGTTAGCCAGATAAGAAGTTGATGTTAGCTGCCAAACTAAGTGGACTGAGCATGGCAAAGAACGGTCTCAGGGAATAAGTTGTTATGTTTTCATGGCAAGAATTTAGACTTCCTGAGCTACCCTATCTCCTTGCTTTGTTGTCAGACAGAACTAGGTTCTAATGTCAGCTCCATCTTTTTTAGCCTTTCAAGTGTCAGAGTTCTTATCAGTTAAAAAAAGAAAAGGATAGTTATAATTACTCGTTTGAGTTGTGAAGATTAAATGTGATGACATATGTAAATTACATCACAGAAATTCTGGCATATGTAGATGCTCAAAGAACATCTCAACCTTACAGAATCCGGGAGGGGGGGCATTAGTTCCCTACTAGGGTTTTCAAAAGTATCATTAGTTCCCTAAGCCTACCCAAGAAACCAGACCTTTGAAAACAAAAATATCTTGATCTTCCATTTATCTGCATCAAGTGTCATATAGTGTTAGGGACTAGGTCTCAGTTTCAAACTAGAAGATCAAGGGTTGGAATTGCTGAGGAAAGAGCAGGCCCCGAGGATAAACACACAAACCGAAGCCACAGTGGAGGCTCTTCTCTGTCAGAAGCACCTGCTCTATTATTACTCATTAGTTCATACAGAGCAGGCTGCCTGTGACACAGGTGTGGAGTGTGGGGCATGGTCCTCTCTGACCTGCAGGGGATCCAAAGCCTTCCCCTCTAGGAGAGAGGCTACTGTGCATAATCCCTGCAGATGTCTAGGGTTAGCTGCTCCAGATCTCAGTTTCTTTATTCATGGTCATATTTTCTTTGGAGGGCCATTACATTCTAGATTTTTGCGTGGAAGGTGTCTAGCCCAGCATAGCATGTGGCGTGCAGGATCAGGTGTTCAATAAGCAGATCTATTATTTGTGGCGTAGTCTAGCACTTGGGAAAAACATTTGCACTAAAGGATGCTGCACTGACTCAGGGAAAGAACTCTACTCAGCCACAATGTCCTGGAAGAAAATCCTGGTATAGACTGTTGACTTCCACATACTTTCCCTCCAACTTGAGTATTATAGTTTGAGTACACTGAAAGTTTTAGTCACTTAAGAAAGATAATTAGAGAAAGAGGGAACTGTGGGTTGGGGAGCAAGATGAGCATAAAGTGGAATGGCGAAGAGAAGGAATGGAGTTGTGGTGCGGTGTTAAAGGAAGACAAGGGAGTGGAGATGAGCTGAACCGCCCTGGCTGAGTACGTGTGCTCCTGGCAAAGAGACAGGACTGAGATAAAGGCCAGAGTCAGGTCAGTGTGTTCTGCTGAGCAAGTGTGTGGTGTTACCAAGGGTGGGGCAAGGCTCCAGCTGGTCGAGTCTCACTTGTTCCAGGGTAAGAGTCCACGTTCTGCTTCACCTCTAGGCTCACAGTGGGACTCACCAGGAGGGAGAGGCCCTGGAGTAGGCAGCCAATACTCTGAGTCATCCCAGACATGATTGGAACATCTGGATAGAAGAACAGCCACGGGGCGGATATCCCCTTGTTCCACATTAGAAGACAATTATTAAAAGACATTTGTATGCATCTCAGTGTAACTGAGAGGGAAGGAGAGACTGAAGACAGGCTAGCACAGTAGGAGGGGCAGAATGAATGGAATTCCGCTGTGGAGCAGCCAATGGTAATAATTAAGCATCTGCAAATTGTCTTTTGAAAGCTCCTTTAGTGAACTGTCATCGTTATTTTAGCAAACCTGAAGATGCTCTCAACGCCTTCTATTTTATCCTCTTTCTCCCTCTTATTTAACCTTCCTCATATTACTTTAAGTTTCTCTTTGTAAATTCTTCTGCTGTGAGGAATTTCTGGTTTAAGGGGGAAATGCTATGAATGACTCCATGCTGAACACATTGCTTCCTTGCTGGTTGAGTGGCACCAGCTGGCCTTTTTGCCATTCTGTATCTTTTCTGGGTCAATCCTAGGGTCCTAAACACATCATTGAAATCCCTTCCTACCCTAAAAATCCTGATATGGAGCCAGGGATGTAGCTTAGTGGCAGAGCACTTGCCTAGCATGCACAAGGCCCTGGTTTCAATCCCCAGTACCCCAAAAAGCGGGGGATGGGAAAGAAGGAGCAGCAAAGGACGTGGAAGGAAGAAAAACCTTGGTACAGCTTCATGGGTCCTTGAAACATGTGCAAGTGTCTGTGCACATTGTCTGCACGTGGCTGTAAATGGTTTCTCTTGTCATGACCGTGCTCCTACAGGAACACAGGCCGATACAAGTGGAGCAAGGTCTACAGATGATGCATTTTACCTGATGAAGAATGAGAGAAAATCCACGTGATGCTGAAAAGTGAAGCGAACCATCTCAGGAAGACCTTCTATCTGAATCTATGTCCAGATACCAGCTAGGTGGTTTCTCTCCAAGGCACCAGAGACAGAGGTAGTAAGCCACACCCCTTGCCCTCATCCTCCGTGAAGAAAGACAAGCACTGAACACCAGGACACATAACCCAGGTGTTGGGACAGACACAGAAAAAGACGAATCTGCAAAGGAACAGTCCACGGAGAACCTTTTGTGCCTGTGAGCTGGCCCCACATGGCCAGCTCTTCCCACAGCTATGAGCATCACAGCCCTTTGCTGTCCAGAGAAAGGGGCCCTTCTCTGCTTTTGGCTGAGCTATTCTAAGCCCTTGCTAGCCTCTTAGGCCAAATCTCAATTAGGCAAGCAGTTTGCTTCTGGGTCCCTGAAGTTCATTTGGTGGACTCAGCTGTTTATTGAACCTCGGGGAGCTATTCATTAACATCAGTAAGAAATGCCTGACACACATCTGGCTTGTTGGGGGTTGGGTTGGTTAATTCCACTTGGAACAACACCAATATTAGTTCTGCTTGGATTAGCACTAATGATGACATAAGACTTTTACTTCATTAGCTTGATGAAGGGAAACTCTTGCATGTTCAGCCTAAGCCAAAAAACAGAACCTAGATCCAAAACTCAGGAGCTGAACCTAAAGAGTGAATCAAGTTAACCGGACAGAGGAGACACCAAGCATAGAGGAACAGGGGCGAGGACCACACCTAAACATGGAGACGTTGTCGGGGTGGGAATGTAGGACCCTGAGACCCTCTTCATTCACCCGCTACCCCCCAATCCCTCCAGACCCCCACTAATTGCTCTTTTAGCTTCTGTAAAATGCTTGGCTGCTGCTTTAGGCATGCCTAGACATGCTCTGAGCCCCCCCTGCTATCCCCCCCCTTCCAGGAAACTATAGATTAAGCAAGCCCGGGTATGAAAACTGCCCTATAAGGTAAAAACGGAGACTCCTGGCCCCACCGATAACAGCACATTCCACAGCCCTGAGAATAGCACCTACCAATAAGAAACTTCCAGGGCTGCATCTTACACATCCAATTGGTTTAAAATTATGTTGGTGCGCGCGTGCTCCTTGAACCAACCAAAATGTATCTTCGGTATCCCCCCCACCTTTGTCTAAAACCTATAAAAGTCTCCACTCTCCCTTCCTCTGGGCTCTCAGCATGGATCCGTTGAGTTGGTGAGGTCTGAGAGCCTAAGCTTAAGCCCAGATAAACCATAAACCTTTGCTTTTGCATTTTGGTGTGGTGGGTCCTCGGTGGTCTTCTTGGGGTCCAGTGGATGAGGTACAACAGGAAGTGTGCTGAGCTGTGTCTTATTCTTAAGGACGGTTTAAAAATCAGAGAAGTGTTCCTACTTTGATCTTTCAAATGCCCAAATACCTATGATAATAGAGATAGCCAGCACTCAGAGGATAAAGCTACCTGTGTCCAATCTAGAGTCCTTCCCCTTCCCTCTTCCTGCATTGGCCTCAAACATACACATACACATTTTCTGTTATCTATTCAGATTAAAGATATTTATCTTGCAAGGTGACAGGGATATAGCAAGGTAGATATGGTTCCTAGGTTTCAAGATCTCATGAAATGCAGATTAGGCTGGGTGATGCCAAGAAAGCTGCAATTTGGAGACTGCGATATTGCAGGTAGAATCACACTTCCTTCAGAGACCGGCAGCGCAAAGTGGGTAGACAGGAAGACCCTCGTGGTCGATAAGCAGGAGTGACTCAGCGTGTCCGAGGGAAGGATGAGTTCTGGTGGAGAGCCTGGCTACACAAGGCCCTTCGGTAGATGAAGCCTGGAGGATGGGGACGCTGAGAGGCAGCGAGGAGTCTGCGGTAAAACAAGGAGAGCGAGCAGACGTGTGGACACGGGCAGGACTGGACCAGCGCCTGCAGCTGGAGGAAGTTTGGCAATATCTGTCTCAGGGGAGATTTTTTTGGGGGGGGGGTGTCTTTTTGAGACAGGGTCTCCCTGTAGCCACAGCTGTCCTGGAACTCACTATGTAGACCAGGCTGTCCTTGAACTCACAGAGATCCGCCTGCCTCCGCCTCCCAAGTGCTGGGACTACAGGCGTGCACCACCACGTGGGACTTCAGGGGAGACTTTTAAACTGTGGAACCTAGATGCATGGGTCAGAAGTTCACTACAGGTGAAAATTGTGAGGTCCCACCCAGCCAGCATGTTCGCACTACATTTTCTCTCCTTAAAGGTATTTTGCTAAGCTTGTGGCTTTGTGGCTTGAGTTCACATTCCTCTGCAGTCCATTGTTTCTTTCAACCAGGAAATGACAAATGTTGACAGCAATTAAGTAGAGGACGAGTAGGCCCGAGCTAGTGTTAAGTGACTCAATGGCTGCCCCGCAGGCCACCAGTACAGAAAGCACCTTTAGGTCAGGAGACCCAGGGAGGAGACAGGGGATCCGTGGAAACAAAAGCCCCCTTTTTCTGTTTTTGGTTTTACTAATAGCTGCTTTCACACACTAAGTACGCAGCCCCAATATAATGGATTCATTCATTTCAGCTGCTTGAAAAATACTGGTCTCAAGGGCATGTTTATGTCACTATAAGTAGGTCTCTGTTTAGGCATGGACGGTGTCAACAAACTTGCTCTGTCTTGTCAACTGCCTCTGAAGGTGTTTGCCCCTTTGTTTCCACGTGGGATTAGGCCAGTGCTAGTGCTCAGTGAGTCAAATCACCCCACTAGATCAGCATTGGCTCCAGATTTTTAGCAGGCCACGGAACTCATTAATGTAGTGAGGGCCTGCAGTCTTACTCCAAAACCAGACATCTAGTAAGGCAGGCTTTGAAGGCTACAACTTAATTTCTACGAGCAAACAGAAAACAGTGGGCTAGTGCAACTTAGTTGAATTTATTACAATTGACAAAATTAAAAGAAAAAAATTGTTCTTTTCTGGTCCTGCTTTTCCCTGACCTAATGGAATGGAAAGGGACAGTTGGTAGAAACTGGTGATCTTGCTGTGTTTTTCTCTTCATGCAGAGAACTGAGTTTGGAGGCCCACAGTGGCCTGTTAGTTTTGCTCGGTCCTTGGTGGCAAGAAAGCTTGGAGGGAGAGGCGGGCAGAGAGACCACAGGGTAAATTCTGACCTCTAAGTTAGCCCATGTTCCCTGTCTCAGCTCTCTCATAGTCCCTAACAGGAGGTTGGAACTCCCCTGTGCCAGTCCCTGCTTTAAATGATTATGAGACTTTCTGCACATGTAAAATTTTAATGAAAACAGTAAATGGAAGGATATACAATCCAATTTTAGATCTGACGTTTCTTGGCATTCAGAAAACTCTAGCCCATGAGGTGTAGTTTGGATATGGATAGATAAGTTTAAATCGCGATCAGGACCAAGAAGTTTGAAGGGAGTACTTGCTGCTAATTAAAAACAGCCAGGTCGATTTTGAGTTCTTCATTGAAAGGAAGGCTAGCTCAGGTATCAGTTAGACTCTGCAGGACATTGAAGCCAATATTGCTCTGAATGGGATCAAGCATTGACTGGGCATCTCTATATTGAGTGAATAAATCATTCATTCACTTAGTTCTGACACTGTGGAATACTCTTTGACTCCTCTTATAAAAGAATGCAGGAATCAGAGGTAAGATACTGCAGAGCTAGGATTCAACTGGATCCCAATGGTTGTTCCCCTCCACTGTGTATCCCAAAGAGCATGGAAAGATGTGGCAGTGTTTAATGAACACTTTGATTTCTATGCAATCTGCAAAAATGACTCTTCTATGTTATTTTCTAGTGAGAGAACTCAAAGCATCAAGCATCAGCCTTCTATTTTCCCTGCTGGAGCTCCTTTTGAGTAGAACTTCCCTCCCCACATCCCCTTTCATGCCCCCACTCTATAAGCTATAGAGGGCTAAATCCTTCCTGTTCTAAACACTGACCTGTCTACCTTGGAACATATGTACTCACACACACACACACACACACACACACACACACACACACACCTCATCTTCTGGACTGACTCAAGTGTTTTTCACTCAAGATGCTTTGATAACAGCCTCAGAGGTGGGCCTGGGGTCTGACCAGCAGTTGTAGGAAACAGCCAAGTCACCAGGTGTCCTACATGGACACGGCTTGAGTTTCCAGAGGTGATCCAGATGAATTCACGCCCTTCCCCAAGGACACGGCATCTTCTGATGGCTCTTAAACCCACCCACCCACAACACATTCTTGCCCACTCTTATACCTTTCCTCCTTTGGAAATTATTCACGCCCATTATCTGTCTTGAGTGCTTATTGTGGCAAATCCAGTGTCTCCTTTTGTGCCTAGTTTCCTTGCTCCACAAGAGGAAACATGATTTTCTGTGTATGGCAGGCAGGAGTGGAATAGGGGTAATCCACGCTGAGTTTTGATTTGTCTAGATTGCAGTTCATTTTTACCTCTAATTTATAAAAAAATTAGTCACATCTCATTATGCAAGAATGAGTTTATTGCCAAAAAATCTTCATTGTGCCTGCATAAGGTAACAGTTTTCATCCTATTAATTTGATTTTGACCTTATTATGCTAAAAGCACAATTATCTGCAAGACGTGCCTATACACACTTTGGATCACATTTCAAATTCCTTTTCTACTAATCTGACTTGTTCAAATTCCTACACTTCTCCCATGTTGCTGAAGGGTATCTGCATGTGTGCATCCGTGCGTGTGTGTGTGTGTGTGTGTGTGTGTGTGTGTGTGTGTGTACATGCATAAGTGTGGGCTTGTTGAGTACAGGGCTGTAGAGATCAGAAATGCATTATATTCATAACGCTCAGAGCCCTGTGGCTACTTCACAGTCTGTTGTTAACTGTCACAATTTTCAAAGTAACCTGGAATTGCTTTGTTCTCCACTGCAGTTTCACAGTAGAGCCCAACTTAGAATTATTTTCCGGGCCAATTAACATAAGTCCAAGGTCCATGTGGTCTTACACATTGGATGCTGTTGCTCCCTCCACATCCTACACCATGCCTATTTCTTCTTGAGTTGAACCACTGAAATAATTTGTGATTTTTCTGTCCCCAAAGTATCTTCAGTGATCACTGATCCCAGAGAGAGTGAAACACATTTTCACCTGTCAGTAGGGCCAACTCTGCTCTCTTCGTTGTGGGTTTTTTTTTTTTTTTCCTACTTGTCTGATAGTTATTGAATTCCAATGAGGAAAATCGGTGTCTGTGGTTTTTTTTATCCAAGGGTCTGTGAATTGCTGTCTCTCCCTTTCTGTGATCCATCCTGTCTTCTGCCTATCAGAGCAGTAGACACTCCCCACATCAACCCCGTCCAATCACTGTCAAATGTTCTAGCACCGAACACAATGTCCCCTGATCCCAGGTGACAAATATTGAGAAAGACTAAGAAAAGAAGTAACTAGGAGCTTAAGGGACATTTCCATGTTTCTTAAAATTACTGGTTTTATCTGAATGAATATGCATTAAAAATGAGGTGCGTAAAATGTCCAGTTCATTCAAGACTGCCGAGTCTCAGAAAACAAATCGTGGCTGACAAAGAGCAGTGATTACAGGAAGGAAACCCTCTTAGATCAGGGACGGCAAAGAAGAGCCAGCCAGCCAGCAACAAACCTGGGAGTCAGAAGACCTGCTTCCAATCTTCATTCTCTCACTAACGTGCTCAGTACCCAGGGAAATTTACCTAGTTGTTTTTGGACCTCACTTTCTCACGTTTAGAATGGGGACATGACATTGCTCTCGCCTGCCTCACTGTGCTATGATGAGGATCAAATGAAAAGATAGTGTGATAATATTTTGACAAGAATCAAATGCCACCTGTAATTTATGGTCTCTTTGCAAGTAGACAGGAGCTAAACTGGCTTAATAGTGGCCCACATCAACTCTGTCTCCAAGGTACCCTTTTCCTTCTCAGTAAATCACGGGTTTGGGACTCTGAAGACATAAACTGAATCACATCCTTCCTCTTAAAGGTCTGCTCTATCTAAACCTCATTTTCTTCATCAGTAGAATGGGAACATTTGTCTCTATTTAATTAATCAACTGAAATAATATGAAAGAATGCTTTAGCATGTATAGATCGCTATACAAATTGAAAGTCATGTTATTAAGATGATCAAATATTCATTGTCCTTGTTTGATGGCCCACGTAATGTGAAAAAACTATCATATGTAGACCTCTTACCACTCCTGACCCCAAGAGCTAGTGTATGGTACTTTAGTCCTTCTTAATTCTGTAATAAAGATGACATGGGAGCAGGTGGGAGAACTGCTGGGCTACCTGGCAGGGCTCAGCTGGCATAATGCAACAAATGGTTTTTATTCACATCACAGTCCAAAGCTGGGTAAGGGCAGAGTTCAGTGGGCTTTGCTCCACGTGGCCATTCAGCAGCAGAGTTTCTTCAGTCTCTGGCTCTGTCATCCCCTCAGGCTTTGGAATTCCACTTTGTTCAATCCGTTCTGCATGTGATGGAAGGGGAGAGACCAGGGAACCACGTGGGAGTTTTAAAGGCTAGTCCCAGCAGTGGGATGTGACTCTTGTACCCACACCCTAATGGCCTGAACTCAGTACATGACCCCACCTGGCTTTAAGACAAGTAGGAAATGCAACCCAGTTGTACACTCAGAACACAAAGGAAAAACTCACACATTGATGAGCCCCAGCAACCTCTGACGAAGAGGTTGATATACAGATGTTTTAATTAGGATCAATTTTCCTTGGTCTATAGCCAGAGACAATGGACCAAATCTAAAAGATATTATACATTACTCAAAGTGTGTGTGAATGTATGTGTGTGTGTGTGTGTGTGCACATCTGTGTGTCTGTGTACATGCATGTACCATGAGTGAGGTCCTTAAGACTTCTACGTGACTCGTTTTTTTCAAAGTTCAAATGTGTTTCTTACAAAATAATGGGCAGCTATAGAACACACTAGTTCATGTATAAAGCTTGAAGTCAGATGCATGGGCACAAATATGAACTCACTATTTCCTGGCCCAACAGCCTTGAAAAGTTCCTTAATCCACTGGTTTTCCAAAAACTTTTGAAAAAGAAAATATACATCACATTGTATACATGTAGATGTGTTCATAAATACATGCATGTGAATGTGTGTATATATGGGCACATATATGTGATATATATACTGCATATATATATACTGAAAGAGACCAACTTATTAGTTTTCCACCCAGCAACAGATCATGGCCTTCGGTTTGAAATCATTGATTTAACCTCTCTGTGGTCTCAGTTTCCTCAAATTAGAAGTGAGAAGGATCAATTAAACTAATTTGCATGAGGAATTCTACACACTGATCATCTCATCATACATGTTAACAATTATTTTGGCATTGCTATTGTTATAATGCCATTTTAAACTATGACGTGCAACATTTGTACAATCAGAGACAGAGCTAGAACCCAAGCAAGGAATTATTCTTTCCGTCTTAGCACAGCAGGCTCGTTTATTTTAACTATCCTTCTTTCTTCATTCATGTTCATTCATGTTCTGTGTGATACACATACACACACACACAAATCAACAAATTTTTTAAAATGTATTATATTTGAGGAGGAAGCGTGGAAATTTACGTCATGTTAATTAGTAGAGGTGATAAACATTACCAATGAAATCTACCTGATGACTTTATAAACATACACCGGTGCCAAGGATCCAAGTGGATCCAAGCAACCAATTATGACTAGTAATAATCAGATACATAACAGATTAGAGATATGCACCAACATCTCAGTGTTAGCAGCAAAAACAATGAGTCTTTCTGCAAGGAACAATATATTCTGATGTGAAAAACATTACCATTGAAATCTACCTGATGACTTTACATCCATGCTCAGATGCCAAGGAGCTCAGAAAGTAACCGACTGTGACTAGTAATAATCAGATATATAGAGATTAGAAATATGCAAACACCTTATTTTGAAAATTTTAAAAAATGAATTTTTCTGTATGAAACTCTGTATTTTAATAATGAAATGGAGATCTTTTTTAAAGGTTAAAACCTCATTTAATTTTATATCTTATAGGGTTTATACTGAGTACAATATTGTATAACTGTATTAATTCAACTGTAAACCTAAAAATTTACAGCCAATTTTAAAAGAGATGCATCTTAGCTCTAGAAATTTTTATTGAATATGTCAATGCTGTTGTAATGAAATGCTTCTAATTATGTGGTTATTAAATAAATAATTTAAAAACAAACAAACCAAAAAAAGAAACAGTTAAGTGTAAATTTACATGTGTCAGACACAGCGATGGCACTAAGACAGGCTGAACCAATCAGGCTGTTCTCCTTATGCAGCTTGGATATCTAGAAGTGTGCTGGGCCACCAACTGCCTATAGCCAGGTTGTGGCCATTTGGGTTTACATTTAACTTAATTAAAATGAAATAAAACTTAAAATTCATATTTTCCATCACATTAGTTCAACAACCACGTGACTTCCATGTATGACAGCACAGATGTGGAATATTTCCATTGGCATGGAAAGTTCTAGAATATAAAGAAGAGCTTCATAGGATGGATAACTATGCCTAAAATCTGAAGGATTATAAGAATGAAAAACACAGATGAAATGGCCTTCCCATTTGGAAAAGACTTGATAACATTTCAGATATTTAAGGAGTGCCACCCACTGGCCCAGATAAATGATCTTTCCTCACATACGTGAGTAGGTATCCATTGGTACTTGCAATCTCTTCTTTTTGCTGAAGTATCTGTCACAATTCTAAGTAGCTATATAGGTACCGGGTGGTGTAACACTTTCATAGGAAACAAAAAAGGAGCCCTCCTGATCCCAAATGCACCACTTAGAGCCATGGCCTTTCTAGCCCTGTTCAGCTGCTGAGTATAACTAACTTCTGAGGAGCCAGTGGAAGCCAGACGTGATAGAGCCCTGGAGCTTTTCCTTAACTGGAATGAATTCTGGGCAGTGTCTGCAGCTAAAGTGCTGGTGTCATCCTGGAGGAGCCTGGTCCTAGCAGCTCAGTTAGTTACAACTTCCCTATGCCCTACCATGTATTCAGTCCAATTGGATCTGGTTTCCTCATAGAAACTGAGCCACCTGATCAGCCAGAGGCTTGATTATCTCACAGATAACTACCAATCCCTGGGTCTTTAAGAAATTAGACTCCAATTGGCTATCCACTGGCTAGACCTCACTTTAGCTTGGACAGTTCTCTCTGGACATGAGGTTCTGACAGTTCCTTCACATCTACATTTACCAAAGCCTATAAAGAAGCTATCATGGTATATATCTTTCCCATGAAGAGAGGGCTTCTGAGATGTACAAATAAGCCTACTTGGGCTTGATGGCTTAGTATGGAAGTGATACCCAGTGTTGAATATGGAGGAGTAGCAAAAGTTTTGAAAATAGGCTCAGGTTCAACATCATAGCAATTTACTAGCTAATTGAACAAATTACCACTCACTGCCACCATTAGGCTCTTACTCTGTATAACAAGGAATGCCAATGCCTATGTATGTTGTTTAGGGTTTAATGTAAGATGGATGTAAAGCAACTTACGAGTAGTTAGCAATTTTCCCTTTTTATACACTTTCTTGCCTAGGTTGTTTCCCACCTTGACTGTGATGGCTAATATCGACTGTTAATTTGATTGCACTGAGAAATGCCTAGGAGATTTGTAAAGCACACCTCGGGTGTGTATTGGAGGGCATGTCCAAAGATTCCTAGATCTTGAGGGCTCAGACCTAGTGAATGGTTTAACACACTGGTGGATTTAAAATTTCAATAGACTACTAGCAAGTGATGGAAGTGTGGAAGTTGAGGCTTGGTTGGAGGAAGTAGCTCACTGTGGTATACACTTGGGTGTTATATGTTGCCTTAGCTCCTTCCCGTTTCTTTTTATTCCTCTTCCTATTGCCATTTTCAGAGCTTAAACTTCACTGGCCATGATGGGGTGAAACCTCTGAAACCATGAGCTGAAAGAACTCCTTCCTCAAGTTGCTGTCTCTACTTTTTCTTCACAGCACCTGCAAAGTCTGAGTAATACACTGGCCTTGGCTACCTTTACCTCTGAACTGGCTCCTTCCCCCTGCCCCCCGCCTGCTTTCTCTGTGAATGGACTTCCTCTTACCCATGATCTTCAGAACCAAAGTGAAATGTCTAGAAGAACAGTGATGGCAAGGCCTGTGGAGAAGTGGTTGACTTCACATTCTCTAGCTGATTTGGGTGGAAGCCTTGATCTGGGTTGGGACAGATGGTGGTTTTCTACTTTTCATCCTAAAGGGTAAAAGTACAATCCTAAGGGCTGGGGCATTTGTTTTTCTGGGGATCAGAATTATGAGAAATGAATCATTACACATTTACCTAGACTTCTTATTTACAACTCTGTACAGATCCTCTGCGTGGACATACAAAGCATAAGTGAACTCCCATCTGAGGGGAAATATGGGAGGATTGTCAAATGCATTCTTGGGGTCCCACTGGCCCTTGTTTAGGTCTTTAAACCCCTATGCCATATGATCTTGACATAAGTTGCTCCTGGAATACTTGCATCCTTCCCAATCAGCTGTTCCTACTCAACATTCACTTTCCAACTATCAGGCCATGCCTGATACCCTGATATAAACCCCATCCTTTGTCCATTCTCGCTCCTCAGTACACATGCCTTACTCATAACTCCTAGCAAAATGTAGGGTTATGGGCATGACTGTTTAATGCTGTCTCTTGAACCAGACTACAAACTCCTGGGGAGAAAAGACCAGGATTGATATTTTCCAACCTTCCTCTGCACAGCCCAATACTGGCCTTAACATGCTAGTTCTTGATAGCTGTCAGGCTGTGATCCAGATGCACATTTCTTTGTCGATTCACCTTTCCCCAAACCATATTGTTGCACCAAATCCCCACCCCCCTGGACCTGCACACACTGGGATCCCAGGGCCACACGGTCCTAACACAGACTGACAAAACGGATATGATACATTGTTTGGATTTTTGTCCTAGTTTATGATGTCTGGGAAAGGGTTACTTACAAAGGCACGATTGCCTGTGGGCTCTGTTTTTACATCTCAACTAAGCTTTGAGATTTGCTGCTGGCCAGCGGCCCACCAGCTGTACACAAGCGGGGTTTGCCAAGACGGTGACACGCCCCTTTTTCCCAGTGTCCTCAGCGTCTTTCCTTAGACCCTCCCCCTCATGCAATTAAAGCTGACTGATTGGGTGGGAGGGATGACTGTCTCTAGTTCCTTCAGAGGCCATGCCTACCCAGTGCATATCCTCTTAGACTTCTGTGCCTAGCTCAGTAAGTCTCTGTTGAAAGAGTAGCCCAGATCCTAAGCTCTGGTACCTGAGCACCCATGATCTTCCTTAGTGAAGGGGATTTTTCAGATGTGGTTAAGTCAAGGGCCTAGAAACAGGGAAACTCCTCAATGGTTTAGAAAGGCCTGATGTAGCCACAAGTGTCCTTAGAGGGAGGCAAAAGTATCGTTGTAAGGAGGGGAGGTGTGACGGTGGAAACAGACACTGAGGAGATGTGCTTCAATGATAGAGGAAGGAGCCAGAGCCAGTGCGTATAGACAGCGTCTAGGAGGCAGAAAAGGCAAGAAACATTCTTCTAGAACCACCATCTGAATTTTAGCTCATACAACCCATTTTGGATTTCTGATCTAAAATGTAGACTAAAAAATATGTGTTGTTTTGTTTTAAGCCACTCAGCTTGGGGCAGCTTTCTGTAGCCACAGCAGACAGCCAACAGGCACGTTCAGCAAACGTTCTTCGGGGATTGTGCTTCATTCTGCAGACTGATGCAGCTTTGAACCTGTGTGGACAATAACAAAACAGCCATGAAAATACTACATAATCTGTAAATAAAGGGTCGTTAGAAATGGGAAAGCCTAGAGGTTAAGGATACAACCCCAGCCTGCCCCAAAATTAAGCAGGGACAACAGATCAGCCCTACTCCTAGTATCATGGGCAGCATTGGCCCTTGGCAGGGTGGCAGTTTCTCCAGCTGCCAGACTTGGGAGAAGAGCTTCTGCCACTGACCTCATGTGGACCATTCCAGCCAAGAACAGCAGCTCCTTGGAGGCAACACATGATGGCTATCGCCGCCAAAGGCCCAGCTGCGCACGGAAGAAGGAATCCTGTGCTGGCTGGTTCATGTCTGAGATGGTAGCACTCAAGATCATCTCCCTGCCAAGGAAGCCCAAGTCTGCCAGAGAAATCAAATTAAAACAGGGAGGTGGAGGAATGATCTTCATTAAAAGCATACCTGCCACATGGTCCTTTAAGCCAGTTTGGAACAAAACCTGTTCTACCGCTTTTAATTGGTGTGAACTGATGTTTTATTTAAGTATCCACGTCCTCTTACCTCCTCATACTGCCTAGAAAAATGAAAGTCTTAAAATTTGTTTCTAGTTTGGCTGGCCAGGAATCCAGGCTGTTCCCAGGGGTAGAGCCTCGGGAAAATGTTGGGAGTAAATCCTCATTTTCCACAATTAGGCATTTCATTCAAAAACTACTGAGACTCTATGATTTAGAACCATCTGCATCTCCGTCTTTTGGAGAGGAGAAGGGAGAGGAACTTATTTCTGCCTATATGGAATTCATAATTTCTACCCACAATGGTTATAAACCTATTTAAATGCTCTTACTTTTGTTGAGAAATTTTTGAAACATGTTCTTCCATAAAGTATTTGTACTAATTTTTCACTTTCACTAGTATATTATCAAATGAAGTTTCTGTTTTTACTCTCTAATATTTTTAATATAAATTAAATTTGTAATATTTTGATATAGGGATACAATATGAGGTAATTAATTATTAAATCTGTAAATATACTTCCTTTACCACTTTCAGTATTATGTATTCACAGTTTTTTTTTAAGTTACCAGTAGCTGTTTATCTGTTGATTATTCAGATTTTACAAAACCCAGTTCACTGAGTTTGGTTTCTAGGTGTGAACCGTTTTCCTTACATTTGTCTTCTTCTTTTCGAATCAAATACCATTTAGCCCTATTTTCGTCAGGTAATGATGTAGTTTCATGCTCTGAACCTTCCTCAGGTGCAATTTCGTTTGCATTCCTTAACTTTGCATTGTTCTTCTTTAATGTGCTGTAATTATGATTTTGACATACTCTTTGGTCTGAGATCTTTATCTACAGTTGAAAATGTTTCAATTTGTCGGTTATGTGCTTTGTTGTCCATGTCTCCTGTTGTTGCACTGTGGCTACAAAACTGCATGGTTTGGTGGAATGTATAACTTCTTCACATTTGGTGAAGTCCTCTTTTAAAAGAATACAGCCTTTGCGTGTAAAAAGATCTGTCCTTGGCATATGCCCAAAGGACTCATCCTATTGCAGAGACACTTGTACATCCATGTTTGTTGCTGCTCTTTTCACAATAGCTAAGAGATGGAAGCAACCTAAGTGTCCCTCAATTGACAAGTGGATAATGAAAATGTGGTTCATTTTTACAATGCAGTTTTACTCAGCAGTAAAGAAAGATGAAATCATGAAATTTGCAGGTAAATGGATGGAACTAGAAACTGGTACTAAGTGAAGTAACACAGACTCATTAAAAAAAAAAAAAAGACTTCTGTTCTCCCTCATATGTGGATCCTAGCACCAAATCCTGATAAGTGAGTATGTATCCAGACATGACTACAGGAACCAGGATAATGAAAAGCAACCAGGGAGGTAAAGGAAAAGAAAGAATCTGACAGAGAAGAACAGTAGAAAACAGGTGTTAATAAGGGAGATATGGATCAAAATGGGGTTATTTTAAGGGGAGCGGGGAGGGAAGGTTATATAAGGACCCTAGGGGATAAAAGGAGAGAAGGAGCTCAAGAGAGGTGGGACCATAGGAGAAGGGTATTATTAAGGGAAAAATGGGAACAATGGGGGCACCTTAAATGGGGAAACCATGGTGGAAGGGCTAGACAATGCCCAGCTAGTTTTTAAAAACCAGAGGGAATCATATTAGTCCAACAACCTACTGACAAATTATACATACAACTAGCTCAAGGAATACAATACATGTCTAGGCAAGGTTTATCTGAGACTTTGGTCTTTGCCCAAGCTTTATCTACATGGCACATGGTGATTTAAAGTACTAGATTTGTGGAATTAACCTTCTTGGATGTTTAACAACCATACTATGAGGCCTATACTAATTTGGTCAGAGGGACATAAAGGACAGTTTTTGCTCCTTACCCTCCTAGGTTGATTAAGTTCCAGGGGACTATGAGCATCTGTCAAAATGTCCTGTAACTGTGGTAATTCACCTGTCCTCTTGATCAAGGAGGCCATGGAGACCCCACCCAATGGACTTGAACCAGTGTCCAGTCTACAATAGGAGGGTCAACACAGAGGAATCATTTCCTCTATGCTTCCAAGAGAAGCCAGTCATAGTTGAGAACGACCTTTGACTTATCTTCACATAGACAGAACTGGTAAAAGAAAGGAGCCGGGGCTCCTCCCAAGCCCATGTGACCCCTGAGGAACAGATTCTCAAATGACCTTAAGAGTAAAAATAAATTGGTTCATCTGGGCCAATTGTAGGGTCTCTCCCAAAAGGAAAGTATAACCAAAGATTAATGGGGTCAATATAACTTTTTAAGAGTTTATATGTATAGCTAAAGGCTACATAGCAAGAAACAATGCCAGACAGGAGATACCTTCCTTTGAGTTATTGGCCAGGGTGGCCCAAAAGACTCCAGAGATAGTAACCCAGCATAGAAATGGGAAAATGAACAACAGACCCCAATCTTATCTAAAGGAACGTTGGCAACTGATTGCTGCTAGATGAGGAAGAGCTGATCTTCCTTAAAAAGGGACTCTAGATAGGCTGACTAGACTCAGCAGATGGACTTGAACTTGGAATGGCTGGGGGTGGTGACAACACAGTGGACAGTAACAGGGATGACAAAGTATATGGGCTTCAGTGGGGGGGGGGGGCTATGGGAGGGTGCCATTTGGGAAGTGGGTATATAGATGAGTAAGACTGTTTGGGATGTTCTGTATGATAGACACACACAAAAAATCAACAAATTAAAAAATTGAGTTATATTTGAGGAGGAAGCATAAAATTTTACTTCATGTTAATTAGTAGACTTGATAAACAGTACCACTGAAATCTACCTGACGACTTTATATCCATACTCAGGTGCCAAGGATCTGAGTATAGCCAACTGTGACTAGTAATGATCAGATACATAGAGATTAAAGACACATGTGCAAACATCTAAGCATTAGTAGCATTAAAAATGTAGGAAACAGCATATTTTAAAATGAAATGGAAACCTTTAGAGGTTAAAAACTCCTTCAATTTTATGTCTTACAGGGTTTATACTGACTTCAATATTATATAACTGTATTAATTCAACTGTGAACCTAAAAATTTACAGCCACTTTTGAAAGAAATGTATCCTTGCTCTGGACATTGTTACTGAATATGTTAAAGCTGTAATGAAATGCTTCTTCTAATCATGTGGTTATTAAAGAAAAAAGAAAGAAAAAAACCTTTGCAAAACAGCAAAAAGGAATTTTGATTTATTGAAAAGACTATTGTTTTGTATATTATAGGACATATGTTTATAGCCATATTTCTTTATCTATTTTCATATTTGAAATAAAGGAATAAAAATATCTGAAATTGCCAAAAAAAAAAATCTGTCCATGTCTTTCCAGGACCATGTGGCATCATGGGGCGTCCTGGTGGCTCTGGCCATGCTCTTTCTGCTAGGGTTGCTTTCGTGCCTCACAGTCTTCCGTGTTTCTATATGAATTTGAAGTTTCTAGTTCTGGGAAGAATTTTGTTGAAATTTCAATTGGGATTGCACTGAATCTGCAGGCTACTCTTGGTAGAACAGCCATTGTCACAGTATTAATTCTACAAGTTCAAGAGCCTAGGAGGTTTATCAGACCTAAAGTTTTCTGCTGGTGTCTATAGGGTCTTTTCAGTATAGAATCATGTCACCTGCAAGTAGGGATAGTTTAACATCTTCTTTTTCTGTTTTTAGCCCTTTTATGACTAAGACTTTGAGCACTACATTGAATTATAGTGTAGAGGGTGTTGGAGATAGGTTCATCATCTATGGGCTTTGTTATGTTCAGGTGTGTCCTATCTAATCCTAGTTTTCTCTGAACTTTTATCCTGAAGGCATGGTAAACTTTGTTGACACCTTTCCTGTATCTATCAAGATGGTGTGTGATTTCTCTCCTTAGCTCTATTCATATGGTATATTACATTTATTAATTTACATATGTTGAACTAGCATACACCCCTGAAATGAAACCTAATTGGTCATGATTATGTCCTTAAATTTGGTCTGCAGATATGAAGGGGTCTTGGAGGGCAGCTGAGACTTGGCACTGTGAGAGGCCAGGAAAGACTATTAGTGAGGTACAGCCTCAGTTGCACTGAAGATCCCACAGGATTGAAAGGGTCATGGAGAGAACCTGAGGCACTGCATCCTACCCTGAGAGGCCAGAAGGGCCTGTTGGTGAAGGTGCAGCCTCAGTTTCAGTAGAGACCCCAGCATATTGGAGATGCCAGGACTATGGGATGACCATCAAGGGCAGAGGCAGATGTGGAGTGGAGCCAGCCTGAGCCTATAAAACAAGCTGTGTGTCCTGTGGATGGCAGAACCAGAGAAGAAGAGCTTCCCAAGCCCTTTGGAGCCAGAAGATTGTGAGTTGATCCCAGATGTCCAGCCTTGAGCTACTTTGCTGGACTTTGTTTTGCTTAAGTATGCATAATCCTTCCCTTTTGAAATAAGATAGTATTTAACTTGTTTTGGATTTTAAAGGAACCCTCAGTTAAAAAGATTTTTAAAAGAGACTTTGAACTTTTAAAGTGTTTGGATTTTTTTAAGGACTGTGGGACTTTTAAAGTTCTATTTTATGTTGTGATATTGGTATTAATATTAACATCATATTTTGGGGACAAGAAATGGAAAGATTGTGGTTTAATAGCAGGGTGTTTGTGTGTCAAGTTAACAAGTGAGCAATTGTGCTAGATAGCTTTAAGTTGTCGACTTGAAACATCTGGTTAGAGGAAACATCCGCTGAGGAATTTTCCCCACTGGATTGACTTATGGCCACGTCTGTGGGGCATTTTCTTGATTGTTGAGTGATGTGGGAGGACTCAGCTCACTGTGGATGGTACCACCCCTGGGCAGGTGGTCCTGTACTGTTTAAGAAAGCAGGCTGAGCATGGGCCAGAGGATCAAGCCAGTAAGTAGTGTTCCTCCATGGTCTATGCTCTAGGTTCCTGCCCTGAGTTCCTGCAGTAGCTTGTGGCTTTCCTTGATGAACTGTGATGTAAGCCAAATACACCCTTTCCTCCCCAAGTTGGTTTTGGTCAGCATTTTATCACAGCAGTAGAGAAGCTAACTAGAACAACTGCCATCTTGCCCAAAAATCTCCCAGGGGGTTCTCCCCATTAACTCTCTAAACAGCTTTAACCCAGTAACCTCCAGCACCCCCTTCTTCTCCCTGTATCCCATGGCTTTCTTTTCCTGGAATCATTTCCTCTCTGTCTGTTTGAGCTTTGTATATCACACAAGACCCTTCTGGAGTCTTACCTAACCAGGTGCGATCTTTCTTGAACTTATACCCCTCTGGCATTTTACATTATTGTTTTGTGCACCATTTGGCACCTGGGGCATCCAGAAGTGTAATGCTCTGTATTCTATCTGCCTCCAGCCACATCGTTCTCACCTAGTATATTATTTTGCACATAATAGGTTGCCACAACTTTTTGATAGTCTTTTAAAGAGAGAAAAGAAAAACTGCCATTCAAGTCCTTCTCCAGTGATGACTGCAACCCTACTGTACCCTGAACCAAGAACCTAGAATCTAGAACACGGTCTTTATTGCTCCAAAGTGTATTGGGTTTTTAATTTTTTCTCTAAAATCTTAATTTTAAAGGTCATCAGTAGGCCAAGTGTTTAAATATCTTAAATATCTTCATGGACAGTATAAACAGTGCCTCAAATGACCTATTCGCTGGGGAGCCCTCGAATTCCTGTTACCTCCATTGCTCCCTCCACTTTTCTTGTTCACACTCATTTTATCCCCTTGGGAAGAAAAGTTAAACGACACTGACAAAACGCAGCTGATTGAGGCAGATGAGTGAGCTTGGGGAGCTAGCTCCTTAAGCCCAATCAAATCTGTAAGACAGATCAATTTCCTTTTTCGTGGCCAGCCTGGCACCTGAGGGCGACTAAATCCTCATTTGTTTGTGGTTTCTGGATGAGCCTTATGTTTCTAACGCCAAAAAAATTGTAGCAGAGAGGAAGGAAGGGGTACGTGTTTGAGAACATTGGCACTATTTTCCCTGAGTTTTTTTTCTTCCTTTAAAGACCTCTCAGTAAATCACGTCCACGGGGGTCTGCGATGCGGCACCCCTGAGGGAGGTAACAGTTCATCACGTAACTGGTCAGAGAGGGACTGGTGCTGGCAAGTCTAGCTGTAATCTCTCTCTGCAATGCACACCCAGAACAGCAGCGAGAGCCAGCTCAACTCTGAACACTCTTCTTAGAGCAAGATCAGTCCACATCGCTGCTCCCACCGTTGAGGTCCATTTAGTAAAGTGCGGGTACCTGCTATTCCTCTTGGACAGAAAATCTTTAGGAATCTATGCTCTGTCCCTTTATCTTTGTCCTGTCGAGGGCCTGCAACGGGGCCTGGCACCCTCACAAAAGCAGTGCGGCAGGATTTTGAGCACTACTGGTTTTCAGGTAAGGGAAGGGGCAAAGAGAGCACGGACACCTTCCGTGGCTGATGGTGAAGAGAAGGGAGCAGAGACGCTCATGGCCCTGTGCACAGAATGTGTATGGGGTAAGGGAGGGAGGCAAGCTCAGTGTCATCCACCAAGCACCCAGGATGCTGAGCACTGTGTGCTGGAGTCCGCAGGTGCTCACTGGCTGGAGGAGAGACGATGTACAAAGATAACTAGAGTGTTCATCAAGCCAGTGGTACATGAGACATGTTGGAGATCGTGTATATGGAGCATGAATAAAGTCGTGTTGGAGACACAAAAACGTGAGAAGCAAATAGAAAAGTAAGCCCCAACAGTAAAGTGCATTGTTCCGCCAACCAGATATATCACTGCCTTTCTTGACCCATGTTTAGAAGTTTCTGACTTACCATCATTGAAGCCCACAAAAGGAAGTTGTCATGATAGGGGGCTTTAACGAGATGACAAAAAAAGCTGGAGATCCCTGGTGACTGCTTTCATGAGTGCTGGAGAAAAGAGCCAGATCATGGCTCTTCGGGCCATCAGTGTTTCACCCAGGGGAGACCTGAGTTAGATAATGGAGGCAGGTCACAAGTCAACAATTACCTGTGGGGCTGCGAATGATGTGGCAGAAATAAGGAAGAAATCGGATTTAAGCAATTTGGAGAGATAAAGCATGGGTCCGGTCGGGTCACAGCCATACCCAGAACTCCTGAACAATAGCACCAGGGTTATGTAGTGAGCCAAAGTGTTCTGGAACACTGGAGGAGTGTTACAGAGGCTTAATGGGCGGGCTAGAGGGTCTGATTTACAGAATTTCCAGCCTTATGGTTTGCTGTTATTCCTATACCTTCTGTTCTCTGTTACTTGCCTCATCACACGATGGTTGACTGAACACTTACAGTCTGTTCTTTTTCCCTTCTTCTTGTTCCATTTTGGGTGCAGCTGTAATTCTCAAGCATGATTCTCAGACCAGCAGCAGAGCCATCACCTGGGAACTTTTCAAAATGCAAACTGCCCATCCCCACCCCAGACCTACCAAACAAGACAGCCTACAGACCAAGCAATGTTTCCACAGTCCTCAGGTGATCCTGATACATGCTGAATTCTGAAAAGCACTGTCAAGGAATGAGGGTTCTCCCAGGCAACAGAAGCAGCAACAGTTCTCAGGAAAAGAAGCAGGCCTGAAGGAGTTCTCAGTACTCCTTGTAGTAAAGGGTGATGATGGCCTTTTTTAGAAGAGAGAGAGAGAGAGAGAGAGAGAGAGAGAGAGAGAGAGAGAGATGGCTTAACAGTTAAGAGCATTAACTGCTCTTGCAGATGACCCAGGTTCAATGCCCAGCACCCTTATGGTGGTTAACAACCATCCATAGCTCCACTTCCAGGGGATCCAATGCCTTCTCCTGACTTCCACAGGCATTGCACAACATGGGTGCATGCACTTTAATGCAGGAAATACAGTCCTATGCATGAAAATAAATAAATAAAATACATTTAAAAAAATCCAATCACAGAAGAAGGGGCAGAAAGAATGTAGGAGCCAGATGACAGGGACACAGCCATTGTAACCATGAACTTACAGGAGCTGCAACTCAGCCTCACAAGAGTTAGTCATAGAAGAAGTCAAAGAGAAGGGGCTGGTTGGGCCCTACCCCTCCAGGGGAACCATTGGCTATTAATGGATGCTGGAGGAGGAGGAGGAGGAGGAGGAGGAGGAGTCATTGACTTTAATTGTATATCCACTGGTGAGCCCACCAGGCTTCAGTGGATAGTTTCACACCTGTGGTCATGTGTGGTTAAATACAATACGTCAACAAAACAATACAAAAAAAAATCATGAACATGTGAAAGGGACTTGTAGGGAGGAGGTGGGGTTGACAGGGATGAGAGGGAGATAAGAAGGGGTTCAGGTTAGGAGTGATCAGAATGCATTATACACATCTATGAAATTGTCAAGGATAAATTATATGTGTGTCTTAGCTCCTGATGTATATGTTCCAGATTTCACTCTCTCAAATGGAATTTGAATTTAGTACATTATCCACTAAATAAGGACTAAATTTCCTGGCCTCTCTTGCCACTAAGTCTGGCTATACGTTTCTGTTTTGACTGTTGGGAAGCAAGTAGCCTGGCCACATCTTCCTAAACCTTTCTGTCCATCTTGCTATTGGGAGATGAGCATGACCGCGGCTGCCTTGAACCAAGGAAGCAAAGGGAGAAGTAGGAAGGAGCGCTATTCCATCCTGAAAACTGAAAGGTACCCTGGAGCTCTTAAATTTATCTACTTTTAACTCTTCTTACATAAAAGAAAAATAAAATTTTGCCTTGCGTGGAGATTAACTGCCCTCCTCGGGGTCCCTATTATAGACTAATGCAATTCAAAATAATGCAATCTTACTAACTCTGCAAAGTGCCACTTGTCTACTTCTGCCTCCCCAGTCTTTAAAGATCTAGTCTCTTCTTTTTAAATATTTTCATTATTTTATATGTTTCTTGCATTTATTTATTTAAAGTGTGTGTGTGTGTGTGTGTGTGTGTGTGTGTGTGTGTGTGTATACATGTGCACATACACACCACAGTGTGTGTGTAAGTCAGAGGACAACTTCTGGGAGTTGGATCTCTCCTTCCACTGTGAGATTTCCAAAAATCAATCTCAGGTTGTTAGGCTTGGCAGCAAGTGCCTTTACACACTTGACCATCTTGCCAGGCCAAGATCTAGCCTCTTCTTAAGAAGAGGAGGGGATTTCATATTATACATTAGTGGTCTCTCAGGAATTCAGAGCATTTGGTAGAAAATTGCCTAATTCGTCTAAATGGTTTAGATTTAGCTTATTGACTGCTAAATGAAGCAGTGTATAAAAGGTAAAAATAATTTCTTCATGGGCTCCTTTTCATACTGCAATGCTGCATAGGCTGTGGTGGATCCAATGGGACCATTTGCCCTCTCAGAAGGGATGTGGACAGTTCTTTGTTTTGTAAATGAACAAATTGAGGCACACAGGGGACAGGGGCAACACTTTTGGTTGGATCATGTAATTGTTCTATAAGCTCTTCAAGGGCAAGAGGGCAACATCTATGCCCTGCATGCCTGCCTAAAACACCCAAGATACAGTACATCTTCAATAAATTCTGTTCAATAATTAGCTGAGAGAGAACTAAAAACAAATTAAGCAGCCTCTTCCCTCGGTGAATCTGTTTTAGTGAAATCAAATAGAGATGAGTGCTGAGTCTTCAATGATTTTTCTGGACTGGCTTTTAGCCTTAATTTTCATTTGGGGTGGTGGGGAAGCATATGGGGAAAGAAGTAATAGGAAATGTAAAATTCTGAGAGGAAGCATAGATAAGTTTTTTTCAAAGACACCCCTCACTGCTAAATTTTCTTATGATGACTGAAAATCTCTTTACAGTATTAGTTTTGCCCGTGGAAAGCTCTGATAATTGAAATGATTCAGGAAAGTCACTCTGGGCTTCATTGTTAAGCTAGATGCAGCTCTCTGTTCACTGTGGGCTGTGTCAAGAACAGGAAGCATTCTGATGTCGTTCATCTCATCTTTAATCCCAACAGCCCCTAATGATGTAGAGATGTGTAATTAGTCTATTTCCCCCATCACCCTCTGGGTGAATTTCCTTCTTTTTTTTTTTTTTTTTTTTTTTTTTTTTTTTTTTTTTTTTTGTCTTTTTGAGAGAGGGTCTCCCTGTAGCCCCAGCTGGCCTGGAACGCACTATGTAGACCAGGCTGGCCTTGAACTCACAAAGAATATAAGGTGTTTTGATCAAATCCATGCGGATTAAAGGCGTGCACCACCATGCCTGGCCCCCTTCTTTCCTTCTTATCATTACCATGGGAATTCAGCCAGAATGTGACACCAAATCCTTAGTACTAACTGATGGAGTCATTGAGAGGTACCTGGTTTTTAATCTTTCTGTCACCTCCTTTCATTTGGTTTTTGGTTTGGGGGGGTTTTTTGTTTGTTTTTGGTAGCAGTATGTCTTTGGGCAAAACATTTAACTTCTCCTTCTCCCCATGTTCAATATGTGATCTTTAAAGGATTGGTATACCTGTGAAATTAGCAAGTCTTTTGAACTACCCATTCTGGAACGTGTTACTGTGTTTTATTATCACTGTGACAATAAGTGGGAAGGATTTGTTACTCATGGGTTCAAAGGATTCCATCCTTCAGATGGGAGGATGTGAGGAGCAGCACAGCTCACATATGGTGGCCAGGAAGCAGAGGGACAAACAGCCAAGACTACAGGACTTCTTCTCTACCTGACGCCCCCCCTTATTGCATTTGGGTTTCCAGCCTAGGAGGTGATGGCACCCATGTTCATTCACAGTGACTCTCTACCTCCCAACAGTTAATCCTCTCTGGAAAAGCCCTCACAGTCACCTCCAAGGGTGACTTCTTAGACACTCCTCAATCCAAACAACTGGAAAATCAAGATTAACTCCTGGAGGTAATCCTACAGCTTCTTCAACACAAGCAAATCCAGAAATTCCCTGCCCAACAATATAGGCTTACACTCACTATGGCGTCCTCACTTAAAATTCAAATATGTGACCCTCAAGATTTATCTTTTCCTTGAGATTTATTACTACTTTCTACTGTCACCACTATTTTAATTACTTTTAAAATCTTTTTTTTAACTTTTACAAAAACTTTATTGAGAATTTCATACATGCATATAAGGTGTTTTGATCAAATCCATGCCCACTCCCTCCCCTCCGACTCCTCCCATATCTCCCCATCACTTTTTTTCTGATAACTTCAAATACTCTTTCTTCTTCTTTATTTATTTATTTTTATGGGGCTTTTGGTTACTCTAACATTCCCCGCTCTGAAGAGGTAACCCTAAAATCTTTCAAGGATTAGATACAAGGTCCAAACCTTTTGACATTTTTGGCCTTTGAAACAGAGTACGTTGCTAAGAGGCCCAAGGACATTTTGACTTTTAGCCAAGAAACTGGCTACTTTTCTTTGGGGTCTTTTTACCCTAACTGCCTAGCCAATTTCTTATCACACCATCCTCTGAAGGGGTTACCCAAATTGCCAATAGGGAATAGGCATGCCAACCAACTGGCTTCTTCCATGCTGAACAGGGACGCAGGGTGAGGCAATTGGAGTACCCCTTCAGTGGGTCTATCTAAAAGACTCCCAAATTGTATAAATCTTATCTCTAGGGGGGAGAAAAAAGTCCTGGACTGGTGAATAGGAGATGTGAAGAAGAAGCAAAGGCAAGAGTAATTAGCATTACAAGTTCTAGACAGGGAACCAGAAAAAAGTCAGAACAGGGCAATTTTCAAATGTTCATGAGCGTCCATTGGAATGTCTTGATGAGAGCTTCCAAAAGCATCCCTCTATTGGGTTTCTCCTCATTTTTCTTTTGTCTTCCAAGGCTGGACTCTAGAGTAATGGATTCAGGATTTGCTTTCAGGTATTTTGATAGCTGTTGGAGTGATTAGAATCAGTGTCAGTTCCCTCTGAAAGGCTTCTAGATAGGGGGAGAAAACAAATTTATCTATCATTTTAGAACAATAGCTGGTTAATCTCCCTTAGCTACAGGTGGGCACTGCAGCATTGGAGACCAAGATTTGAAATCTTACATCTGAACAGCACTTTCTGGTTAGGAACAAAATTACCAATGAGAAATAATTGTCTAAATAACATTTTATATAGACTTAAGCCTAATGTCTGGGAAGTGTAATCCCTTGAACTCTTAAATAAATATACTGATGACTTTACTCTTTGGTTATACTTTCCTTTTGGGTGTTTAAGACCTTACAGTTGGCCCAAATAAATCAATTTATTTTTACACTTAAAGTAATTTGAGGACCATCAGGGGTCACATGGGCTTGTGAGGAGCTCTTGGCTCCTTTCTTTTACCAGTTCTACTATGTGAAGATAAGTCGAAGGCCCTGCTTGACCATGTCTGGCTTCACTTGGAAGCATGAATGAGATGTTTCCTCTGAGTTGACACTCCTCTTTGTAGACTGGACATTGGTTCAAGTCCAACTCTTGGGGTCTCTTTGGCCTCCCTGTACAAGAGGACAGGTGATTCACCACAGTTACAGACATTTTGAGGGATGTTCCATAGTCCCCTGGCACTTGGTTGATGTTGGAGGGCAAGGGGCAAAAACTGTCCTTTAAGTCCCTCTGACCACATTAGTATAGGCCTCAAACTATGTCTGTTAAACATCCAGTAAGGTTAGTTCCACCAGTCTGGTACTTTTAATTATCATGTGCTATGTAGATAAGGCTTGGGTAAAAAACAAATATTCTCAGATAAACCTTGACTAGGTAGATATTTTGTTCCTTAAACTAGTTGGCTAAACTATGACCATAGAAATTTTAAGATTATGTGTATATTATTTTTGTCTCATCCTTTATACATCATAACAAACCTAAACAGACCTTCATCATTTGCTTAGGCTTTCTCGTTTTTTCTATTTTGGAAAATATCTCCAGTCCCATATCCTTTTAACATCTCTTACATTCTCGTTTTCTTTTTTTTAAAATAATTATGAGGCATAATAACATTAACAAATAAATTGTCTATCAGTTGTAAAACTTCTTTTCCTGTGGATGCTAAGCAATGCTTATTTAAGGTTCTCCTGTCATGACAATGTTTCATTAACATTTTACTGGGGGACCAATGAATTTACTGAGCTTACTTACTGAGATAACTGAGGGGTTGCTGAGGTGTATGTATGACCTGAGGGTTTGCACACTGGATAGCCTTTACCCAGCATGGGTCATGCCTTCTCCTCCTAGCCTTCCCTAGATTGTGTACTTTAGACCTCCCCAAATCCAGGGGGCCATGTGTGATTAGGGTCAAATTACATACAGTTGGCTGGGAAGAGTGGCTGGATACTCCAGAGAGGGTCCAATGACCCCTCTTGGTCCTCCTTTAATGAATGAGTAAAACCATCAACAAGCCCAGTTGTGACGATTGTTAGGGATCAGGCTCAGCTGAAGTCATGATGATGGTAGTTATTTCATGCATAAGGGTCTGCTGTATAGCATCTTATTAAAAGGACCTAGAGTTTAAAAGAATTTGGTGCAAGGATCCACATATGAGGGAGAACATATGTCTTCCATTTTTCTGAGTTTGTTACTTCACTTAGTATAACAGTTTCTAGATCCATCCATTTACCTGAAAATTTCATTATTTCATCTTTCTTTACTGCTGAATAGAACTCCATTGTGTATACCACAAAAAAAATACCACATTTTTTTAATCACTCATCAGTTGAGGGACACTTAGCTTGCTTCCATCTCTTAGCTATTATGAAAAGAGTAGCAATAAACATGGTTATATAAGTGTCTCTACAATAGGATGAGTCCTTTGGGTATATGCTAAGGAGTGGTGTAACCAGGTCATATGGTAGGTTCATTTTTAGTTTTTTAAGAGTTCTCCACACTGTTTTCCATAGAGGTTGCACGAGTTTGCACTCCCACCAGCAGTGAATGAGCGTTCCCCTTTCTCCACATCCTCGCCAGCATTTGGTATCATTTGTTCTCTTGATCCTAGCCACTCTGATTGGGGTAAGGTGATTCCTTAGGGTGGTTTTAATTCACATTTCCCTAATTACTAATGATGTTGAACACTTTTTGAGATGTTTCTTAGCCATCTTTATTTCTTCCTTTGAAATAAGCCCATATTTTAATTGGGTCATTTGGTTTCTTGCTTCTTTAGTTTTTGAGTTCCTTATATATTCTAGATGTTAAACATCTGTCAGATGTGTCACTGGTGAAGATTTTTTCCCATTCTGTGAGTTTTCTGTTCATTATTTTTTCAGTTGTTTCTTTTGCTGTACAGAAGCTTTTTAGTTTAATGAGGTCCCATTTATTGATTCCTGACCTTAATTCCTGAACAACTTCTGTCTGATTTAGAAAATCCTTTCCTACACCTATATCTTGTAAGTTACTGCCAATATTTTCTTCCAATACTTTCAGGGTTTCCAGTTTCACATTGAGGTCTTTGATTCATTTTGAGTTGACTTTTGTGCAAGGTGAAAGATAAGGATCTAGTTTCATTCTTCTACAGGTAGACATCCAGTTTTGCCAGCACCGTTTGCTGAAGATGCTGGCTTCCCTCCATTGTATGTTCTTGGCACCTTTGTCAAATACCAGGTGGCTGAAATTGCGTGGGCTCAGGTTTGGATCTTCAATGATGTTCCATTGATCTATGTATCTATTTTTGCACAAGTACCATGCTGTTTTTATGACTATAGCTCTGTAGTATACTTTGAGATCTGGTATAGTAATCCCCCGGAATTGCTCTTTGTGCTCAGGGTTGCTTTGGCTATCTGGGGTCTTTTGTGCCTCCATATGAATTTAAGGATGGATTTTTCTAATTCTATGAAGTATGTCATGGGGCTTTTGATTGGGATTACAAATCTAAGCACATAGGTTACACCCTTTTTAATTTAATTTTTCTATTGAGAATATCATACATGAGTTCCTGGAGAAAATGGATTCTCCCCCTCCCTCAGCAGCCATTGATTGCCTCAGCTCTTCACCTAGGGCAGGACCTTGTGACATTTTCCCCATCCACATTGGCATGCCAATGGATGTCATTATACAGGTCTTGTTTAGGCAACTATGTTGTTGCGATTTCATGGGTGTAGCTTCCATGTCATGTCCAGATGACACTGTCTAGCAGCAGGTGTCCTGGTCCTCTGGCTCTTACACTCTTTCCGCCCCCTCTCCTGTGATGCTCCCTGAGCTTTAGGTGTATGAGTTGCACTGTAGATGTATCCATTGGGGATGGGCAACCCACGGTCACTTATTGTCTGCATTTTGATCAGTTGTAGGTTTCTGTAATGGCCTCCAATCTGTTGAGAAAATGAAGCTTTTTGATGAAGGGTGAGAGCTACACTTATCTGTGATTAGTATTTAGAATACAGTTAGAAATCATATTGGCTTAGGAAAATGGTAGTAGTAAGTTCTCCTTTGGGGTCTATGACCTCTCCAGCCAGGGTATTTGGCAAGGTTTACAGTACCAGGCATGAATTCTCTCCTACTAAGCAGGCCTTAATTCCAATTAGTAAGCTGTTGGTTACCCCCAAGATAAAAGTGCCACTATTGCACCATTGGGGATACCTTGCTGGGGCAGTCACTGCTGTGGTTTGTAGACTTTAGCTGTGTAGGACTAGTGACTGCTTCTCTTCCTTGGCAGCTTAATTAGCACATTCTTATACTGTGAGAGCCAGTCCTCAAGAAAGAGACTTCCAGCTCAGTTCTAGCTCAATTCCTCCAAGTCCTGTGCCCAAAATGTGTGGTGTCTTAAGCAATAGCATCTTACATTCAAGTTCTGGAAGGCAACCAAGGACAATGACAACAGCCTATACTGTTTGAGGAGTCTCTTGGACTACTTGACCAACAAATTGCATGCTTACCACTGGGGTTTTGTTAAATAGTCCATGGTTCTTGTGGGGAGCATTATCACCCCTTGTGGCACAACTCTATAGACACACACATATGTATGTATATCACATATATATGTATTTTTAAGTAGGTTTATAAAATAACATTTTCCTGTGGTTTTTTTAAGCATCATTGGTGTTATCTCTTGCTCCCACTCCAGTTAAAGCCACCCTATTTTCCATTTCCCCTTCATATCCCCTTCCGTAGCTCCTTCTCTCCCCTTTCCCATGGTCCCTGTGGGATCAAGTCTGCAATGGCTATGTCGTTCCCTGAAAAGCGTGTTACATCTCCTCCCTATCTTCCAGCTTCTGTGTTCCTTCTATTCGCTCTTCCTCCATTTTCCGAGACTGAGAGGGGATGTGTTTCAGGCTGAGCCCCCAACCATCTTTTATTATAGGCATCTTGAGTATCCACATGTCTCTGCACTCACCATTGTACACTACAAAGAGTATTCTTTCTGATTAAGGATGAGCGTGGCATTTGTCTATGGGAAAACTTAAGTATTCAGATTGCATTTTGGTGCTGAACAATGGTAGTGAAAGTCCCCACCCACGGGCTATGATAGTCCTAACCATCGGTTTTTCACAAGATTTACAGTACCAGGCATGTATTCCTTCCTGTGGTGTGGGCCTCAAATCCAATATGAGAGCAGTTGGTTCCCCTCATGACAGTCATGCCCCCTATTGCATCAGTGGGTACATCTTCCCTGGCAGATTACCACTGCAGTTCACAACTGGGTAAGATCATTGACACCTCATTTCCCCCAGCAGTCTGTGTAGCGTCTTCTGGCACTACGAAAGCCAGCTGGCCAGGCAGAAGTTTCCAGCCTAGATCCAGCTTATTTTTTCTAGAGTTTGCAACCAAGGTATGTGGTGCTTCAGCAATGGGGTCCTATCATCTAGCTCTGATGAGCAACCAAGGACAGCAAGAGCACGTGTTGTTTGGGAGCTTCTGGGGTCTCCCTGACCAAAAATTCACAAGAGGAACCCCACACCTAACACTTGGATTTTTGTTTGATAAGTAGTAGCTTGTGTGAGCAGCACTATCCAGGCATGCAGGATATCACCCTTTAAATATTTTTTTTTCTTAGTGTAAAAGTTTATTGTATCTTGGCTGATACACAGTGATGTCAACCAAATGCAGTCTATCAGACATCGTAGAGCACATGGTGAAATGAGCTAAGTACAATGCATTCTAAGCCACATGACAGTGAACATTACAGAAATTAATACTTTTAATGACATGATTTTTTCCCCTTTTTAGGACCTTTAAACATTGTCCTTAGCCTCTTTTTCTTTTCAACACTTGTCTTCAAACATGAAAATTCCATTCATAGACCGTATGTAGGTAGGTGCATGTTGTCACATAGTGCATTTCTGAGGTCTGCTGTCATTCATACACAATCACAGAGGAACGTGAAGGCATCTCTTGCATGCTATATATACAGAGAACCAATGGGTTGGGATGAAATAGATCTTGATGATTTACAGGGAAAGGCAGAAACATTTTTATTAGGCTTTTTTATGAACAACTATATTTTTAGAACCACTTGAAAACATTTTAGTCAGAAATCTGTTTCAAATGTAACTGACACCCTCATGTAGAAACGATACCTTTGGAAGAAGAATCTGTTGTGCTTAATGGTGGCCCTGTAGACAAACTTGGCTCCTTTTTAGAAAAGAGGTGTTTTTAATTATTTTACTAATTGTTCCATAAAATGATACCAGACAGAAGGTTTTTCTAGTGTCTGGGCAAACACAAAAACTGAGCTATCAGGTAGATCATCTGTTAGTTGGCTTGGAGAAATAAATATATTTACAGTTATTTTGTGTTTCATGTATTATGATTATTTGTCAAATAATTCACTGATTTATTTTCTTTCTTTTTAAAAATTATTTATTTAATAACCACATACTTAAAAGAAGCATTTCATTACAACAGCATTAACTTATTCAATAACATTTTTCTGAGCTAGGGTACATCTCTTTCAAAATTGGCTGTACATTTCTAGGTTTACAGATGAATTATTACGCTTATATAATCTTTTACTCATTATAAACTCTATAAGACATAAAACTAAATGAGGTTTTAACCTTTAAAAAATGATCTCCATGTCATTATTAAAATACACAGCTTCATACAGAAAAGTTCATTTTTAATGCAGTTGACGTTAAGATGTTTGCACATGTGTTTTTAATCTCTACATATCTGATAATTACTAGTAACAGTTGGTGACTTTCTGATCTCCTTGGCATCTGAGCATGGATATAAAGATGCTTTGAAGAATTATATTTTTAATCATTTTAAAAAAATTTTTAATAACTACATGATTAAAAGAAGTATTTCACTACAGCTTTAACATATTCAGTAACACACTCCAGAGCAAGAGTACATCTCTTTTACAAGTGGGTGCAAGTTTCTAGGTTCACAGTTGAATCAACACAGTTATATATTATTGAACTCAGTATAAGCCCTGTAAGACTTAAAACTGGATGAGTTTTTAACCTTTAAAAAAGATCTCCATTTCATTTTAGACTATATTGTTCCTTGCAGACAGATTCATTGTTTTTGCTACTAACACTGAGATGTTGGCGCATACATCTCTAATCTGTAATTGCTAGTCATAATCAGTTGCACTTGGATCCTTGGTGCCTGTGTATGTCTATAAAGTCATCGGGTAGATTTCAATGTTAATGTTTATCGCCTCTACTAATTAGCATAAATATAATACATTAAAAATTTGATGATTGTGTGTGTGTATCACACAGAACATCCCAAACCATCTTATTGAACTATACACCCACTTCCCAGATAGCACCCTCCCATCCCCTCCCTACCCCCACTAGGGCCCCTTTACTCTGATATCCCTGCTACTGTCTGCTGTGTTGTCGGCACCCCCAGCCATTCCCCACTACTTGCCCTTCTGGTGAATCTAGTCAGCCTATCTAGAGGTCTTTGTTTTAGGAAAGTCAGCTGTTCCTCATCTAGCAGCAATCAGTTGTCAATATTCCTTTAGATAAGATTGGGGTCTGCTGTTCATTTTCCCAGTTCTATGCTGGGTTACTATCTGGGAGGCCCTTTGGCCATCCTAGCCAACAACTCAAAAGAAGATATTTCCTATCTGGCATTGTTGCTTGTTATGTAGCCTCTAGCTATGCATATGGCCTCTTAAGAAATTATATTGGCTCCTTTAATCTTTGCTTATACATTCCTTCTGTGTGTTTAAGGTCAAAAAATTGGCCCAGATAAACCAATTTATTTTTCCTCTTAAGGTCATTTGAGGATCTGTTCCTCAGGGGTCACATGGGCTTGGGAGGAGCCCCTGGCTCCTTTCTTTTACCAGTTCCACCTATGTGAAGATAAGTCAAAGGTCCTGCTCCATGATGGTTGGCTTTGCTAGGAAGCATGGAGGAAATGATTCCTCTGTGTTGACCCTCCTCTTTGTAGACTGGACACTGGTTCAAGTCCATCTGGTGGGGCCTCCTCAGCCTCCTCGATCAAGAGGACAGGTGACCCACCACAATTACAGGACATTTTGAGAGAGGCTCATAGTCCCTTGGAACTAGTCGCCCTAGGAGGACAAGAAGCAAAAACTGTCCTTTATGTCCCCCTGACCAAATTATTATAGGCCACAAA
>NW_008350356.1:999351-1001103 GCF_000622305.1 Nannospalax galili
GGATCCATCTTTCCTTTTATCCCCTAGGTTCCTTGTATACCCTTCCCTCCCTCCTCCCTTAAACTAACCCAATTTTTATCCATATCTCCCTTATTAAGGCCTGTTTCCTACTGTTCTTCTCTTTCAGGTTCTTTCTTTTCCTTTACCTCCCTGTTTCCTTTCCATTATCCTGGTTCCTGTAGTTATGTCTGGATACATACTCACTTATCAGGGTTTGGTTCTAGGATCCACATATGAGGGAGAACATATGTCGATTTTTTTTCTGAGTCTATATTACTTCACTTAGTATAACAGTTTCTAGTTCCATCCATTTACCTTCAAATTTCATGATTTCATCTTCCTTTACTGCTGAGTAAAATTCCATCATATAAATGAACTACATTTTCATTGGGACACTTAGGTTGCTTCCATTTCTTAGCTACTGTGAAAAGAGCAGCAACAAACATAGATGTACAAGTGTCTCTGCAATAGGATGAGTTCTTTGGATATATGCCAAGGAGTGGTAAACTGGGTCAAATGATAGGATCATTTGTAGTTTTTTTTAAGAGTTCTCCATACTGCTTTCCATAGGGGTTGAACAAGTTTGCAGCCCCACCAGCTGTGGGCGAGTGTTCCTCTTTCCCCATATCCTCTCCAACATTTGGTATCATTTGTTCTCTTGATCTTAGCCAGTCTGACTGGGGTAAGAGGAAATCTTAAAGTGGTTTTAATTTGCATTTCCCTAATTATTAGTGATGGGGAACATCTTTTAAGATGCTTCATAGCCATCTTTACTTCTTTTGAGAACTCTCTGTTCAGCTCCTTAGCCCATCTTTTAATTGGGTTACTTCTTGTCTTGATTCTCTCTTTTTTGAGTTTGGTATATATTCTGGATATTAAACCTCTGTCAGATGCATCACTGGTGAAGATTTTCTCCCATTCTGTGGGTTGTCTGTTCGCTCCCCTGGTTGACTCCTTTAATGTACAGAAGTTTTTCAGTTTAATGAGGTCCCAGTTGTTAATTCTTACCCTTGTTTCCTGAGCACTTGATGTCCAGTTTAGAAAATCCTTTCCTACACCTATATCTTGTAGGTTTTTGCCAATGTTTTCTTCTAACAGTTTCAGAGTTTCAGGCTTTGAGGTCTTTGATCCAATTGGAAGTGACTTCTGTACAAAGTGAAAGATAGGGTTAAGTTTCATTCTTCTACAGGTCGAGATCCAGTTTTGCCAGCACCATTTGCTGAACATGCTGTCTTTCCTCCAGTGAATGATCTTGGCCCCTTTGTCAAATACCAGGTAGATGAAATTGAATGTACTCATATTTGGGTCTTCAATTTTGTAACATTGATCTATGGGTCTATTTTTGTGCTAGTACCATGTTGTTTTTATGACTAATCTTAGTGCTCAGGGATGTTTTGGATATCCAAGGTCTTTTGTGCTTCCATATGAATCTTAGGATGATTTTTTCCAACAGCATTGGTTTTAGTGCTCAGGGTTGCTTTGGCTTTCTGAGATCTTTTGTGCTTCCATATGAATCTTAGGATGATTTTTTCCAATTCTGTGAAAAATGTCATGGGGATTTTGATTGGCAATGCAATGAACCTATAAATGGCTTTTGGTAGAATGGTCATTTCCACAATATTAATTCTTCCAATCCATGAGCATATGTTGTTCTTCCAATTTATGGTGTCTTCCTCAATCTCTTTCTTTAAAGATTTAAAGTTTTCGTTGTAGGGAACTTTGTGTTTTGATCAGGTTTATTGCAAGATATAT
>NW_008350356.1:1001240-1001997 GCF_000622305.1 Nannospalax galili
GGTGCTTTTGCTTTTCAAGTGTCTTGAGTTGCAACGTTAAGTCATTTATTTGTGTTCTTTCTGATTTTTTGATGTAGGCACTTAGAGCTATAAATTTCCCTCTAACGACAGCTTTCAGCATGTCCCAGAGGTTTTGTTGTCTTGTATTGTCCTTTTCATTTAGTTCCAGGAATACTTTTCTTTCTTTCTTAATTTATCTTTTGACCCATTCATCATTCAGGAGTGTGTTGTTTAATCTCCATGTGTTCATGTGGTGATTAGGGCTTCTTCCGGTGTTGACTGTAAGCTTTATTGCATTGTGGTCTGATAGAATGCATGGAATTATTTCAATCTTTTTGTATTTGTTGAGGTTGTTTTGTGCCCCAGTATATGGTCAATTTTGGAGAAGGTTCCATGGGGTACTGAGTAGAAAGTATGTCCTTTGGTGCTTGGGTGGAATACTTGGTAGATGTCTGTTAAGTCCATTTGATATATGGTATTGTTTAATTCAGATGTCTCTCTGTTAACTCTCTGCCCTGTTGACCTATCTAATGGAGACAGTAGGGTATTGAAGTCTCCTACTATTAATGAGTTTGGATTAATCTGGGTCTTGAAGCCTATAGTATTGTTTTAATGAAGTTGGGTGCACCAGAGTTTGGTGAACATATGTTCATGATTGTAATATCTTCTTGATTCATTGTTCCTTTGATCAAAATGAAGTGGCCTGCTACACCTGCTCTTTTCTTAGTACCATTGCTTGGTATATGGTTTTCCATCC
>NW_008350356.1:1002233-1003039 GCF_000622305.1 Nannospalax galili
ACGTATTGATTCAAGAGCTCTCTGAAGGGCTGGTTTTATGGACATGAATTCTTTCAGCCTACTTATGCCATGGAAGATTTTTCTTTCCCTTTTAACTATAATAGATGTTTTGGCTTGGTAAAGCAATCTGAGTTGGTATCTGTGGTCATTTAGAACTGGGAATACTTTGGTCCAGGCTCTTCTAGCTTTCATAGTTTGCATTGAAAAGTCAGCTATAATCCTAATGGGTTTTCCTTTATATGTGACTTGTTTCTCTTTTGCAGCTTTCAGAATTGTCTCTTTGTTTTGTACATGTAGTGTTTTTACTGTGATGTGCCATGGAGAGTTTCTTTTCTGGTCATGTCTATTTGGTGTTTTATATGCTTCTTGTATTTGTATGGGCATGTTTTTCCTTAGTTTTGGGAAATTTTCTTCCACAATCCTGTTGAAGATCTGGTCCATACTATTATCTTGAGATTCCTCTCCTTCTTGTATGCCTATGATTTGTAAGTTAATTTTTTATGGTTTCACACAATTATCGCATATTCCATTCTTGTGATTTCTTAAATTTTTCATAATCTTTGCTTGAGTGGTCTAGTTCGTCCACTTTTCATTTCATTCATCCTATTGGTGAGGCTTTCTCCTGTCGTTTCTAATTGGTTTACTGAGTGTTTCACCTCCTTATGCATTTCAGCCTGAGTATTCTTCAATATTTCCAGCTCGTTTCTGAATTCATTCAGAAGTTTATCCCTATTTTCCTTCAGCTCTATGATTACCTTGTTTGTGTGTTCTTTAAATTCACTGAATTCTTTTATCATATTCATCAA
>NW_008350356.1:1003188-1010436 GCF_000622305.1 Nannospalax galili
TTTGTGAACTTTATGTGTCTTTTTGGTTTACTTTTTGGGCATGAAAAGCTGGCTCCTCTAAGCTTCGGGTTCTCTCTTTTGATTTTATATTGGAGTGGCCAGATTGCTTTTGTCTTCAGGAGTCCCCACAGACGCCCAAGTCAAATGAGGATCAGATGCTCTCAGGCTTTCTCCTAAGGTCTGGATCCCTCCAGGAAAGATTTGGCCTCAGGAATTTGGGGGTTGGACTAGCCTGGTAGCAGGGCCCAGGAAAGATGCTTGTCTAGGGCAGCTGGTGGCCATGCCACCCAGAGATGCAAAGGAAGATGGGGGCGGGAGGCAACACCAAGGGTTTGGGGACTGCACTGAGGAGCTGGGTTGGTCTGGATGCAAAGGATCAGGAAGAGGAAAGGACAGTGGAGGCATCCAGGAAAGAGGCTGGCAGGTGGTATAGCCTAGGGAAGCAAAGTGAGGTGAGGGCGGGGCCAGGCCCAGAAGGCTCCTGGGGACCTGAGAAGGACCTGAGTTGCTCTGGGTGCAAAGGATCAGGCAGCATTGGTGGTTCCCCAGGTGTCTGGGGCTCCAAGACAAGGAATGGGACAAGACCCAGGCTAAGAGGAGAGACCTGCGGGGAAGGGTGGGGGAGATGGGAGGGTGAATGAGGCTGGGGGAGTCAAGGTGCAGGAGGGCGTGCTTGACTTACCCTGGAGAGAGAGGCCTGCAGGTTGTGCAGGCCCAGGGAAGCAGCCCTTTAGTTATTTTTGAACTTAAATCTTTAAGTTGACTTTCACAGTACTGCATTTTCCTATGGCTTTGATCAACCCTTCCCTCCTCCATCACCTCTCCCATCCCCTCACCCCCTTCCCTACCTAAACTTTTCCAGTTTCAGGGTTACCATGCTTCCCTTTCATATCACCTATGTTCCCCTAGCCCATCCCTGAAACATCCCCACCCGATGGCCCCTTTCTAATTTCCTGGCTTCTACAGGTGCTTCAAGTAAAGTATGTTAAGCTAAAGATTAAAAGCAAGGATCCACATATGAGAGTGAACATATGGGCTTGTCTGTTTAGGTCTAGGTTACCTCACTCAGGATGCTTTCCAGTTCCATTCATTTACCTGCAAATTTCACGATTTCATTTTTATTGAATTTTCATCATCCATTCTCCAGATTAACATCTAAATTGATTCTATTTCCTAGCTTTTGTGACTAGAACAGAAATGAATATGGAGCAAGTATCTCTGTAGTAGAATACAGAGCCCTTTGGGAACATGCCCAGGGGTGGTATAGCTGGATCATACAGTGGTTCTACTTAAAGGATTTTAAGGGGCCTCCACACTGACTCCCATAGTGGCTGCACAAGTGTACACTCTCACCTACAATGAGTAAGGGTTCCCTTTTCCCTACAATGTCACCAGCATCTGCTGTCATTTTTTTCGGGAGGGTTGGTCTTTTTGAGACAGGACCTCCCTGTAACCCCAGCTGGCCTTGAACTCATTATATAGACCAGTCTGGCCTTGATCTCACAAAGATCTGCCTGCCTCTGCCTCCAGAGTGCTGGGATTAAAGGTGTGCACCACCATGCCTGGCTTCATTTTATTTTATTTTTTGTAATAGCCATTCAGATTGGGGTGAGATGGAGTCTCAAAGTAGTTTTAATTTGAATTTCCTTGAAGGCTAAGGATATTGAACACTTTTGAAGATATTTATTAGTCATTAATATTTCTTGCTTTGAAAACTAATTAAATTTTAATACAAAATAAAACAAAACTCATAGTAATAAAAAAAAGCTCTTGGTGATGAAATCAGGAATGATCTGAGCAATAAAATAGTGTTAAATTATAACCTAAAATTTAAATCACATACCTATTATTCCATCCTGATATAAATGAATGATAGACTTAATCAATGTTCAGGGTTGAAGAGGCCAACTTCCCTTTCAGGAAAAATTCCAAGCAGTCTATGTAGATCATCCTCCTCTCAAAAGGTAGGGTTTGATCTTCTGGACACTCACAAGGAGGATGGCTATAAGGACTCATTTTCAAAGAACAGACTAGACATAACAAAAATAGTGACCTGACAGTAGATAAACCCAACCCAGTGGACATGGCATCAGCCACAGGACAAATGCATATGCAGTGGTGTAGTGCACTGTGCGTGATGTGGTAAGAGGCACACTTCATATATGCAATACGTGTGTTTTCCAAACACATCAAGTCCATTCTAAACAAGAGAAAGGCATCAGTCAAACCCACTTGCAGACATTCTATGGGGTTCTGGTCCAGTCCTCCTCAAGACCAACTGAAAAACTGTCACAGACCAGAAAAGCTAAATGGGCATGACAACCAAATGTCATGGAGTTCCATGACTGGACCTGGAATCAACGAAACAGCCATGGAGAAGCTGGTAAAATCCAGAGACTGGACTTCAGTCAACAGGACTTCGCCAGTGTTTCACACTAGTGGAAGCTGACCCAGAGCCTCCTGTATGCTAAGCAAGGGCTCCACCACCGAGCCATGTCCACAGCCCATTTCTCAGCTTTACAGAGGTCCAACAATAATGAATGATATTAACAAGAAGGAAAACTGGACAGGAGGAGAGTAGAGAGGGGAAAGCTTTACTATTTTTGCAGCTCTTCCAAAAATCTATAATTATTACAAAATTTAAAAAATGATTTGAAAATTTTCCCAGAGTGGCTGGAGAGATGGTGCAGTGGTTAAGAGCACATACTTTTCTTGCAGAGGACCCGGGTTCTATTCCCAGCACCCACATCAGGTGGCTCACAACTCCCTATAACTCACAACTCCCTATAACTCCCTATAACACTCTTCTCCAGACTCCATGGGCTCCTGCGCTCACACGTGCACCAACTTATACACATATGCACATAATTTAAAATAACATAAATTAATCTAAATAAAAAAGAAATGAAGCTTTTAAAATTTTTTCACTAGAAAAGCTTAACATTAGAGGTGATGAAAACGTGAATGAAGCTGACAGTCGGGCTACTGGAAACATCCAAAAGGAAGTTAACAAAGTCGTGAAGTGGAATTTGAGTGATGCTTGAACCAGTATCAAAAAGCCTAACAAAATTAAGAAACCCAAGGAAGAGGAAAGAGAGACAGGACAGGGGGGAAATGGAAGCCATAATGGTTTTTAAAATTGGCAAATTTGACAAAACATGCAAATTTAAAGATTGGGAAGGCAGGCTCCTGCCTCCAGCAGGACGTATACTAAAATAAAGCAAACAAAAATAACCACATTTTGTGCTTTAATTGATGGAATCAAAGGAAAATGCTGATAAGGAAATCAGTGTTGCCATATCAGAGCATGAACCTGGGAAGACCACGCTTTAGTAACAGTTAAATAATAATGGAGAAGAAGCACAGTTACTAAGCACGTTAGTGCCTCTTGCTCCCCTCGGCTCGTCGTTTCCTGCTGCTTAACAGTAAGTATTCAATGCTTATCAAGTATCCTGATAAAGGAGGAAAATGTCAGAAGTAGAGGACTGGAATATTCTCTGCGCAGTCTCCAGAAGGGTAGAATTAATATTCCAGTGCTTCCAAGATGCACAGGAAACCCTGAGTTTATCACGGCCTTCATGAGGATGCTGGGAATGTGGAGAGTACCTGTCAAAATTAGCCTCTTCTGAGAAAAAATCAGGACGTCTAAGCTCTGGCCATACTTAACCTCACCCAAATCTTCAACCTCTATGTATCAGCAGGAATCTGTGAGACACAAAGGACACCAGAAAGCTTACTGTGCCGTTCCTTGTAGTCTTGGCCCCTCCGTTCTTTAGTTTTCCACTTCCTCTATCAACTTTGACCTTCCCACGTGGCTGCAGGGTGCTGTATGAGAAGACTCTAAGACACAGCCGGAGTCTGATGGTAGAATGACCAGGGAACTGGGGCATGAGCAGATCATGAGAGAAAGCCAGAGTGGGAGGCACTGAGGAGTGCCTCGCCTTGTTCAGGCTTTCTTATCACCAGTAGGTATTAGGGTGCAAGCTTGATTTCTTTGATTATGTCTGTGATGACTTCTGTCTCTCATGGAAATGACAGATTTGTCAGGTCCTGGCTCTTAGGGCTTGCATGAGAGAGGAGACCTTTCATGGAGGGGCCATGCTCCTGCCAAGCTGGACCCCACTTCCCTGTGCAGAATGCTTTGCCCAGCAGCAGAAGCTGTGTACACTTTTCCCCTTCTTCTCCCACCTTGTCTGACCCACCTGTCCTGCTCAGTGCTCTCCTCCACCACCCAGCCCTGGGTGAATGCATGAATGCAGCTTTCTGCAGAGATAGATTGCTCCACCTCGTTGACTTGATGAAGTTTCATGAGTTGATTTTAAGTGAAAACAAAGAACAAAGTTAATTCAGTGTACGTGTGTGCATACATGTGTGTGCATGCATGTATGTGTATGCATGGGGGGAGGACTGCTGCAAAGTCAGAGGGTACAGCAGCTAAAAAGAGCTACTGAAATTTTTATTATAAACTAAGAGACTTGGAGAGCAATAAATCACTCATGTGTCTGCCATGAGGCTGGCGCTCAGAAGGAACTGGACATGTGTGCACCTCCTTTGAACGTCAGCAGGCCTAGACACTTGTGGACTTCATCCTCTTGCCTCTGTCCCCTGTTTTCTTAACCCAAAGAACAAATAAGATCACTAGAAAAGTACAGAATAAAAGAAGAAAGCCATTAGTGGTCTGAGAGGCGTGATTCTTCTCTGCCCTTCCTGTGGAGAGGTTAGGTAATTAAACATAGGAAGCAAGCTTTCCCCATAAGATGCATTTTTAAAATTTTAAACTTTAAATTTGTATGTCTATGTGCATGCAAGTGTGCTTTTTCTTCTTGGGTCTTATAGATTTTTTTTTTTAATGCGTGAACTAAAAATGCTTCGTGCTTAAAGCACGACAGTTCCTTCCAAAGAAAAACATGCTCCTGGAGAACAGTGTAGAATGCAAAGGAAAAAACAGAAGAGGTGCCCAAACCCAATCCTAATTCCATCATCCACTGCTACCACTACTTCTATTACTTACACCTCTTTTATAATTGCAATTATTTTATAGAAGTGCTGTACAACACCAGTGTTTACACTGCTTAAAAGTTGAGGAAAGGATCACTGTAAAAGTATTGGTTACACGGGGCTGGAGAGATGGCTCAGCAGTTGAAAAAACTGACCTTGCAGAAGACCCAGGTTCGAATCCCAGCACCCACATGGCAGCTAACAACTGTCTGTAACTCCAGTTCCAGGGGATCTGACAGTCTCTTCTGTCCTCGCGGGCATTGCACAACATGGGTGCACTTACAGACGTGCAGGCAACACATGCATACACATAAAATAAAAATAATAAATAAGATCTGTTTTTTAAAAAAAAGCATTGGTTACATGGCATCCCATTGGCTTCTAGAATGAGCATAATCCCTCATTTAAATGCATATATATGTATATACATAAAGCATTTAAAATGATATATTGCTTAATAAAAATCTCAGGCCCAGGTATAGGATACCTCCCTTCAAGTCGTCAGAGGTGTCCCAGAACCCCCCAAAACAACACAGGCCTTTGCTCTTGGTTGCCAACCAGAACTTGATAGTTATACCCTATTACTGAAGATTTCACATACATTGGTCACAGGATGTGAAGGGATCAATCTGGTATTGACCAGAAGGTTTCCTGGCTGATGGCTAGCTCTTAACAGTACTGGAAGGTGTTATGCAGGATTCGGGAGTCGGGCGTGGGGGTAATTATCAGCAGTCTTGCTCAGCTGTAAACCCTGTGAAATGCAGTAACGACAGGTATGGCAAGATATGCCCATGGGTGCAATTGTGGCAACTGCTTTCTGATCCAATTTAAGACTTGTTCTACAGAAGGAAATGCATGCCTAATACTGTCAGTCTGACCAAGAATCCATGATTGGGGAGCTCACAAGCTCCAGAGGTGACACACCTACTACTATTATTCTGCTAAACATGCTATAAAACTGCCCTCTAAATTCCTATCTCTCTACCCACAGACTAGTGAAGCCCTCAGACCTCATCAGATACATTTCTTTGTGCAGTGAGTGGTAGTTAATGCAGAAACTCACAACTGATCAAGTGCAGAGAATGAGTGATCTGGAGTGTTCAGCCACAAATAAGACATCTACATCACACCCTCTCTCTAAGGCTCAGGAACCATCTTGAAAGAGGAGGCAGAGGTCAGGGAGAACCAGAGTGAACCAGTGTGTTCTGGACATGACAGGATGGCTGGCTGCACTTGTGAATTCATGGCAGCTGTGGTGCCTGCACAAGATCAAGTCAGTGAAGATTTCCGCAAGGAGGGGGAAGGACATCACCTGAAGGGTGTGGCTCCTAGTGGGGCTCCAGTAGATGGCCCCATACCCATAACTATAGGGGCAGCACATACTGGACTTGGTGGGTTGTATAAAAACAACAACAGTAGTTTTTGGACTAATATGAGTCCCAACAGGATAGAATGTATGGGGTGGGGGCCTATGGGAGGGTGCCAGTGGGGAAGGGGGTATAAATAGTATTAAGATGTTCTGTATGAAATACACAAAAAAAATCAATTAAAATTTTAGAAAAAGAAATCAGGACTCCAAGTTGGGGGAATTAGGGAGGTAGGGGAGGATTTGGCAGGAAATATGATCAAAATATGTTCTATGAGGCAGCCTCCACAGCGCAGTGCCTCTCTCACACCAGTGCAGCCTTTGTTGGCCAAGCTCCAGCCAAAGGCGAAGGGGGTTAAGTAAGGACGTGGGGGTTAAGTAAGGAAAAGGCTCAAGGGAAGCAGACCACCCGCCCGCACATCCATCTGCGCAGAGCCTCGGGAAACAACTAGCCCAAAAGCTGCTCCGAGAGCGCGCCCTCTACTGGAGGGGTGGAGAACTCGCATCCTCGCCGGCCTGGCACTGCGGCACTCGGTGAAATCAGACGCCATCAAAAGTCCTCTGAACTCGTTTGCAAACTCCCCTGCCAGCGGCTGATGCGAGAAATTGCTCAGGACTTCAGAACAGATCTGCGCTTCCAGAGTGCAGCTATCTGGGCTTTGTGGAGGCAATGAGGCCGCTCTGGTTGGCCTTTTTGAAGATGCCAGCCTGTGTGCTATCCATGCCAGACGTGTGACAATCATGCCAAAAGCTTTCCAGCCAGCACGCCGCGCACAGAGAACGTGCCTAACAGTCCACTATCAGAGGAAACATTTCATTCTGAAAATTATTTTTCTCTTCTTCCTGTTATTGGTAGTTCTGAATGTTAGATTTTTTTTTTTTTT